>NC_142872.1:19591250-19965000 GCF_051225735.1 Oryctolagus cuniculus
AATGTAACACTATGTTACACAGTAAAGTATGAGCAGTAAACCTATGAGAATCCCATGAATATCCTGAAAACATTTAAAACACATTCATTCGCCAGGGAAAATATAATTATTTTGCTGGCAGGCAGGAAACAGTTTATTAAAAACCCATTGCAATTAGAATTTTAGGCAACCACAAAATAAAAGCTTATCTAATTCTAAAATCCAATTGTAATTGATTTTTCAGCCTGGTCACAGATTCCAAAGTCAGTGACTACACTGATGGAAACAAAGTGCATTATTTTAGTCAAATAGAATCTGTCTAAATATATTGGCTATATGAAACATCGCTGGATGCTGTAATTTTATAAAACTCTTAAACTTACAAATGATACAGAATATGATAAGCTACCAAATATTTAAAACGAGATGCTAGTATACATGAAACTATTAAAGTGTCAAACACGCCTGCTTTCACATGAGTGTCGTTCAAATACTGCAGTTGCTTACTTCTGAGACCCCAATATATCAGACTTGTTACATCTGGCCTTGTCATGGACACGTTCAAGCTGTCTGCCCAGACTATTGGCCAGCACTCCGAAGTTCTGACTCTCCGACAAACTGTGCCTGCCAAGAGGAGGATTTCACAATAGTGTCAGACACCTTCTTCTACTTTGTGAAGTAAAGAAAGACGTCCAGTTATCATTGGTGACGCAGCAGTGCTGAACACTGCAAAGGGGACTGGGTGGGTGTGGCTTTACTACATTTGTAACTTACTTTGGAGGTCTGCACTTCCAGGACTTGGCTATTCAGAGCCTGTTGTATTTTTATTTATTTATTTTTTCCATTTTTGAAAAGGCTGTACATTGTTAACAAATGTTACAGCTGCATTTTAGGGAATTATTTTCTGGTTTTTCTTTCTGAGCACGCTGCTTGTAATGTTTGGGCAGATTTCACCAATCTTATTGTTATTCTCTATGTTTTTGCATAAAATTAGCCCAATTCATTCTAATATAGCACTAATATAAATTAAGTAGTTAGGAATAAACTGCTACTCAATAAAACATAAAGAGTACCACAAAAACCTTGAAGATGTTTTTATTTTTAAAAATCTGACAGATTTACAGGGAGTGATAATAACTACAGAAAAAAGAAACTGTAAAAGGGAAAAATAAAACAGAAAATTATTAGGTAGCCTCAAATCAAATATACATATAGCTATATGTAAGGCCTTTGGAATTAAAAACGAACATGTGGGAGGAACTCCACTGATCACAAAGGGAATTTATGAATCTGAAGATAGCATTGAGGAATTCACTGAAAACATAGACGGATCTCAAGAGATACAAGGAGGGAAAAAACTGCAAGACCTACAACCTTGAACACTAGATTGAAAACCCCCCAAAGTGTTCTGTCATAGTAGTTTTAGAAGTAAAGAATAGGCAGAGAGACAGGAAATGGATTTAGACACTGAAACCATTACCAAAAAACAGGATCATCTTGGCATGACTGTGGAGTGGGAGAGAATATCTAATGGAATTAAAATCCAAAACTAATAATAAACCGTTAAATGAGGTTTTAAAATATTTTTCTAATTTTGGCAGTGTTCTCTATAATTAACATGAGTTGTCAAAAATTGAGCTTGTTTTTATTTTTACTCTTTGAGAGCTATTACCTCTATATTTTTATAGGAAATTTTGATGAGTTTTAATGAAACTTTAACATCATGGATTGTTTTACTTCTTATACTGTGAAAAAAGTTAGCATTTTTTGTGTTCCATAATTTAAAAATTTTAATTACACTCTTGACAGATGAAATTCTACATACTTGCTTGAAATAAACATGCATCGTGGAAAGGCTAGAGTAGCCAATTATGGGAGGGCAAGTATCTCTTGGACATACTCATTTCTTTTGGATATTAAAGTACACACAGTCATGGCAATGATAGTTCCAATTTTTAGCCTTCAAAGAACCTCTGTGCTATTTTCCACAATGGTTGCATAAATTTACATTCACACTAACATTCTTACCAACTTTCCTCTACATTCTCACCAAATGTTTTCTGTCTCATCTTTTGTAGTAGATCCTGAGAGGACAGATGACATTTCATTGTGGTTTTGATTGGTGATGCTGAGTATCTTTCACATGCCTATTGGAAATTTCCTTCTCTTTTTTTTTTTCAGAAATGTCTATTTGGGTTCTTTGCCCATTATTTTTCAAGAAATATTTTATGCTGACATATGTAATAGCACACATTTCTGGGTTACAGTGTGATAATGGGTTACAGTGTGGTAATAGTATGTATTATCTAATGGTCAAATTAGGGTAAATAGCATCTTTATATTGGGAATCTTTGCAGTCCTTGTCTTTGTTTTTTTGCAAGAACTACTCTTTAATATAAACCACGATCGCCTTACAGTGCTGTAGAACTCTGCAGCGTATTTATCCTATGTAATTTGTATTCTGGTTCCCGTTATCCACCTTGCCTCTGTCCTCACTTCCCCTGTAGGCTTCCCAACCTGTAGTGTCCACTCTACTTCCCATTTTTAGGAACTCAACTAGTTTTGCTTCAGCAGATGAATGACAATATAAAGCATTTGTCTTGGTGTGCCTGGCTTATTTCATTTAAAATAATGTCCTCCATTATGTTATGCTTTATGGGTGGCTATTTCATTGTGTATACACAATGCACATCCTTTCTTTAGCCATTCCACCATCAGTGGGCCTCTAGGTTAATTTAGTATCTTGGCTACTTACTGTGAATAGTGCTGCAATCAACATGACAGTGCAACTGTCTCTTTGATACAGTGGTTTAATTTCCATTGTACATATGTGGACCCAGTAGTACATAGGTAGATCATACATGTTACTTCCTTTATTAGAGTTCCTTCTTAGATGTATGATTTACAAATATTTTTCTCCTATTCTGTGGGTTGTTTTTTCACCTAGTTCATTACATTGCAGAAAGTTTTTAGTTTGAGATGATCCCATTGGTCTATTTTTGCTTCGTGGTTTTAGGTTTGTATTTAAAAAACTGGTGCCCAGACCAATGTCCTGGTGCTTTCCTTCAGTGTGTTCCTCTCCTCACTTCAGATCTTAAATTTAATATTCATTCCATTTTGAGATGATTTTTAACAGGTGTTAAATAAGGTTCTAGTTTCATTCTGCACGTGTATATGCAGTTTTACCACAACTGTTTATTAAAGAGACTTCTTTGTGTGTTCTTGGAAACTTGGTAAAAAATTACTTGGTTGTAAATGTGTAGATTTATTTCTTTATTCTGTTCGACTGGTATATGTGTTTGTTTTTATGCAAGTGCTAGCATTTGGAATCTACTTTGAATCCACACCAATTTTATGACTGTTTTCTCTGAGAAGAATGTCACTTTTGTTTTGACAAGTCTTGTGCTGGATCTGTAGGTCACATTGGATAGTGTGAGTATATTAATATTCTTCGGATCAATGAATATAGGATATCTATTTATATCATTAATTTCTTTTTTTTAAATGATCTGGTTCTTTTTTTTCCTGTGGGGTTTACAGGTAATATTTGAACTGTTCTTGTAGGGTGCAATGTAGTGTTCATTCTTTGATAAGTGTTTTTATAGTTTTCATTACAGACCTATTATTTATTGAATTTTATTCCTAAGTATTTTTGTAGCTAATGTAAATGGGTACCATTTGCTTGATTGATTTTTGAGATAGTTAATTGTTAGTGCATAGAAAGAAATACTGCTGATCTGTGTGTGTAATTGCATATTATGTAACTTTGGTGAATTTGTTTCTTGGTTCTAGGACGTTTTTGGTGAAGTCTTTAGGTTCTTCTCTATATTAAATCATTTATTCTACATATAGGGTCAATGTAACAACTTCCTTTCCAGTTTGGATGCTTTTTGTTTACTTGCCTTGTCTAACTTCTCTGGCTAGGATTTCTAATTATGTAAGGAGAAGTGACAAGAGTGGGCACCTTTGTCTTAGAGGAAAAGCTTTCAACTTTTCACTACCATGTATGCAGGAACTGTGAGTTTGTCACATGGACATTAGATTGAAGTGTGTTTCTTCTATACCCACTTTAGTGAGGGTTTCTTTTTATCCTGAAAAGAAATTGAATTTTATCAGATTGTTTCCATAACCTGTGAAATGATTATTTTCCTTGATTATTTCAAAATGGTGTATCACATTTATAGATGCCTGCCTATTGACCCATTCTTGCATCCCTAGGATGAAGTCTATTTTATTATGGGAAATGATCTTTTTAGTATGTTTTCAAGTTTGGATTGCTAATTTCCTGTTGAATTTTTGCATCTATGTTCATTGGAGATGCTGTACTGTAGTTTCATTCCTCCCTTTCCCTTTCTTAGTTTTGTAGTGACCTTGTCTGGCCTTGGTGTCAGACTAGTGCTGGCCTCATAAAATGAGTTTGGACGTATGTGCTCATCTTGAACTTTTTGGAAGAATTTTAGGACTTTGATTAGTGCTTTACGTGACAGAATTCAGAATTGAGGCCATCAAGTTATTGGCTTTTGTTTGGTGGCAGGTTTTTTGTTGGTGATTCACTCTGTTCATTATGGGTCTGTTAAGGTTTTCTATCTCTTTGTTTTTAAAGTTGTGATAAGTTCTAAGTGTCTAGGAATTTATCATTTCGTCTAAGTTATGCAATTTGTTGGTGTGTAATTGCTCAGACTAATCTCATGGTATTCTGCGGTTCTGTTGCATCAGTTGAAGGTTTGGAAAATTTCCTATTTCTTTAAGCTATTTTTTACCCATTTATCTTTCTTTTCTCCCTCTTGAATGCCAGTAATTTGTGAAAAAAAAAAAAAGGCCCATTTGATGCTATCCCTTAAGTCCCACCCTATTTCTTCATCCTTTTTTATTGTTTTGTTTGGGGCATATGTTCTAATAGCTTGCCTTTCATAACTTCTGTTGTTGGTGCTCTCTCCAGCATTTTTCATGTCTAAAATTTTTATTATTTCAATTACTTAAATTTCTCATTCAGTTGATTGTCTTCCTCAATTGAATAACTTCCTTCATTTTCTGATGCTTTGCTGAGCTTCCTTAAAGCAGTTATATAATTGGAATTTTTCAGCATAAATGAACATGAGGATCGTATGATCACTGTATTTATGGGTTGTACTTATGTTGCACCTGTTTGGAAGAATTTAACTGTTCTAAAGTTTTCTTAATAGACATTGATCTTTGTGCATTGAATATATTTGATAAATACATTATTTGGGACATTTCTTTGGATATGATATTTTGTATCTTTCAAGGAATTTTCTCATTTTGTCAGATTTATTTCACAATTTTCCATTATTTCAGTTTTCTGTAATTATTCGTTTATACCTACAGAATACATGATGATGTTCTTCTCATTGTTGACATAATTTGGTCTCATCTTTTTGTCTTGACTACTGTAAGGAAGACTTAGCAAGATTTTTAATTTCAGAAATTTATAATATTTTTCTAAGCCGTGGCTTAGCTGCATGCCAAAACACATATATAGTTCACCTAGCTAAAATTTTATAATCTTAATTTTCAGCAATGTTATGTAGAAATATATTAATTTCTTTGTGTGACTGTGTTCATTTTTAGTGTATCTTTGTAACTGATCTATCTCCTAACTTTATTGAAAGTTGAAAAATGGAACATAATTATATCTAATGGGCTTTCTGGGTGTACTTTGGTATATATTCTCATTGTGGGTGTGTTGTTCTATTGTGATCCCTAAGAATGAGTTGGCTGATCATGTTGTTTGTCTCTTATGGTCATCTGTCTTTATTATTATGAAAGTTTTGTATAGAAATTCAAGGTATGAGTCTGGAATCAACATGATTCTTTTCATTTCTGTTGGGTTTTGCCCCATATATTGTGTATCTCTTATTAAGAAACACATCCCTTTGGGATCCTTATTTCTTCTTAACTATATGCCATTTTCAAATGTCCTTTTCTATTTCTGGAAATACTCTAAAATCTAAAATCGCCAGCTTTCATTTTAGTATTTATATGGTATATATTATAATACAAACATGAGATTCTGGTGTGATTTATTAGAAAATAAACATGTTTTAGAACCAAATTACATAAGGCCAAGAACAAAGTTTGTATAAATCACTAGTTTACAGCCTGGTGTTGTGGCACAGTGGGTTAATGATCTGCCTGCGAAGTGGCATTCCCATACGGGTGACAGTTCATATCCTGGCTGCTCTACTTCTGACCTAGCTCTCTGCTAGTGCTCCTGGGAAAGCAGTGGAAGGTGACCCAAGTGCTTGGACCCCTACCACTCATGAGGGAGACCCAGAAAAATCTCCTGGCTTCAGCCTGGCTCAACCCTGACCATTGCAGACATTTAGGGAGTGAACCAGTGGATAGAAGATCTCTCTCTTTCTCTCACTCTAACTCTGACTTTCAATTCAGTGTTTTTTAAAAAAAACTTTAGTGGGCCAGCGCCTTGGCTCACTAGGTTAATCCTCTGCCTGCGGCGCCAGCATCCCATATGGGCACTGTTTCTAGTCCCGGCTGCTCCTCTTCCAATCCAGCTCTCTGCTGTGCCTGGGAAAGCAGCAGAAGATGGCCCAGGTGCTTAGGCCCTCACACCTGCATGGGAGACCAGGAAGAAGCTCCTGGCTCCTGGCTTCTGATCAGCATTGCTCCGACCAATGCAGCCATTTGGGGAGTGAACCAAAGGAAGGAAGACCTTTCTCTCTGTCTCTTTCTCTCACTGCCTGTAATTCTACCTGTCAAATAAATAAACAAAACCTTTTAAAAAAACTTCAGTTTATAAAACACAAAGGTGAATTTCTTAATAAAACACAAAATAAAAAGACCTATGTAATAATGTTAGCAGTACATTAATAATTGTTAACAGTGCAAATATTTCGGGTATCATTATATTAACTTCTCTGTATATTTAATTTTTCCATTAAAATTTTAAGGATTTCATTTATTTATTTATTTTAAGGACAGAGTTAGAGAGAGACAGAGACAGAGACAAAGCGATGTTCCATCTGCTAGTTCACTCCCCAAATGGCTGCAACGCCCAGAGCTGGGCTGATCTGAAGTCACGAGCCAGGAGCTTCTTCCAATTCTCCCATATGGATGCAAGGGACAAAGCACTTTGTCCATCTTCCATTGCTTTCCCAGAGCTGATTTGGAAGAGGAGCAGCTGGGACACGAACCAGTGTCCATATGGGAAGCTGGCACTGCAGGTGGAGGCTTAGCCTACTAAACTACAGCACCGACCCCTCCATTAAAAGTTTTCAGAGTAAAAGTACATATATAAAGTAAGGATATATTAACTTTATTAAATTGGTTATGGTAGTACATATTATGAAAATATTATGGTTTTGAACATTTCACTGAAATAAACTTAATTTCAGTTTTCCATGAACTTATTGAAGTATGCATATCATAGAAAATGAAAATATTTTAACTGAATTGTGGTGAGAAGAAAAAATATATTAAGCAGTAAAATTCAGTGAAAGGGAAATGGCTTTTACATTGGAATAGGATAGAATGAAATTAGTCACAAAACAAGGTAATGAAGTAAGATAAAAGGAAAAAAACTGTAAAGCCAAATCTAAAATGACTCCTTTTAAAGAATTAAAGTCTATTACCACATAGCGAGAACATGAGAAAACACTGGTTTGTAAAATAATGGTAGGTGACAGTGACCCTAATATATGAAGCAAAATAGGCTTTCACACACACAGAAAAAATTAGAATTAAAAGCAAAGTAAAAATATGTAAGCAAAATCTCGCCTCCTAGGATGTATCTCCACATATAATGTACGTAAACTGTAGTAGTTAAAAGATGACCATTTTTGGCTGCTTTCTATGTGACATGAGCTTTTCCCAGAGAATCTCCAAGCCTTGTAAAATGCTTATTATGGCTGGTGCAAGACTTCTTCTTGCACACAGGAAATGCACTTCCCAGGCCAGTCCAGAGGATTTTTCCAATGCTCATCAGTGAGCTATGCAGAAGTCACTTCAGGAATAAATATGTTGGCCTTTATTTGCCAAAGTTCACCTGCAGAAATTTAGCTGATGAAATAAGTAAGCAAATCCCCTTTGCTTTCCAAAAAGACAAGATACATTCTATATTGGAACTACATAAATGCTGGATTAACCAAACATTTTTAAAATGTATATGAGTCTCACTGTATATCACAAGAGGCATGATTGCGTGCTGAACATGAATACTTCCCCTTCTTGATTTGGCAGCCACACAGACTTTGCCTACGACCAGACTAGCTGGCTTGTGCTGGTCATTACTCTAGCACCATCCATCTCCACTGGAACTACTTCGCGGGTGCCCAGGCTGTCCTCATTTCAAGGTGTCAGCTTGCCTTTCAATTTAGAAATGTATTAATGAATGAATACACTCTAGTCCTACTCTTCTGATTATTTAAAAGTGAATATAAATCATGCCATCATTGTACACAGACACTGAATCATGTAACTGCTAAAAATACACGCTGATAAATTAAGAAGATGTAAGATTGGAAAGCAGACTGTTTCATCAAGTTAAAATTTACCAGAAGGATGGCGGAGCCAGGATGGCGGAATAATGAGGGCACGCACCAATAATCCGGGAAAAGATAGATTAATAAAAGTGGAGTTACTGTACCCTCAGAAAAAAGCTCAGGAAAAAAAATTGCAGAGGAAACTCTTCCGGATCTAGTGGATGTGACATGGAGGACCTACGGGGAGAGCAAGGTCACCCATCGTGTGGAAGCCGAGCTGTGGGAGCCGAGCCGCAGAGTCTGCATGCCAGCGCTGGAAGGGGAGGTGAGACAAAAACCTCAGTAACCCAAGACATTGGCGTGGAAAGGCAGAAAGAGCCTAGAGGGAACGAGGCCTGAAACCCCATTGGGGAAAGTTCACCAGGCTGACTGGAGGAGAGAAAAAATACGAATAAATAAGGGGAACCGGCATGGACACTAGCCTCTCTCTCCACTCACCTTACAAAGCCGAGCAAGACAAAGAGCAGGCACCATTTTATGTATGTAAAGTGGCGCCTGCCATTAGCCAAGCAGAAAAACCTGACTCTTGTGGGGAGAAATAACAGGAGGTTAACACCTAGTGAAAGTGTGGAGCTAACGAACTGAGACTATGAAAATCTGAGGGGGGATGAGAGAACTCACCGAGTACACAAACTCAGTAACCTGAGCAACCCGGTGAGAGACTGCAGAGAAATTTGAGACCACACTGAGGGCTGCATAAACTCTTTGTGTGGTCCCAGGGATAGAGCAGACTAATACCCACAGGGACCAGATTTCATACATCAACTACCCTCAATTCCACTCAGTAGTGTGGAATTACTTACCAACTGAGTCAAAAAAAAAAAAAAAAAAAACCAAAAAAAAAAAAACAGAGCCAGAGAACAATCTGGGTGAGTCACCTTTGGCATACCCTTAACCCTGAAGAACCAGAGTTCTCTGGCCACACCCATCACAGCCTCTAAGGATCCATCCAAGCAGACAGTCCACTTAATCTAGAGTCATAGTATAACGAGAAAAAGCACCACAGGAAGAAATCAAAGAATATCTCCACAATGCCAAACAAACACAGAAACCAAGGTAACAAGAACAAGGAAGACACTATGATGCCCCAAATGAACAAGACACCCCAATTCAAGATTATAAAGATGATGAGATAGAAGAAATGCAAGAAGCGGATCTCAAAAAATTGATAAGAACATTAAGAAGTTCTCAAAAACAAATTCTTGAACTACAGAAATCCTTAATGGACAAGATAGAAAATCTATCTCGTGGAAATAAAATATTAAGGAGGAATCAACATGAAGTGAAACAACTAGTAGAACATGAAACTGTGATAGTGATGAGAAGTCATAATGAAATGAAGAATTCAATAAATCAAATGACAAACACATTTGAGAGCCTTGAAAACAGAAGCAGTGAGGCAGAGAGAGAATATCAGACTTAGAAGACAGAGCACAGAAAAGTATATAGTCAAACCAAAGAAAAGAAGAGGAAATTAGAAATCTAAACAACATTGTTGGGAATCTACAGAATACTATTAAAAAACCCAAAATTCGGGTTCTAGGAGTTCCTGAAGGCATGGAGAGGGAGAAAGGATTAGAAGGCCTTTTTAGTGAGATACTATCAGAAAAATTTCCCAGGTTTAGAGAAGGACAGAGACATCCTAGTACAGAAAGCTCACAGAACCCCTAATAAACACGACCAAAAGAGATCCTCACCATGACATGTTGTAATTAAACTCTCCACAGTGAAACATAAAGAAAAGATCCTAAAATGTGTAAGAGAGAAACATCAGATTACTCTCAGAGGATCTCCAATCAGCCTCACAGCTGACTTCTCATCAGAAACACTACAGGCTAGGAGGGAATGGCGAGATATAGCCCAGGTACTAAGAGAGAAAAGCTGCCAGCCCAGAATATTATATCCTGCAAAGCTATCATTTGTGAATGAAGGTGAAATAAAGACTTTTCATAGCAAACAGAAATTGAAAGAATTTGTCGCCACTCGTCCAGCCCTGCAAAAGATGCCTAAAGATGTGTTACATACAGAAACACAGAAACACGGTCGTCAATATGAAAAAAGGTAAAGCAAGGAAACCTCACAGCAAAAGATCACAGGAAGTTAAAAGCACATATTAGAAAATATCTTTGGCAAATGGCAGGGCAAAGTTACCACTTATCAATAGTCACATTGAACGTTACTGGCCTGAACTGTCCAGTTAAAAGACACAGATTGGCTGATTGGGTTAAGAAACAAAACCCATCTCTTCGCTGCTTACAAGAAACACATCTTTCCAACAAAGATCCATACAGACTGAAAGTGAAAGGCTGGAAAAAGATATACCATGCCAACAGAAATGAAAAAAGAGCGGGCGTAGCCATCTTAATATTGGACAACATAAACTACCACAGAAACTGTTAGGAGAGACAAAGAGGGACACTATATAATGATTAAGGGATCAATTCAACAGGAAGATATAACAATTATCAATGTATATGCACCTAACTACAGGGCACCGGTTTATCTAAAGATTTGTTAAGGGACTTAAAGGGAGACTTAGACCCCAATACAATAGTACTGGGGGACTTCAATACTCCACTCTCAGAAATAGACAGATCAACAGGACAGAAGATCAACAAGGAGAAAGTAGATTTAAATGACACTATAGCCCAAATGGATCAAACAGATATCTACAGAACTTTTCATCCTACACAGAAAGCATTTACATTCTTCTCGGCAGTACATGGAACCTTCTCTAGGATTGACCACATACTAGGCCATAAAGCAAGTCTCAGCAAATTCAAAAGAATTAGAATCATACCATGCAGCTTCTCAGACCATAAAGGAATGAAGTTGGAAATTAGCAACTTAGGAATCCCTAGACAGTATGCAAACACATGGAGATTGAATAACATGCTCCTGAATGAACAATGGGTCATAGAAGAAATTAAAAGAGAAATCAAAAATTTTCTGAAAGTAAATGAGGATAACAGCACAACATACCAAAACTTATGGGACGCAGCAAAAGCAGTGTTAAAAGGAAAGTTTATATCAGTAGGTGCCTACATCAAAAAATTGGAAAGGCACCAAATAGATGAACTTTTAATTCATCTCAAGGATCTAGTAAATCTGCAGCAAACCAGACCCAAATATAGTAGGAGAAGGGAAATAATTAAAATCAGAGAAGAAATCAACAGGATTGAATAAAAAAAAAATTACCAAAAATAAGCCAAACGAGGAGCTGGTTTTTTGAAAAAATAAACAAAATTGACACCCCATTGGCCCAACTATCTAAAAAAAAAAAGAAGAGAAAAGACCCAAATCAATAAAATCAGAGATGAAAAAGGAAACGTAACAACAGACACCACAGAAATAAAAAGAATCATCAGAAATTACTACAAGGACTTGTATGCCAGCAAACAGGGAAATCTATCAGAAATGGATAGATTCCTGGACACATGCAACCTACCTAAATTGAACCACAAAGACATCGAAAACCTAAACAGACCCATAACTGAGACAGAAATGGAAACAGTAATAAAGGCCCTCCCAACAAAGAAAAGCCCAGGACCAGATGGATTCACTGCTGAATTCTACCAGACATTTAAAGAAGAACTGACTCCAATTCTTCTCAAACTATTCAGAACAACCGAAAAAGAGGGAGTCCTCCCAAATTCTTTCTATGAAGCCAGCATCACCTTAATTCCTAAGCCGGAAAAAGATGCAGCATTGAAAGAGAATTACAGACCAATATCCCTGATGAACATAGATGCACAAATCCTCAATAAAATTCTCGCCAATAGAATGCAACAATTTGTTCGGTTGCCATTAAGAATTAAATGGAAACATCAATTAAAGTATACACAAATTATTCAGTATTTGCAATGCCTAGAATTGTTCTGGGTGCCAGGACAATTTAAAATGTATCCACTTAAGAGCTAAAAGGGAGGCATCAAAAGACATCTTGATTTCTATTTCAAATAAAAAAGTAAGACTAGTGTTAGAAAAGAGAACCTATGTTGAGTGGAGCCACATTTATATCTGTCTCCATGACAGACATCACTAATTGATTACTGCACACTATAGTTAGAAACCCAGGAAAAGTCTCACAGAATCTTCACTACAATATTCTAGGCAGCCACTATCAACGAAAGACTATGGGCTCAAAACTTCCACTTTGACCATGGCCTTGTCTAAAAATGATCAGACTCAGGAACTCAGGGGGCTTCCATAGCCTTGGCAACTCATGACAAGAGCCTAGGGTGATTACTGATGCCATAAACAAGAGTGTCAATTTGTAAAGTCAACAACAGGAGTCACTGTGCACTTACTCCTCATGTAGGATCTCTGTCCTTAATGTGCTGTACATTGAGACTTAATGCTATAACTAGTACTCAAACAGTATATTTCACTTTGTGTTTCTATGGGGGTGCAAACGATTGAAATCTTTACTTAATGTATACTAAACTGATCTTCCGTAAAGAAAAAAAAAAAAAAGAAGAAGAAGAAGAAATTATCAATTCCCAACTTGACTCTCACTGGGATTAAACATGACAATAGGTCTGATCTGATTTCATCATCATTTAAAAAATCATTTATTATTTTTCACTTTATGTTTCTGTGTGGGAGCAAACTGTTGAAATCTTTACTTAATGTATGCTAAACTGATCTTCTGTATATAAAGAGAATCGAAAATGAATCTTGATGTGAATGGAAGGGGAGAGGGAGTGGGAAAGGGGAGGGTTGCGGGTGGGAGGGACGTTATGGGGGGGGGGAAGCCATTGTAATCCATAAGCCATACTTTGGAAATTTATATTCACTAAATAAAAGTTAAAAAAAAAAATTCTGGCCAATAGAAGGCAACAACACATCAGGAAGATCATCCATCCACCCAGACCAAGTGGGATTTATCCCTGTTATGCAGGGATGGTTCAATGTGCACAAAACTATCAACATGATACACCACATTAACAGACTGCAGAAGAAAAACCATATGATTATCTCAGTTGATGCCGAGAAAGCATTTGATAAAATACAACACCCTTTCATGATGAAAACTCTAAGCAAACTGGGTTTGGAAGGAGCATTCCTCAATACAATCAAAGCAATCTATGAAAAACCCACAGCCAACATCCTATTGAATGGGGAAAAATGGAAGCATTTCCACTGAGATCTGGTACCAGACAGGGATGCCCACTCTCACCACTGCTATTCAATATGGTTCTGGAAGTTCTAGCCAGAGCTATTAGGCAAGAAAAAGAAATTAAAGGGATACAAGTTGGGAAGGAAGAACTCAAACTATCCTCTTTGCAGATGATATGATTCTTTATTTAGGGGACCCAAAGAACTCTACTAAGAGACTATTGGAACTCATAGAAGAGTTTGGCAAAGTAGCAGAATATAAAATCAATGCACAAAAATCAACAGCCTTTGTATACACAGACAATGCCACGGCTGAGCAAGAACTTTTAAGATCAATCCCATTCACAATAGCTACAAAAACAATCAAATACCTTGGAATAAACTTAACCAAGGATGTTAAAGATCTCTACGATGAAAATTACAAAACCTTAAAGAAAGAAATAGAAGAGGATACCAAGAAATGGAAAAATCTTCCATGCTCATGGATTGGAAGAATCAATATCATCAAAATGTCCATTCTCCCAAAAGCAATTTATAGATTCAATGCGATACCAATCAAGATACCAAAGACCTTCTTCTCAGATCTGGAAAAAATGATGCTGAAATTCATATGGAGGCACAAGAGACCTCGAATAGCTAAAGCAATCTTGTACAACAAAAACAAAGCTGGAGGCATCACAATACCAGATTTCAGGACATACTACAGGGCAATTGTTATCAAAACAGCATGGTACTGGTACAGAAACAGATGGATAGACGAATGGAACAGAATAGAAACACCAGAAATCAACCCAAACATCTACAGCCAACTCATATTTGATCAAGAATCCAAAACCAATCCCTGGAGTAAGGACAGTCTGTTCAATAAATGGTGCTGGGAAAACTGGATTTCCACATGCAGAATCATGAAGCAAGACCCCTACCTTTCACCTTACACAAAAATTCACTCAACATGGATTAAAGATTTAAATCTACGACCCGACACCATCAAATTATTAGAGCGCATTGGAGAAACCCTGCAAAATATAGATACCGGCAAAAACTTCTTGGAAATGACCCCAGAAGCATAGGCAGTCAAATCCAAAATTAACATTTGGGATTGCATCAAATTGAGAAGTTTCTGTTCTGCAAAAGATACAGTCAGGAAAGTGAAGATGCAACCGACAGAATGGGAAAACATATTTGCAAACTATGCAACAGATAAAGGGTTAATAACCAGAATCTACAAAGAAATCAAGAAACTCCACAACATCAAAACAAACAACCCACTTAAGAGATGGGCCAAGGACCTCAATAGACATTTTTCAAAAGAGGAACTCCAAAGGGCCAACAGGCACATGAAAAAATGTTCAAGGTCACTAGCAATCAGGGAAATGCAAATCAAAACCACAATGAGGTTTCACCTCACCCCGGTTAGAATGGCTCACATACAGAAATCTACCATCAACAGATGCTGGCGAGGATGTGGGGAAAAAGGGACACTAACCCACTGTTGGTGGGAATGCAAATTATTTAAGCCCCTATGGAAGTCAGTCTGGAGATTCCTCAGAAACCTGAATATAACCCTACCATACAACCCAGCCATACCACTCCTTGGAATTTACCCAAAGGAAATTAAATTGGCAAACAAAAGCTCTCAGCACCTTAATGTTTGTTGCAGCTCAATTCACAATAGCCAAGACCTGGAACCAACCCAAATGTCCATCAACAGTAGACTGGATTATGGGACATGTACTCTATAGAATACCATACAGCAGTCAAAAACAATGAAACCCAGTCATTTGCAACAAGATGGAGGAATCTGGAAAACATTACGCTGAGTGAATTAAGCCAGTCCCAAAGGACAAATATCATATGTTCTCCCTGATTTTGACAACTAACCGAGCACCAAAAAGGAAACCTGTTAAAGTGAAATGAACACTATGAGAAACGGTGACTTGATCAGCATAGCACTGTTAATGAACAACTTAATACATTGTCCCTCTTAGTAGTTTTTTTTTGTCTGTTCTACTTAATATGACTGGTTTAATTATGTAATTAATACATGGTTATTCTTAAGTGTTGAAACTTATCTGAAAAGTGATTGCTGTTAAATATAAGAGTGGGAATAAGAGAGGGAAGAGATGTACAACTTGGGACATGCTCAAGCTGACTTGCCCCAAATGGTAGAGTTAGAAACGTACCAGTTGATTCCAATTCAACCTCATCAAGGTGGCATGCACCAATGCCATCTCACTAGTCCAAGTGATCAATTTCTGTTCACAATTGATCAGAATGATAGGACTAAGAGTCACAGGGATCACATAAACAAGACTAGTGTCTGCTCATAACTGATAGAATGAAAAATGAGAGAATGATCCAACATGGGAAGCAAGATACACAGCAGACTCATAGAATGACGGATGTCCTAAACTGCACTCTGGCCTCAGAATCAGCACTTAAGGAATGCGGATCCAGCTGAAAAGCCCATGAGAGTATTTTAGGTATGGAAAGCCAAGACACTCTAGCAAAAAAAAAAAAAAATGACCAAAATGAAAGATCTCCACGAGTGAGATCCCAGTGGAAAGAATGGGTCATCAAAGAAGGAGGTACCTTTCTTTGAAGGGAGGAGAGAACTTCCATTTTGACTATGACCTTGTCTAAATATGATCAGAGTCAGTGAACTCAAAAGGCTTCCATAGCCTTGGCAACTCATGACAAGAGCCTAGGGTGATTACTGATGCCATAAACAAGAGTGTCAATTTGTAAAGTCAACAACAGGAGTCACTCCTCATGTAGGATCTCTGTCCTTAATGTGCTGTACATTGTGATTTAATGCTATAACTAGTACTCAAACAGTATTTTTCACTCTGTGTTTCTATGTGGGCACAAACTGTTGAAATCTTTACTTAATATATGCTAAACTGATCTTCTGTATATAAAGAGAATCGAAAATGAATCTTGATGTGAATGGAAGGGGAGAGGGAGCGGGAAAGGGGAGGGTTGTGGGTGGGAGGGAAGTTATGGGGGGGGGGGAGCCATTGTAATCCAGAAGCTGTACTTTGGAAATTTATATTCATTAAATAAAAGTTAAAAAAAATTTACCAGAAGGAAGTTTAGATTATTCTATGGGTTATTAAATTGACGAGCCATAATTATACCTGGAAATTTAGTACCAGCCAGCCCTCATTATAAATTAAACCAGTTCACTTCCAAATAAAGTTTATGAAGCATATTAGAATAGTAATCTGAACTTTTAAGATAAGCTGAAGAACTGCAGTGTATTAATATAGTACAGCATTTGAATGTGGTGTTAGTAATGCGGTAGCACAAGAACCACAGACACCCCTTCCCTGCTGTGCTCTCCAAGGTCACAAAGCAGCCCGGGCACAACGACTAAAATAACCCTGTAATGGCTGAGCACCTGGCTCACGCTCCTGTATCCACGTGGTCCCAGTCCACATGCTGGCAGAGAATTCTCCCAGACGGTAACATGCGGCTTCACTCTGTACCCATGCTGCCCCCACCAACACACACACACACACACACACACACGTGTTCATTCCTGCCCTCTTGAAGTGCTTGTAAACTCTGCCCCGTCAGCATACGGGACCCACACTACCTTTGGTATCTGTTCTCTTTCCTCTCTTTAAAAGCAAATGAAGAAACAAAGCCCATCTGTGCTAATTCCTCAGCTCTTGTAAAATCTTTGACAATCCACACACTAGCCATGCTCACTAGCCTGCCTTTTCTTTTCTTATAGCATATGTATTTTTTTAAAAAAGATTTATTTGAAAGTCAGAGTTACATCCACTGGTTCACTCCCCAATTGGCCGCAATGGCCAAGAGCCAGGAGCCAGGAGCTTCCTCCAGGTTTTCTTATGTGGGTGCAGGGCCCCAAGGCCTTGGGCCATCTTCTGCTTTCCCAGGCCATAGCAGAGAGTTGGATGGGAAGTTGAGCAGCCAGGACTCGAACCCGCGCCCAGTACTGCAGGCAGTGGTTTTATCTGCTATGCCATAGTGCTAGCCCCTAAGTAGCCTTTTAATTTCCCAAGTGTGTAATAGATCGGAAATAAAAATGTTGTCAAGGATGCAATCCTGTTTCAGAACAGTAATGATACAACTTATTCTGAGACTTTTGCTAAGAACATGTGACGTTACTGCTTATCCTAAAACTAGTATGAAGATTTGTAGATGATGTTGCATCTTGTTTCAGGCCATAGCGGCTCTGACGTCATCATTGGTACATGCTCCTTTGGGTAGCTGTTAGAATAGATGTCAAATGTTTGTGTAGAAGCAGCATAAAAGTTGTAGGAGGATTTTGTCAGTTGTATTCTATCTGCTGAAATTTATAACCGTAAGAAACATACAATGACAGAAACAAAGAATCTTAAAGCATGATATAGGAGAATGAGTCTGGGGTGAGATGGAGAAAAAAAAAAAAAAGGAAGAGAAATAAAGGAGATGGGGATAATTACAGCCCAAGAAATTTCATTAAATTTAGAGAAAGATAGTGTAGCCAGTCTGAAAAATCAGAAGGTAAGTAGAGCATTATCTAACTACAATACCAGGAGTAAAATCTTGGCTTGCTAATTTACACTGTAAACATGAATCCATGTAAAATCTTTCACAACTTTTATTCTCTGAATCCTGCTGATCTGTGTCAAAGCGACCGTGACCTGAGACAGCTGGGTCATTGTTTTTGTATCAGATCTATTTTGACAGTGCAATGCTTTCCAGCACTTTCCCTGCGTTATTATCTATGAATATTTGTACCTTTTTCCTCTCTCCTTTTATAGCTGTGCAACTCTTTTCTGAAAGATACACTCAGACATAAACAGCCTAGTACATTAATTGACTATACAAAAATGTATTGTGTATTCTACACACCCATACTTTCACTTCATGGGCATATTTCATCAACATCATAAATAAGGATTTTTAGTGTTGTTTTTTGTTTCCTAAGTTAAAAATATTGCACTTCATACTTCTTTTGCAACCAATTTATTTCACCACATCTTGCTTTTATGCAGATCTTTCCATGTCAGAACACACATGGCCATTTTTTCTAAGTAGTGTTGCCTACTACTAGAGGTAATATTCACTCAAATGTTGGCAGCAAAACCATCTCATAAATGAGGTACTGAGACATGGTTTGTCCGAGTATTTTGAAGGAGATTATGATGTATCCCGCATTAAGTATAGGCATACTCTCAGAATACTGTGAGCGTTAATGGGATAATTTAGTCAGAGCTCAAATACTCAGGTAGCCCTGAAATTTAAATGAAAGATCATAGTGACCTGCTAATAACTTCTGTCTAGTTTCTTCCCAAACTTTGCACGATTTGGGGGGGTGTTTTTGTTTTTGTTTGGTTGTTTTACTTTGTGCTGGTATTGTGGCACAATTGGTTAAGCTGCTTCTTTGTGATGCAAGCAACTCAGAGTCTCAGCTGCTCTGCTTCTGATACAGCGCCCCGCTACTGCACTTGGGACAGAGTGAACGACTGCCCAAGTGCTTGGCCCCAGCCACCCTTCCACTCTGTGGGACACCCAGATGGTGTTCCTGGCTTTTGCCTGGTGCAGCTCTTACAAGTGCTTGCTTGTGTGCTTTCTCTCTCTTCCTTTCAAATGAATAATTTTTTTAAAAAATAAGCTTTTTAACTCTACCTCCATATTTTTCTTAGGTACATTTTTGTTGGTGGAGCTGGTACAATTTCCTTTTAAAAATGTATTTTTAGAGACATAACATTCTACATATTTATAGGATAAAGTAGCACATGGTAATTAGCTATTGCATCTACAACACATTGTTTGTATGCATGGGGAATCTTGAGACTTTTCTTGTAATTTTCAAATACATCATGAAGTTTTGTAGACTACTTTTACTCTGTGAAGAGCACTGGGCAGTATTCTGTGTGATTAATTGTATTTTGATCCCTTAACTTCTATCTCTCCCCTTCCCTGTCCCATCTAACATGCATTGAGATGCTTTTAGCTTCTACAATAAGCAGAAACATGGATTATTTTGTTTTCTTTACCTGGCTTATTTTGCATAAGGTAATGTTTTCAAGTTCCATTGATATCGCTGCAAGTGACACCATTTCATTAATAGATGGCTGGATTCTTGCTGTGTGTGTATATCACATTTGCTTTATCCAGTGATCCATTGATAGACACCTCAGTTGAGTCTGTATCTTGGCTGCTGTGAATGATGCTACAATAAAAATAAGAGTGCAAGCAGCTCTTTGAAGCAAGCAATGATGTGGTTGATAGATCACATGGTATTTCTAGTTTGAGTTTTTTGAGGAATCTCTATACTATTTTCTGTAGTAAGTATACTAATTTATATTCCCACCAAAGGTGAACCAAAGCTCTCCTTACCCTACTTTGACAGCATTTGTTATGTTTGTCTTTTTGATAATATCCATTTTATTTTCCTGATTATTAGTGATATTGATAATTATTTAATAAAACTGTTGCCCATTTTGGTGTCATCTTTTGAGAAATATCTATTGATATCATTTATTCATTTCCTGATCAGGTTATTCTTTCTTCATGAGTTCCTTATAAATTCTAGATGCTTGTCCATTCTCAGGTAAATACCTGTTTCCATTCTACAGGTTGTGTCTCGTTCATTGCTCCCTCTGTATTGTATAATTCCATCTGTTATTTTTCCGTTGGCTGCATTAGTTTTGAACCATTTTTATATAAAAAACCTTTTCTGAAGTATGTCATCCATAACTGCACATGTAGGATTTTGGCCAGTTTTGAATTGACTGTTGTACATTATGAGAGGTACGGATCTGGTCTTATTCTTCTGGAGCTGCATATGCATGTGTGTATCTAATATTCTAGGCATTGCTTTATTGAAGAGATTGTCCTTTCTGCATTGTATGCTCTTAATTGAAAATACACTGGCTGTATACATGTCTTAATTTCTTGGTTTTGTATTCTTTTTCATTGGCCTGTGTGTCAGTTGATACGTCACTACTATATTGTTTGGATTGCTATAGCTTTGTAATAAATTTGAAGACAGTCACTTTGATTCAGTTTTGTTTATTTGCTCCAACCAACTCTGGCTAACTGGGGTCATTTGTGGTTTTATAGGAATTCTATTACTATTTTCATCTAGTTATTTGGAAAAGGACATTGACCTTTGAAGGGACTGCATCAAATCTGTAGACTGCTGGGTAGTGTGGACACTTAAAACTCAATGCATGAACCAGAGATGTCTTTTTTTCATTAGTATTGTACAATTTTCATTGTAGAGAGTTTTCACTTCACTGGCAAATTTTTATTTTTTACCTACTGTGATTGGAACGGTCATCTTGATTTCTTTTTAAAGAAGTTCTTTATTTGTGTAAAACCAGTTTTTGTGTGGTGATTTTGTATATTGTGACTTTACCTGTTTATCACTTCTAACAAGTATTTGGGAGGTTTCTTTAGGTGTTTATGTATGTATAATCACATTATATGAAAAACTTTATTGTACCTTTTCAATATGGATGCTTTCTTTCTTGCTTGCCTGGTTACTCTCCCTAGGATTCCAGTACTGTACTGAGTAAGTGGACATACTCGTCCTACTCTAAATCTTAGGAGAGGCACTGCCAGCTTTTCTCCACTCTGCAATATTGGCTATGGTGGGTGTGTCATGTATAGTCTTTGTGATGTGCGTTACTTGACATTCCTCTTCTATACCTAATTTGTTGAGTTTTTTTTTTATCATGAAGGAAGGTTGAATTTTACTGAACGCATCTGCTGCATTCAGATAATCATTTTTTGCTCTTCATTTTGTTGCTGTGATGTAATATGCACACTGATTTGAATATATTGAATTATCCTTGCATCCCTGGGACAAATACTTGATCATTAAATTTTGATTTATAATCTTTGTTAGATGTGTTTGCTAGTCTTTTGTTGAGAGATGTTGACACAGTTTTATATTTCTGTTGTGTTTACCTTGGTTTTGCTATCAGGATAGTGTTGGGCTCACTGAATGGGTTTGGAAGGATTGGACACTTTTGAGTTACTTTGAATAGGTTTTGTTAAATGTTTATTTGAGGTTGGGGAATGAGGGATCTTCTTTCTGGTGCTTCATTGCCCATGACAAGCATACACTGAGCTGAACCCAGGTGCCCAGAACTCAAATTAGGTCTACCATACGCATGGCAGGGACTTAAGAACTTGAGCTATTATCTGGCTCCCAAGCTGCACATTACTATGGAGCTGGGTCAGAAGCAGAGTAGCTAGTCCTTGAATTAGGCACTTGAATATGGGATGCCAGCATCTCGAGCTGCAGCTTAACACACAGTGCCACAGTGCTTGCTGCTGCCTGAATAGTTTGAGAAGATTTCGTATTAGTTCTTCTTGAAATGTTTGGTAATAGTCAGCAGCAAATCCACCTTTTCTTTGATGTAAGGTTCAGGTCTTTGCTGCTCCACTTCCGATCCAGCTCTCTGCTGTGGCCTGTGAAAGCAGTGAAGGAGGGCCCAAGTCCTTGGGTCCCTGCACCCACATGAGAGATCCAGGGGAAGCTCCTGGCTCCTGGCTTTGGATTGGCGCAGCTCTGGCCATTGCAGCCATCTGGGGAGTGCAGCAGAGGATAGACGACCGCTCTCTCTGTCTCTGACTCTGTGTAACTCTGCCTTTCAAGTAAATAAATCTTTCTTTAAAAAGATTTTTATTATTGTCTCATTGTTCATTATTGGTCTGTTCATGTTTTGTATTTCTCAATGATTCAGTTTTGCTGCGGGATGTCTTGCCCAGGAATGTATCCATTTTTTTGATTTTTCAACTGGTTAGTATATAATTGATCGTAGTAGTTTCTTTTGCCCTTTGTATTTTTTGTGGTATCTGCTGTAATATGTTTTTCATCTCTAATTTTACTTCCTAAAATTTGAGTTTCATCTTTTAAAATTTCTATGTTTCACTGATCTTTTGTATTTGTAGTTTATGTCTGCTTTGATCAAAGCTGCTTTATTCTTTATAGTAATTTTGAGTTTTGTTTTTGCTTTTCTAGTACTTTAAGATGCATGGCTAGGTTGTTTGAGATATTTCTACTTCTCTAACACAGGCAGGTGTTGCTACAGAGTTTCCTCGTAACCCTGCTTTTGCTGCGCTTCACAGGATTTGATATTCTGGATTTCCATTTTCTTCACTACACCCTGCTTCCCTCTTAATGCCTTCAGTGACCCACTGGGTATTCAGGCACATGTTGTCCAGTTTCCCTATCTTTGCATATTTTCCATTGTTTGTCTTATTGATTTCTAGTTCAACTGTTTTGTGGTCAGATCTAAGACATCAAATGACTCTGAATTTTTAAAATTTGAGTAGTTTAGAGCCCATCACATATTCTACACTGGAGAATGTTCTGTGTGCTGATGAGAAGAATACTTAGTCTTTAGCCAGTGGGTGACACGTTCTGTAAATCTGTTAGCTCCATCACGTGTAGAGCTCAACTCTGATGTGTCTTTGGTCATTATTGTCTGGATGATCTATTCATTGATGAAAGTAGGATATTAAATTCCCCAACTATGATTATGTAAAAGTCTCTCACTTTATGTCTAACACTTTATATTTTAGTTAGTTCATTGTTGGGCACATGTATTTTTATTGTTGTAATATCTGAAATGATAATTTTATCAGTATATAATGACCATTGTCTCCTTTCATATTTTTTTACTTATGTCTAGTCTCCTATTAGTGTAGCTACTCCCGGTCACTCTTGGGTTACAACATTTGGGTGAAGTACCCTTTCCCATCCCTTCCTTTTCACTGTGTCTTTACTAGTGAAGTGAGTTTGTTCTCATCAACATGCATTTAATTTTTTTTCAATATCCATTTGATTACCATATATCTTTTGATTGGAAAATTGAATGTTAATATTGTGCTTTGCAAATGCAATTAACTTCAAGATGCAATGACTTTGAACAGCCTTTTCTCAACTGTTGAGGAGCAGTGTTTTTTTTGTGTGTGTGTGTGCAAATTGTTGAACCCTTTTCTTACTATAGAGTTGGTCTTCTATGTATAAATTTAATCAAAATGGACCTTAGTGGAGAATGGGACTGGGAGAGGGAGGAGGGGCAGGCGTGTAGGTGGGAGGGTAAGAATAGTGGTAAGAATCACTATATTCGTAAAGTTGTACTTAAGAAATACATGAAGTTTGTAGTCCTTATGTTTAAGTTTCTTCAGGGGAAAAAATATGTGTGTGGGGGGACATGCAGTGACAGGCAGTGCTGAGAGATCAGGAATGTACCTGAACCACAGCTTTTCACAATAAGAAAGATAAATCTATGACTTGGCCCACAATAAAAATGAGTCGAGGTACTTTGTCAAATTAAGAAACATATATATTGTTCTTAGCTTAGACTTGGTCCTGCTGTTTTGTCAGTGGCTGCTATTTTGCAAATCCTTTGTTCATTTCCTCGTGTTATTCATCTCTGTGGTTTGGTGACTTTCAAGAGTGCTAAATTTCATTTTCTATTCTATTGAGTTTTATTCTTTCATATTTTTGGTTATATTTATTTCTCTATTTCCAGTTATAGGATTCCATTAATAATTTCTTGTTCAGCTAATCTAGTTGTGTTATGTTGTGTTAAAATATTTGCAAGACTTGCAAGAATAGAGAAAATGTATTTCTCTTTCATTCCTGAAGTATACCTTCCTGGCTAAAATATTGTGGTATGGCAGGTTTTGTTTGTTCACAGAACACTGCACATGTCTTGCCCTTTTTTTTTTTTTTTTTTTTTTTTGTCCTCTGGTAGAGGACGTATCAGATATTAAACTGATAAGAACAGATACTACACTTGATCTTAGCCAAAAGGCCGAGAAGCGATCGCCATCTTTTTTAATCTGTAAATCTTGCGTTGAGAAATTTCACTCTAGTGGGATTCCTTTAACTGTGCCTTGACACTTAGCTCTTGCTATCTAAGACTTTCTTCTTTGTTAGCAGTTTGCCCGTAATGATTTGGAGAAGGTCTTTTTCTGCTTGAGTCTTCTTGGGATCCTTGCAGCTTCTTAGATACACATGTCCGTATCTCAAGCCTTGGGGAATTTTTAGCTATTATTTGATTTTATAGGTTTTCAGTACCTTTCCCCATCTCTCTCCTTCTGGATCCCCTAGAATGCAATGTTTGCTGTCATAATGTTACAAAATCTCAAAAGTAGGCTATCTTCTCCTTATATATGTATGTTGTCTGAGTGGCTTACTTCAAGAGGTCTGCCATCACGTTCAGAAAGCCACTCTTCTGCTTACTCTGTTGTCAAGCTGAGTTCCATTTTCTCCCATCGGTGACACTCCATAGCTTGACGACTTCTGTTCGGTTCCCTTTTAGGATTTGTCTTTCTTGAATTTATCATTTGTATCATGAATTGTTAGCTTTTTGATGAACTATCTTTATTCTTTTCTTTTTTAATTTTCCTTAGGAATTCCTTTTCAGGCATTTCATAGCTTGCCTTTTTGTCGAGGTCTGTTTCTGGAAAATTATAGTGTTCCTTGGAGATGTAATGCTTCCTCTGTCAGTTCCTACACTGACATCTGATCACTTGGCATAACAGCTAACTCTGTAAAAGAAATAGCTAAGGAAATCACTCTTCTAAGCTGACATCCCTATTTTTTTGGACATCCTTATCAATCTGAATGATGACTTCCTGTAAGCCAGAATTTCCATTTTTCATCTTTGATTCATGACCTAAGGCCAAGCTTAGCCTCCTGGAATGGAATCCCCAGCTTAGGCACCACCACTTAACAGGCAGATGAGGCCTTCTCAGAACTGCTGTGTGAACAGAAGAGGACGAATTCAATAAGCCAACAACAGACAACCACAGTAGTCAATGCTAATGTTATCACACATGGTAACACTATCTAGTGCATTTTTTTTTTTAAGAATGTGTGAATTTTCTGACGAATTGCTACCACCGTGTCTTCCTTGGAATGACACACAAGTGCCAACAAGAACACAGTATACCTGGATCTGAAAAGATCAAGAAAGGAATTTTCAAGGTAATAAAGGTTGAGTTTGGGGCCTCAGCATCAGCTGGTCCATCTCTGGGACCCACTAGCAAAGCAGTGGCCATTACCACTGAGCGCCTAACAATGAAAACTTGTTTGGGAGGAAGCGACCGAGTTCTCCTCGCACTGCTCCACATCATACTCTCCATCCCACACGCGCTGGAGACTCAGCCTTGCCCTCATTTCATCAAATATGAAGAAAATAGGGGCCTAGTTCTAAAGTTAATTGCACTGAATTCACAAATTTCCATTACACACCACGAAGTGTCATTTTAGTAGACAAACATCATAGGGTTCAGTAGTAAACAGTTCCAGAAAGTGTATCGTTAGTCCCCACCTGACGGCTGCAACCCCATATCAACCAGAGCCCTGGCCAGGAATATGCACCTGTATATACCATTTCCATTTCATCAATAAACTCTGCTATGTGACTCTGACCTGTAACAGCAGGAATTTCAATTCTCAGACTTACTTACTGTTGATTGGTGATGGGATATCTCTTCAGTGAGGCCATAATTATCCTCAAAAAGATGGATCTATTCTAGCTCTCATGTCAGGTCTTTTGCAAGTCTTGTATTATGATAGTCACTGCTGGGGACAACTTCAGATTTTCCCAAACACCTCAGTCTACGTGGTTATACACAGCTGTTATTGGGTCACCTCCAGCAATTACTGTGACGATAATGAACACCGTTAGTGTCAGTAATGAAAAATGTTGAATGTGGGTAGTGTGGGGAGCCAGATTTTTAAATGATCACTGACATAGGTGGGAAACAGGAAATTTAAAATGCAACATGAACATACTGTCTTTATGGATGCATTTGCAGGACACTCTCAGGCAATGCAGTTGATCCTGCCTATGTTTCTACACTTATTTGGCTTTCCCTAAAACAATATATAGAATTTTCTACCCAGTAAGAGGACTGGCCACCATCCTTCCAACAAAGAAAGATGTTATCACCATCTACTCATAGAAGAGAGCCACAGAAACCTCAAGGGTTGATGTATCCGGGTGTGGGCAACATCAATTCCTTCTCCAGTCATAGAATCACCTGAATGCTCTCTACTGTTGTTTTATAAGGTATGACAAGGATTTTATAACAGGAAAGGGAGCAAAGTAGGTAGTACATAATTTCTATATGTGAAGGTACAGTATATACTGTGCATATAATATTTTGGTCCACATGTTATTTAAAAATTCATTGTTTCTTTCTCCTTTCAACTTTGATTTGCAACACAAAGTTTCACAAGTCTTGGCTCTCTTCATGGGATGACAAATCCACCTCGAGTTTCAAATGACCTACAAGTTCCCATTAGGGAAGAGACAGGGAGTTTATTTCCTATAAATAACGCAGTTTTGTCCTTGTAAAACCAATTTTTGTATTACTGCATCATTTAGCTATTATGATGATTGTATCATAACATGATAATGAGTATTTCCAGTGTCAATAGCAACAGGCCTGGACCGCTGAAGTCACAGGAAAAACGACCTGAAAGCATTCAAACTGTCCATAGCTGATTGTCAGATCAAAGAGTTTGATGGGCTATAAATATTTCAAAGTATTTACTAATTACCTTGCAAATTTTTTTTTTTTAAAAGGAATACTTGTGATGTTGCTGATAGCTGTAGCAGGCTGGGAAGGAGACTTTTTCAAAATATTTGTGTTCTGACCACAGGTTTTGGAGGAACTCCACAGTTTCTTTTTAAAACTCTAGGAATGCCTGTATGGGAATAAAAGAAAATACGGTCATCTGGGAAAAATCAGCACGGGCTGAATCCAGAGAGGAATAACTCAAACTAGGTCACTTGGCTAATAGTGTGAGGGCAACCTGCATTATTTTCTTTGAGGGGCGGAATCAGCTGAAAATGTGCTTAACAAAAGACACGGAATTTACCTCGCGAGCCTTTGAAGGCATCTGAGGTTGGTCACGTGGGAAGGCACGGGCACTGAAATGCTGCTGCCATTCTTCTCCCGTTGTGGTCCGAGAGCACAGAGCCAAGCTGAAGGGATGGAAGCCATGTCAACCAACTGAAGCTACTGGAATCCTGCCATCTTCCAGACACTGTGTGAAGCTACTTTAAAAAGCTCATAAAAAGATGAAAAGATAAATGTGCTGTAACATTTTCAGAAAAAGCCATGCATGGGTTTTCTTCCATGAGCCTTCTGAGGACCCCTAGTTTATATGGAATTTGAAAAAAAGAATTGTACCAAAAATTCTCATAATTGCACTTCCCATGCACTTTTTCCGGTATCCTTGCATAAGAGATTTTGAAGGGATTTACATAGGTAGTAATACTACGCCCATCAATGAATCCATAGACTGATTGAAGCTTTGAGTTCTAGAATCTAATATGAAATCAGAAAAACCTCAAGAATAATTTTTCTATTATTTAACAGTGTAATCTGTAATTCTGTGTGGTAAGAAATCTATACAGGAGCAGATATTTAAAAGGCAAACATGTTTATTGGATTAAAACCATCTTTCTACTTGGTGTACTCTGGGGTAAACAGCCTGACATTGAAATTTTGTGAAACAAAGTGCAAAGGTTTACAATCAAATTAACTGAGCTAAAAAGTCCATCTAATTACCACTGTATGAGTCCTTCTCAAAGAAAAGAATGAGATTTAGGAAGTACTTCTCAACTCAGAAAGATAACTACATATTTATTTTTTTAAAGCTTTTATTTAATGAATATAAATTTCCAAAGTACAGCTTATGGATTACAATGGCTTCCCCCCCATAACGTCCCTCCCACCCGCAACCCTCCCCTTTCCCACTCCCTCTCCCCTTCCATTCACATCAAGATTCATTTTCGATTCTCTTTATATACAGAAGATCAGTTTAGCATACATTAAGTAAAGATTTCAACAGTTTGCTCCCACACAGAAACATAAAGTGAAAAATACTGTTTGAGTACTAGTTATAGCATTAAATCTCAATGTACAGCACACTAAGGACAAAGATCCTACATGAGGAGTAAGTGCACAGTGACTCCTGTTGTTGACTTAACAAATTGACACTCTTGTTTATGGCATCAGTAATCACCCTAGGCTCTTGTCATGAGCTGCCAAGGCTATGGAAGCCCCCTGAGTTCACTGACTCTGATCATATTTAGACAAGGCCATGGTCAAAGTGGAAGTTCTCTCCTCCCTTCAGAGAAAGGTACCTCCTTCTCTGATGACCTGTTCTTTCCACTGGGATCTCACTCGTGGAGATCTTTCATTAAGGTTTTTTTTTTTTTTTCCCCAGAGTGTCTTGGCTTTCCATGCCTGAAATACTCTCATGGGCTTTTCAGCCAGATCCGCATGCCTTAAGGGCTGATTCTGAGGCCAGAGTGCAGTTTAGGACATCCGTCATTCTATGGGTCTGTTGTGTATCTCACTTCAATAGTAAGTATGACATTTTACGTGCTCAACATGGTGTCACAGTTTTTATAACTGAGTTTTATAACAGAGGTTGCTATTCACTGGGATGCCACAGATTGTCAGTGAATTTCTCTGGTAGAACACAAGCAGTGTGGGAAGGACTTTGTTGATTCTACAAATAGTAGAAAGGCTCTGAATAGTAAGTACATGGCATTGGATGACAGGCTACTGCAGAACTTAATACACACACACGCACATTTAGATAATCAAGTAATCTATTTTAAATTCCTTAGAATCTGAAAGATCATTATCAAGGGGTCTCCCTGAAGAACAAATGGCTTAAGTACAGAAATGAGAAGCAAGCAAGCACAGGGCATGTTCAGAGGACCATTAATAAATTAGTCAGAGGGTTATTTATGACTAGGGAGTAAGGGGGGAACAGTGTAAAGAAGGTTGTCATATGAAAATGAACAGGGCCAGCACTGTGGCATTGCAGGTAAAGCTGCCATGTGCGACACTGGCGTCCTATAGGCATAGCTGTGCAAGCCCATTTTTCTCTACTTCTGATCCAGATACCTGCTTATGTACCAGGAAAAGCAGTGACAAGACTGGTTTCTATTCTCCCTTTCTTCTCACTTCCTTCTATCATGCATAATTTGTATCTTCATATTTTTGGAAAAAACTCAGAAAATTAAATAAACATTACCTTGAATTAACATCAACTATTGCTTGGCCAATAATATAATTAAGTATGCCTATAAAAGCATCTAATATTAGGTCCATTAGGATTCTGATGCAATACAATTAAAAAAAAACATGATGAAATGAGATACTGTCCTCAAGAATAAGATAGAATAAAAACTAAAAACATGGAGCATTTAGAAATACAGATCAAACAAATGCATTTAAAATCACTTAAAATTTTCCAGAAACTATTAAACATGATAGGTGTATTTAAAATATTTATAATACAACTTAAATTACAAGTAAAAAATTTTACACTTTATGACTGTTTAGACACAATAAGCCCAGTTCAAGAGAATACAGTGAAAGGGAATATAAATCTGAATAAAATACTTAATTATAGCACACAGAGACAAGATTGGAATGTTGTCAGATTTTAAAAGTCAAGGAGAAGGCTTCAATTGAGACTTTAGAAATGGTGAAATGGGCAACATGGTAAATATCTTAACCATCTCTCCCAAGTAATCCTCAAATTAAAATTATTTTTAAAGCAGTCATTTAAAATTTCTGGAATTTGTCCTGAGAGTATACAGCACATGGTAAATATCATTCCATAAAATCTAATACCTGTTGGTAAGAACTGAAAGATTGCGTATTGAACCCTATCTCCTCTCCTCTCTCATTCCTCACATCTGTCTTCTGGCAGTTCTACTCTCTGCAGAGCATCCAAGAGCAGCGAGCTCTGCCTTCCTTTTCATCGTGAAGCCCTGTGTATCCTGAAGATCTGTTCCTGGCTGGCACAGCCGAGAGGACTAGTATCTCTTTCTCCCACATGATGTCACTCCCCCTCTTCGTGGAGGAACGACACAGGACCCTGCGCTGTTCTTTTGTCTGCTCGGCCCTCCCCAGGTTTGCTGCTGGTTCTTCCCGGGTTGGCTACCGACCCTTCCACCTCCGTGGAAGGGCGGTTCCCCCTGCCACATTCCCCACTTCCGCGGGGGAGCGGCACACCGCCAGCCGGCTCTCTCGGGGGCTGCACAGGTGTTCCCTCAGATGTTCCTGGTGCATGCCGTCTCTCTCCTCCTTTATAGTCCTCCTCCGCCAATCCCAACTCGGCTGCCCACATGCCGAGTACGCTGCTCTCCTCCAATCAGGAGCAGAATCAGCTCCTGGAGGTCATCACTCAAGTTGGCAAGAGGCAGCTGCGTAGAAGCTGTTTTCTCCTCTCCCAGCGCCATATTGTGGGAGAGCAGATGCATAGAATAAGTCTTAATTCCAGTAACTCAGTCCAGTCCGAGTTGCTCCCCACAGATCCCCCTTTCTTTTTATTTTTGGCGTTGATACGCGCCTGTCTTCGGTGCCCCGCGGCACACACTCTGCTCTGCTTGCTAGAGTTGCCCACAGGTGCTTACAAGTCCTATCAATCAGGCAAACCAAATCCGGGTCCTCTCTTCGCCATGTTGTGAGGAGGTTTTTAGGCGCTGATGCGTGCCTGTGTTCGGTGCCCTGCAGCGCATGCTCTACTCTGCTAGAACTGCCTGCAGGTGCTTACAAGTCCTACCAATCAGGCAAACCGAATCCAAGCCCTCTCATTGCCGTATTGTGGGGAGACTTATTGGTGTTGATAACGTGCCTGTCTTCGGTGACCTGCGGCTCATACTCTGGTCGAGCCGCCTGCTGGTGCTTACCGCCTTACTAATCAGGCAGACCGAATCCAAGCCTTCTCATTGCGGTATTGCGGGAGACTTATTGATGTTAATTCGTGCCTGTCTTCGGTGACCTGCGGCGCATAAACTGCTAGCCGCCTGCAGGTGCTCACTACCTCCCTAATCAGGCAGACCGAATCCAAGCTCTCTCATTGCCATGTTGTGGGGAGGCCTTATTTTTCTCTATTTCCCTATCTCCGGGCATTCCTATTTCTCCTATTTTACTTCTATCTACCAGCATTCCTATTTCTCTCATTTTACTTCTAAACTTCTGTTTCTCTTATCCCTGCGGCTTCCCGGCGCCCGCCCCGAGGCTGCTTCTCGGCGGCTTCCCAGCTCTGAGCCGCTTCAGCCCGCGCTTCTCCCATCTGCTGGCTTCCCGGCTTTGCGCGGCTTGGCTTCGCGCACTCCGCGGTCTCCACGCCCTTCACATCAGCACCACGGCCTCGCGCCAGCCCCACGTTCCCTATCTATTCACGCCCCGTGCTCTCTCTGCACATGGCGGCTTCCGCGAGTCACACAGCCCCAGCTCACGTTTCCGCCACCACCGGCATTCAGTCCAAGTTCCCTGGACTAACCTGGCGAATTCCAACCTGGCAGCCCACGTCTCTGCCTCTGGTTCCAGATCTTCGCCTCTTGCTCCCCAGGCTGACTTGAATTCCAAGCTGGCTTACGTCTCCGCCTCGGCCTGCACTCGCGGCTTCATCCTCCCTAACATTTTTCTCTACCCGGTATGTTTCCCTAAGTTTTCTTCCAACAATATTCCCCTCTCATTTCTCCTGGCCTCTCCCCACAGTCCGTGGTGTTCCTTCTAGGTTTCACTTTTACTTTCAAGCTGCAGTCCGCATCTGAGTCTAAGTTTCTTCTTGCTTTCACTTTAAATCCTAACTTCTTTCCCACAGTCCATATCCGAGTCTATGCCTAGGCTTTCGATAGCTTCTTCTGGCACCTTTCTCGTCCGGCTTTTCCCTAGGCTGTTTGCTAGTCTCTCTCTCTGGTATTTTCCCATTTCTTCCCGTTTCTTCCCTCCTAAGCTTCCTATCCAAGTCACAGCACCATTATGTCGCTCCCCCTCTTCATGGAGGAACGACACTAAACCCTGCCTAGGCTTCATATCCGAGTCACGGCACCATTATGTCACTCCCCCTCTTCGTGGAGGAACGACACAGGACCCTGCGCTGTTCTTTTGTCTGCTCGGCCCTCCCCGGGTTTGCTGGTTCTTCCCGGGTTGGCTACCGACCCTTCCACCTCCGTGGAAGGGCGGTTCCCCCTGCCACATTCCCCACTTCCGCGGGGGAGCGGCACACCGCCAGCCGGCTCTCTCGGGGGCTGCACAGGTGTTCCCTCAGATGTTCCTGGTGCATGCCGTCTCTCTCCTCCTTTATAGTCCTCCTCCGCCAATCCCAACTCGGCTGCCCACACGCCGAGTACGCTGCTCTCCTCCAATCAGGAGCAGAATCAGCTCCTGGAGGTCATCACTCAAGTTGGCAAGAGGCAGCTGCGTAGAAGCTGTTTTCTCCTCTCCCAGCGCCATATTGTGGGAGAGCAGATGCATAGAATAAGTCTTAATTCCAGTAACTCAGTCCAGTCCGAGTTGCTCCCCACAATGACCTCTATTTATAGAAGATTTCTTCCGGGTAGGATGGGCCAATGATAATGGTATCTTGATAGTTCCATGACAGCTCATTTACAGCACAAATGTTCCAAACATAAAGGGGCAAGCTGAGGAAAGCAGGATCTATCACCCCCAGCGCTGAGAGCTCTGGTATCGTTCTTGTCTTTGCCCCTAGATCTGGTGCAGTGGCAGCTCCACGATCCTAGTAGCAGCACGTGAAAGGGCAGAGCAGCAGGGATTTAACAGAGAACCGTAAGTGGAAAGAGCCAAGAAGAACCCTCCTCAGACAGCCTTCAAGGTAGGAGCCAACAGGAGTCATCAGAGCAGGACCACGGGGAGACATGAAGCACTCCCCAAGCAATGCGTGAACCTGGCGAGCCAGGAAGGAAGCCTCACTGGGACTGAGTACTCTAACCCAATCTCCGGGCAAACACTGAGTGGAGAGTAAACATCCCCACCCCAGAACAATGACGAGGAACCTAGGCTTCAAAATAAAATGAGGTGGGCACTTGGTGTATTTGTTAAGATACTGCTTGGAATGAGTGCCTGGGTCCAATTCCTGGCACTGCTCTTCTCTCTTCCCACCAATGCAGACTTTGGGAGGTAACAGTGTTGGCTCCAGACCTAGGGAGATCTCAGTTGCATTCTTAGTTACGGGCTTCAGATTGACCCAGGCCTGGCTCCTGTGAGACCCTCAGGATAAACCAGTGGATGTGACTTGGTTCATTCTCCCCCCACACACATACTTCAAATGAGGAAAACACCACAATATGCACCCCTGACTATCCAGAAAAATCTGTGTATGTCCAACACTGTGCTCTCTCAGGAATGACTGGAGAGGGAAAATCCAGATTTCTCTTCCCTGGCAGAATGCAAATCAATAATGTTAACTCTGTGCTGCAACAGTCATGTGAAAGCCATGCAACCATGCAAGAGTAAATTATGAACTTCTAACCAGCTAAGCTGGCATCAACACAGCCTTTGGCCAACCAGTGACTTGTGTTGACTATAAGGCAAGCTCCAGATAGCCAGGTCAGAGAAAAGGACAACATCTGGGCTGGGGCCTCAAAAACTGCAGAGTGCAGGGGACATGCATGTCACAGCATTCAAGTCTCTACATCAACAACTGACCAGCATGCAACATAAACTCAGCTGCGGAAACCAGGGTGTACAGGGCCACAAAAAATAATTTTCACTAGAAAATAATGAGATATTTATATGCATATGTGTTTTACAAATATTTCTTTAAAACTAAAGGAAACCACGCAAAAAGAATTACAGACAGTTTTTATATTGATCTTCTCTACTTGATGAGGCATTGTTAATGAGATGGAAATTGTAAAAGCAATCAAACACAAATTTGAGCTGCAAACGAATCATTGAGTAAAGATGGGATACCATTAAGTATAGCAATAAACATATAAACAGAATTCCAGGGTGATGAGGAGACAAAGAAGCATAAAAAATGTTTGAAGAGATAAAGGCTTAAAACTCCCCACATTATGGGGCCAGAATTGTGTCAAGTTGCTGCCTACAATGCCGGCATCCCATATGGGCACTGTTTTAACTCCCAGCTGTCAAACTTCCAAGCCTGCTCCCAGGTAACACTGAAAGATGACCTAAGTCCTTGGGCCCCTACATGCACATAGGAGACCAAGACAAAGTTCTTGGCTGACGGTTTCAGCCTGGCCCATTGTGGCTATCTGGGGAGTGAACTAGAAGATGGAAGATCTCTGTCTCTCCCTCTTTTTCTGCAACTCTGGCTTTCAAATAAATAAATCCATCCCCCAAATATCACCAAATTTGATGAAAAACCTCAATCTATCTCCCTGTGCAAGATCAATGAAGTACAGGTAGGATAAAATCAAATAGAACATCCTGAAATCAGTTTGAGAGTACAAAAAATCATCATTTAAAAGCAAACCTTAGGTTGGAATTTGAAGACATTGCTGTTACTGCTAAGAGACATGGGATTTTCTTCTGGGTAATCAAATTATTTGAGATGTAGCTTGTGGGGATGCTTTTCCTAGTCTATGAATAATCTAGAAACCACAAAACTGTGCACTTTAAATAGGTGACTTTATAACATCTAAGTTATATCTTTTAAAAGGCAAACCTCAAGAAAACAGTACTTAGAATTGGAAAAAAAAATAAGGCTCAAGATAGAGAAAATGGGCAAGAGATGGTATTTTAAAAGATACTAACAGATAATTACACTCATCTTCAGACTGTGAAATCTCATTGTACTTCAACAAATATAAAAACACAGTAAATGCTTACACTGTAGCAAGACTACAGAACATCAACAAAAATGATAACATTTTATTTGACTTACTAGCGAAAAGAGGAAAAGACAGATCATTTACTAAGTACTGGTAAACTGCTCAATTACTTACAGCAGTAAAAATCCAAAGTGTGAATTTCTAAGAAATTATAGGAATTTAAAAATTAAAACCAGAAGATAATGAAATCTTAATGTTGAGTTTAGGTAATTTGATTTTTGAAAGAAATTTAAAGCTTAAAATTATTGAAGGGTAGGAAGAAATACTAACATAATGAATTGTTTCTCAATGACATGCTTATGTGCATTGGTGTGCCACAAATTGGCTTCAAGTTTTCCACAGATATCACTGGTTTTAATATGCTTTTGTTAATAAAAATAATGCAATGAGTTTGACATTCAAACCTACATATTCCAAAGGGGAGACTGACAACAAATTGACTACAAAGAGGTAATCCCTAAACCCTTGGAATACCTTTGGGTTATGAACATCTCTGATCCCAGTGATGGTAGATAACTTTATCAGCCAACTCCAAGGTAGGAGTGAGGACATATCCTGCAAATCTGAAGGAATTCTCTGGAAAGAGAAGGAATGGTCTTTGCACAGCTGGGTCTGTGAATACCACGGTAGCAGTATAGCGTCTGGGCATGGCTAGAAATTCTACTGCAAAGGTCAGATACACAGGGTGTCCATGCCTATGTGATTGGCCCTTGTCAGAAACCTGGAACCCCAAGGCCCAGGTGAGCTTCTCTGGGTGGCAACTCAATGGGCTTGCTGTGACGCTTCACGGTGAGGTGAAACACAACTTCTGAGAAACACTCAAGGAGCAAACGGACTCTGAAGAGGAAGGCGGAACAAGGCGGCAGTGAGGTCAGATGCTCTGCTGATTATCTTTCCCTACAAATATCAACGTGGATGGTTATTTACAGAAGAATCGATCATTGCAAGAGCTCAGAAAGCCAGGCGAGAGATCGCAGTAACTGCTTTATAGTACGACAATAAGGGAAAAAGTATTGAAGAGAGGCAGAAAGCAGAGCGTTGCCTACCTTGCCTTTCCCCAAGCTCCAAGCGACACAGCACGGAGCTCCTGCTTGGAGGAAGGAGAGGTATGCAAATGGAGACCTTAGATTCATAAACAACTATCATGCCCACTGCGGTGGAACTCAGTACTGGGAAGAATCCCACGCCTCTTATCCCCCTGTCAGAGCCACGGGCCCTGCCCCAGTGCAGGAGCAGACCCACGGTCTCGGTGGTACTCACAGATCTGTTGAGTCTTCAAAAGTTCATGGAAAATGCCTATTATGAAAACCCATGCATAGGTTTCAAATTTTAGCACCAGAATAAATTTATCATTTAGTTTACATTTTCCATGAACGTTTCTGTTTAAATATTTATTTATTTGGAAGGTAGAATTATGGAGAAAGAAAGGCAGAGGCACAGAGAGTGATGTCTTCCATCCGCTGGTTCACTCCCCAAATGGCTTCAATGGAAGACTGAAGCCAGAAGCCAGGGGCTGCATCCAGGTCTCTCACAAGCATCCAGGGGCCTAACGACTTGGGCATCTTCCACTGCTGTCCCAGGTGTGTTACAAGGGAGCGAAGATGGAAGTAGATCGGCCAGCACTTGCATTGCCACTCGTATGGGATGCCGGTGCTGCAGATGGCAGCTTAACCTGCTAGGCCACAGGCCCCACCCATAAACATTTTGTTAAGATTTATTTGAAAGGCCAGTGCTGCGGCGCAGTCAGAAAGCCGCCGGCTGCAGTGCTGGCATCCCATATGGGCACTGGTTCGAGACCCGGCTGCTCCACTTCCGATCCAGCTCTCTGCTATGGCCTGGGAAAGCAGAAGAAGATGGCTCCAGTCCTTGAGCCCCTGCACCTGCATGAGGAAACCCAGAAGAAGCTCCTGGCTCCTGGCTTCGGATGGGTGCAGCTCCAACCACTGCAGCCAATTGCGGAGGGAACCAACAGATGGGAGACCTCTTTCTGCCTCTCCTCTTTATGTCTAACTCTGACTTTCAAATAAATAAATCTTTAAAAAAATTTTTTATTTTTAAGGGAGAGAGAGAGGAAAAAAAGAAAGAATCCCAGCCACTGTTTCATTCCGCAAATGGCCATGCATGAACATTTTTTAAATACCCTCATACTCCATTCAGCATCACCTCCAGCCGGACACTGTGGTTCACAGACTGAGAATACTACAGTAATAAGCAAGCTGTTACCTTGCGGGTCTTGTCCCGCCTAATGCTGTGTGGGTCATAGTGGCGTGTTGGCCCCAAGTATGACCCAGCCTTGCAGCACTGGTGACCACATGACTGCCCACTCAATTCCTCTGCTACTACTGGGCATCACAACGAGGAAAGAGTCACTGTTTGCCTCGGGGTGGGGAGGGAAAGATGACAGAAGCAGGTGAAAGTCGGTAATTCAGGTTTCTAGGCCTGCTCCCTAAATGGTGAGGCCCAGGGCCAGACAGAATCCTGCAATCACTGAATACAGGCTGGTGACTCTGGACAAGGTCCCCAGGCCTGCCTTGGCCCCAGGCAGAGGCTTGAATAGACCAACTGCCCTTTTTAGGCACTCCTACTATCTATCCGGGACAACAGACCAAGTGTAGATTTGTAGCAAACCTGGGGCTGGAGCACCCTGTAGTGCTGAGACTCTAACAGTACACCGGCACAGGCTCACGGCCATCCTGGACTTGGGTACCATCTAGTGCTGAAATAGTGCAAGAACCACCGGCTCAGAGAAAAGCAGCTGCGTAGAATGTCTCGCGGGATTGGCACTAACAAAGCTAGATTATGATGACTGGAATACATGCTAACCCTTCAGTGTCTAGTCGTTCTCATTTGTCAAAAGAACTTTCTTAAGAACTCTGAGGGAACCAGGACCTCACTTAATGGACAATATAAGGTACCACAAGTAATTGATATGTAGGAACTTACAATTTAGAATAATTGTTTTAAGGAAATTAAACTTCAAAAACATCTTAATTTTCTCTGATAAAACTGGATTATAAAGATTAAAGTAATTCCTTTAAAAACTTTAGTATACTTTTCAATCCGTGAATTTATTTTCATTCAACAAAATGAAAACGTAATAAAAGGAATCAACAGCTGAATAGATCCAACAAAATAAACAATCAATGCGCTTAAAGACAGGCTACTTGAGATAGCAGCAACACAGTAACAGTGACCTTTTACATGCAACTTTCAGTATTGGGTAGCTCAGTTAGACAGTCAATCAAGAAACATCACTAGTCCAAATAAACCCAACAGACACAGCAGAACGTTCCACCCAGTACTACAGTGTACCCATTTTCCTCTACTGCACAGGAAATGTTCTCTGGGAAGATCATATGCCAGACCACAGAACAAGTCTCCGTAGGTTTTAAAAACTGAAACCATGCTGAGTATCTTTTCAGGCCACTATTAGCAAGAAATGAACGAGAAAGGCTTTGGAAACTATACAGATACATGGCAGTTGAACAACTTACTCTTGAACAACCACTGGATTAAGAAAGAAATCAAGGAGGGAATTTAAAAAATTCTTGATTCAAAATACAAACTACGTCCAAAATATCCACTCCAAAACATATACTAATTCATTTGATAACACTGCATGTGCATGGGCTGCTAGATTCAATGTTGTTAGAATGTCCACACTACACAAAGCAATCTCAAGATAAGTGCAATCCCTATCAAAACACCACAGACACTCTTCACAAGACTAGGGACAACAACCCTAACATCCCCATGGAACCCAAAGCAGCCAAGAATTGCCAAAGTTATTCCAAATAAAAACCTGTTGGTGCAACTGGTGCCATCTTCTCTGAAGTTTCATCTTCTGGGCGCGATCTGAGGCTCTGGCCCAGTCATCACCTTGTACAGTTAGTTCCGGCCTCTCCCAAATCTAGCCTGGCTTTCTAGAAGTCAGGTAACCAAATGGCTCAACCACAAATGTCAGCTCCACTCGCACCCTAACAGGATTCGCTGCTCCCACTTATCCCTGCGAGGCCAGGACAAGACCAGCTCTCCCATACAGGCCCTCTTTTCTGCTCTCTCCTTTCATCTGGCTAGCAGAGGGGAGGGAGTGTAGGGGGCAGGGTGGGTGGGCAATGCTGGAAACAGTGTACTACGTTAAAGAGAGATAGAAGAAATTAGTTGTGGTGTTCTGTTGCATAGAAGAGTACATACTGGTAAAGATAATGTACTGTGTATTTCTAAAAAGAGGATTGGGCATTTTTACCACCAACAAATGATGAATATTTGAGGATGGAGATACTGCTTGGCCTGGTTTGAAATTATACAATGTATACACGTATCAAAATATCACACTGCACCCCATAAATATGTATAATTTTTGTAATTTACCAATGATGCAAGGAAGCAATAAGAAAATCCAAATAGATAAAAAAAAAAAAAACAATAAAATAAACCAATTTAAAAATACTCCCACGAAGAAAATCTAATGGTTTCACTGGTTAATTCTTTCAAAAGATGACTGTAAATTTCAGGTGCCAGAAAAAAATGCCTACACTGATCAGGAAAGGTTCGGAGAGAGATATGATTTGCAGAGGAAACAGAAACAATTATGATCATCTAAACCACGATAGTGGCAGTTGGTTTGGGGAACAGGAATCACGTTCTGTAGGAGTTCAAGACGTGACACACTCAGAACTTCATGAGGATTACTGACGGGATAGGCTCCGTGATTATACCCAGTTTCCTTGCACAATGGGTCCAGTAGAGAATGGACTACAATAGCGTAGGAAAGGAAGGCTTGTGTGGGAAGGGTGGGCACTGTGCGGAAAGGGTCTCCAAGGAACAAGTCCGCCATGCTGGTGTAGATACATGCCAGATCTTCATATCCGGGATTTGATCACTCATTTTCAGACAGAGGTCATTCTGAGGCCCCTAACAGAGTAAGAGCAGCTTCAACCAAGAAGTGTTCCTGATTAACTGGCCACTCAGGCAGTTCCAGTTTTTATCTGTTTGCGCAGTGAGATGAAGGACCGAACGTGGCCCATCGCCATATGTCAGCGGCTCCTTCCCTCCTGACAAGATGGACACTGCCTGTTCTAAGAATCACCTGCTTGCACAGCCGTCTCTCCGGAAGCAAAGATGCCTCCCTTATTTCTCTGCGTCTCTGCCTTCTCTCTCCCAGAGGCCCTGCTCCAGGAAGCCTCCCTTGTGTATCAGTGGCAAGGAAAGAGTCCAAGCCCCACCCTGAGACAAACTGCAGACCTGGACTCCAGAGCCAGGCGTCTTGGCGTCCGAGAAGGCAAGGGTTCTTCTGGTAAGGAGGAGGAAGGCTGCTGGGTAGACGAGAGTTATTTAGGAATTAATCATTTCATTCAGATCAGGTTTATTAAGTCCTATTGTGGGAGGTTGAATGCGCTTAAGGAGCTCCCAGTCCTGTCTGCATTATACAAGCAAACCTTTGGCGTTTGTTGTGACTGTGGAATAGCACAGGGGAGCAAGGAGAAAGAGACCTGACACTCACAGAGGGAAGAAACAGGCTGTTAGTGCCTGGATTCCTATCCTAGGCCAGAACAATGAAGAGATGGTGAACACATCTGTGCCATGAAAAATTACTTCTAACCAAAAGATGCCATGGGGCCAGCTGGGACAAGGAAGAGCTGTGTACCTCTAAAGAGAAAGGAGGCAGCTTCCTTCTGTTATCAGTACACATCACGAGAAACATCTCATTGTCAGATCTGATCTTGTCACTTCACCTTATATCTTTCCCCCTTCAAAAAGAAGTATGGACATTCTGTTTCATATTTAAACATGTTTAATGTAATTATCTTTGGATCAGATCTAATCGGAAGTCATACAACTGAATTTTGGCAGTATCTTGTAAACCCACCAATCAAATGCCACATTGTTGGTCTTCATTTTCCACTGGGATAAAGAATAGAGTTTTTTTTCTTTTTTCCAGAGATGAGATTCATTCATATAAAAAAGGATAAACCACAGTCCTAACATCAAATGACCTGCAAGTTTTCTGCAATTCATTTTACAATTATTCTGTTGAAGGCCTTTTTAAAAAATTAAAGAATATGTGATGTTAATTGGGGAGGCCGCTCTCTATTGCCAATTACATCAGCACCGTGTGTTTATTCTTAGTGTATAATATTCACCAGATTTTCTAAAGCTCATGGAAAAGTTCTAAAGGAGGAAAAAAGGTCCAATCCTAATTAGAAGCGGGTTGATGAGAGGAATTACTTTACGGGGGATTAGCTATCCATATAGAAACAAAGGGCCAAGTTCTCACTCCTCCTCAGCTTCAAAAGGAGCTGCAAGCGAATGAGAGGAGTGAAGAGAAGGGACTGGAATCCGGCTCCACTTCTCATCTGTCTGAGGACACAGAAAGATGCGTGACTGCCCTGGGCCACATCATTCTAGTGGCAGAGTTGCCACCGCAAAGCCGGAACACGGCAAACTCCACTTGCAGCGCGCATCTGCAACTTTGAAGTCCAAATGTTCCTGTGCCGCCTCCAAAGTACCACCCACTGTTAATCATTTTCTCAGCGTTCCAAAGAATGCCTTTTTCATAGCTTGGCTCGGGAACTCTCTCCATGCATCTCGTATAAACCCTGTGTGGCTGTGTTAAGCGCCACTGATGTATCATCCTGTGCATTTGGAATTTCATAGTCTACATTTTACAGTATTATAAAATTCATGGCTTGTGTGTTGAAATACTATATGTAAATTGCTTAATCTTGCAAAATTGAAATGGTTTTATCATAGGAAGGCTGCACAGGAAGTGAATAAAAAAATTTTGGAAGGACTGATTTCAGGAGCTATGCCGAGTTCGTTTACAAAAATGTCATTTCTTCAGTAGAAATAATGCTTGTTTGGAATAAAAATATAGATAATACCATTGAAAACTGTCTTGATTGTCTCTCTATTGCACAAAGAAATATATATGAAGTTCTGAACAAGAAGAGCTTAAGACCAAGGAAAGCATTCTGGAAGTACTGCAGTTTTAAAGCAGTTTGCAGATCTATGTGTGAGGAGAGGGCACACACAAATTTTATGTTTCTGACAGGTGACAGAGAACACACACTTCAGATTAGTTTTCTCTTGAGAATTTTTCATTTAATTACCTTTTTAAGTTAATTCTTTCAAGTTTTTAAATTTAACAAATTTTCCCCTTGAGGAAATTCTTATGCTGAAGATGTCGTCATTACTGTAAGTGTCTATATTATTTCCAGGCTGCTGTGTGAATTCAGTATACATCAATGCCATTTGTTAGACATCTCTATATTGTACACTGTGTGAATTCAGTATAGCAAATTTGGTTTCCTAACAACTTTGATGTAAGATCAGGTACTTGTTAAATTTGCTTGCTGCTAGAAAGGAAAAAAAAAATCTCAAAATTATGAAAGGATATGCTTAATAGCCTACTATTTTCCAATTTAAAACTACATAGAAGTTATGACTGCCTTTGTGAGAAACAGTTAACCTCTAAGTAAGTGTTAAATAAATATTAAAAGTACCCTACTCCCAAGGGTACTTTTATATTCTTTATCTTTCTAGACTTGCCAATAGAATCATGCCAGATATGTTTATGGACTTTCTATTTTCACCTGGCTTATATTGTTACTTTCTCAGAGCTACATTTAATTTAATGCCTACAAATTACAAAGCAGAACAGAGATAACATGGTGCAATCAACTATTCCTCTCTCCAGGACTCTAATTTCTTCCATTTGAAAAGCACTGCATTACCTCTGTGCATCCGTGCCTTATGTGACTTATCCAGAAATTTCCTAGAGATGAAATTCCTGGATCAGAATTAAAATTCTAGGGCCGGCGCCGCGGCTCACTAGGCTAATCCTCCGCCTTGTGGCGCCGGCACACCGGGTTCTAGTCCCAGTCGGGGCGCCGGATTCTGTCCCAGTTGGCCCTCTTCCAGGGCAGCTCTCTGCTGTGGCCCAGGAGTGCAGTAGAGGATGGCCGAAGTGCTTGGGCCCTGCACCCCATGGGAGACCAGGAGAAGCACCTGGCTCCTGGCTTCGGATCAGTGCGGTGCGCTGGCCGCAGCGCAGCAGCCATTGGAAGGTGAACCAACAGCAAAGGAAGACCTTTCTTTCTTTCTCTCTCACTGTCCACTCTGCCTGTCAAAGATTAAAAAAAAAAATTCTGGCATTTATTATTCTTATATATGAGAATCTTCAAAAAATAAATAGAAAATGCATTTTATGCAAAAACAGGGCCACCATTATGGGTGGCCTAGGGGATAAATCCACTGCTGCTAGCATTCCGCTATGGGCACCAGTTCCAGTTCCAGGCGCTCCACCGCCCATCCAGCTCCCTGCCAATGGTCTGGGAAAGCAGCAGAAGCTCGCCAAGTGTCTGGGCCCCTGCCTCCCAAGGTGGAGACCCGGATAAAACTTTTCACATGGCCTGTCTCAGCCCTGGTCATGAGTCACTTGGGGAGTGAATTAGTGCATGGCAGATCTCTCCTTCCTCTCTCTCTCTCTCCCCGAATCCCAACAACTCCTCCCCTCCTCCCTCCCTGCTCTCTAACTCTGACTCTTTTTTTTTTTTTTTTTTTTTTGACAGGCAGAGTGAACAGTGTGAGAGAGAGACGGAGAGAAAGGTCTTCCTTTGCCGTTGGTTCACCCTCCAATGGCCGCCGCTGCAGCCGGCGCACCGCGCTGATCCGATGGCAGGAGCCAGGATCCAGGTGCTTTTCCTGGTCTCCCATGGGGTGCAGGGCCCAAGCACCTGGGCCATCCTCCACTGCACTCCCTGGCCATAGCAGAGAGCTGGCCTGGAAGAGGGGCAACCGGGACAGAATCCGGCGCCCCGACCGGGACTAGAACCCGGTGTGCCGGCACCGCAAGGTGGAGGATTAGCCTATTGAGTAACTCTGACTCTCAAATAAACAAGCCAATCTTTAAAAAACTGTACACCAATTTCAGTATTTCTTTTGCACTGAAACAAACTCATCTTTTAATTCTGTTTATTTACAAACTTTGTTATGTCCCCTCATGTGTCCCATTCTGCCTCACAAAATTAGTCCTTTTCCACCAGCAATGCATGAACAGGTGTACTTTCCCACTCCCAAGCAAGACTATATCCTTGAATATTTTCCTTTTTGCCACAAGGCTAACTAAACAATGTCAAGGCAGTTTTGCTTTTCAACATTTCAAGAAAGTGGGGTGCTGGAGCTGTGGCACAGGTTAACCCTCTGCCTATAGTGCTGGCATCCCATACGGGCACTGGTTCTAGTCCTGGCTGCTCCTCTTCCCATCCAGCTCTCTGCTGTGGCCTGGGAGAGCAGTAGAAGATGGCCCAAGTTCTTGGGCCCCTGCACACACATGGGAAACTGGGAGGAAGCATCTGGCTCCTGGCTTCAGATTGGTGCAGCTCGGGCCATTGCGGCCATTTGGGGAGTGAAGCAACAGAGGGAAGACCTTTCTCTCTCTCTCTCTCCCTCTCACTGTCTGTACCTCTCAAATAAATAAATAAAATCTTTAAAAAAAAAAAAAAACTACATGTTTGCGCTTATCTTTGTAAGTAGATACCCTTTGTCTTTCTCATTCTCTGAAGAGCATTCCATGAATAATGTCCTATGCGACATCACTGGGTCCCTAGGTAGTAAAACAGCAACAACGACAAAAAGCTTCTTGCTTATTATTTACGTAAGAAAGTATTTCCCCAGCTGATTATTACTCTTTACCATTTTTTCCAGTTTTTTTTTAAATGTATCAATCATAAAATTTTAATTCTTATATGGTGGAACAATACAAATAGATGCCTTTTATATGTCAATCACTATATCACACTTGTGAAAGGGATTACTGCCTCTTGTTTAATAAAAACCATCATATAGTTTCATTATTTTCATATATGAACATTAAGAAAGGTAATAGTTTAGAAAAATTAATACCAACAAGTTTTTCGGGTTAGTTGAGTTCTGAGTATAGGCATCAATATTTCTTTACTAGCCTAATATTCTTAATTATGTTCTGTCATAGATTAAAATTTCTCTCAGACTTCTAGTGGAGTCACTATTGTTTAATTTGCCTTCAACATTAACTTGAGAATTCTCTTTATGAGCATGTTTCTAAATGTATGAAATATACCAAAAATTTTTATTAATTGATACTTTCTGCTTTTCCCTTTTCCTGCCATGAGATAAAACCATCTATGTAGTAACAAACCTTTCTGAGTGCTTACTAAGTGACAGAGACTAAGATAAACAATGGACAAAGACCCTCAGTAGCGGAGACCAGAGCAGCTCTATAGTTCCACTTACGTTTCTGCCAGGTGAGAAACCAGAAGGAAGGGACTATCTGCCTGCCTACCTTTTTATTTTAACCTATTTTCTTCTCCTTGCCTCTCAACTTGATTGAATTGTGATTGAGTTGTTATGACATTATTTAGCCTTTATTGCAGAAAATATAGCATTACAAATAAAGGAGATATAAATAGAATGTCATAGCTTCAAAATAACGAACAGCCATGAAACACTTCTTAGTCTTGAGTTCACTATTAGATTTAAGGTTTATGTGTGCGGACATAAAAATATAATAGAACAACAACAGTAGCATGCCTCATTCTTTCTTTCTCACTTGGAACCCTGAGAATGTTTCACCATTACTTGTTAAAATACTGGGATTTTCAGGAAAAAAAAAAACTTTCTGAAATACAGTCATCCTTGTCATGAGAATGCTCCTCAATCAACAAGTGGCACAAATCATAAAATACACAGTGCTCCAGACCTTCTGGATTTGGTTTCTGAACGCATCCTTAACTGGCTTTGTGACTCGGGCAAGGTGCTTGATCTCTCTGTGTCAAATAGAGGATCTCGTCTTACCAATGAGGATAATGTGACACAGAGAGATGAAGAGATTCCCTACTTCTTTACCTCACATTGTCCAAGTTCGAACCATCGCTGGCACTCATTTAAGTGATCTTTGTAAGAAGGTATTTTTTTCTGATGAACCTGACAAGCAGCCACAATCCAGAGCCAAACACTGTGAAAGGGACTTCTAAGTATGGAACAAGGGGGTTGGGGGTACTACAGGCAGAACTCCATAGCATCCTGTGTACACCTTCAAAACACACGCCCTAACCTCGGGCTCCAATCCAATGATCCCTTGCTTCCAAAGACAGTGGAGGGAAGCCTTTCCTGTACCCCTATGAAGCAAGTGGAAGGAAGTGATGACCACGGCAATGGGCATCACAGACTCTGAAATAAAGCACGGAGCAAGCAGTTCTGCAGCCACTGCTTACCAGAAGGGAAGCTACTGCCGAATGACCACACCACATGCTGCCATCCTCCCCGGGCCTGTGCTTTCTGCCAGCCTGGAATGGGTGAGCCAGCCAGCACACAGATGTTGGTCAGGACTGGTGAAAATGCAATACCTGTGTTTTAGTGGAAAGGTGAATGTCTGCTGGCTGAGCCCAGTTCCCTACTCGTCCAGTTCCTCACATGTCTTTCAACAAACAGTGGGTCAAATCAAAAGGCCTCCCTCTCAAAGATAAGCAACATCCAGAAAGAAACCAGCATGCGATCTGTGCAAAGGTCAGACCAAAAACACACAATGCTGGGCTCCTTAAACCCAAGGATGTAGCATGGACAGGAAATGTCTCTATTTACTGTCTATTTATTAGACAAATAAAGTTATGTGTTTCAAACAGCAAATCAATCTTCTTGCATAATAACAAGTCAGTGCCTTCTTTTAATACTTGAAAAGCAATTCAGCATATTTCAAAAATAAAGGATACTCCAGTCAACAAGGTAAAGTAACATCCGAGAGAGATTCAGATTTATGTTTGAGCAGTCACCTTAGTAGGTAAGAAGAGCAGGAGCTATGCCTTAAATAAGTAAACCATGAAGGACAACCTTTTGTTATTTGAGTTTACTACATTCACAATGCAGAGCATGGCTTGTATTTGTTTCACTGATAAAAGCTTGATTTCTCTCACCTCTTGCCTTCTGTGAGTAAAAACCACATTTTACTCAGCAGCCTAGAGATGTAAGAGATGGCTGAAGAAAGCAGGTATGGTAACATGGACAATAGTTTTTTCTTATAAAACTGTATCACATAAAGTAAATATGATTATAAAAAGGATAGAAAAATCCAGCACATTAAATATGATGTATCTGAGGACAGTAATAGAATGAATTTTTAAAAAACTGACTCAAGGATTATACAAAAAAATCTCCAAATAAAATACTTGAATATGTGGAGGAACTAATGCTCAGAGTTTCAAGAAACTACAAGTAACAGAACTCTGAGACATAAATAATGAAAGAAGTCAAGCACTCATAGAGAACTAATCACACTTAACCTTTGTATACCCAGTGTTTAATATATTCTTTATACAAATCTCTCTAGACTCGAGAATGCTTAAGAATTTTTACAGTAAGGATATTGTACTCCAAAGCCTATTAGTGTAAAATCATTGCAAATTTTTGTTTCAACCAAATTCTCACTCACTATACACAAGAACTGTATAATTTTTAATTATTTAAGAACCCAGGAATATATTGTTGAATGATGATCTTTGGAAAACTGTCCACCAAAAACTTTAGCCCACTCCAGAGTTACAGAAATGATATGTGAGCTTTGACTGTGAACACCCAATGTATTTAAATGTAAAGCTAAACCACAGTATTATTTTTATGGAACAGAATTAAAACCTTATGAACAGAGGTAAATTAGAAAATATAACTATGATCAGGAAGTGCAGAAAAAGAGTATGAGAGCTGTATTTTAATTTCCTTAATCTTCTAGTAAAATAGATACTGAATTATGTTAAGTGTAACAGATAAGCTACAGAAGAACCACAGAACAAAACAATCAACCCAACCCAAACAAAGACAACAAAAGCCATCTATCACAAAGAGTATTTTTAACATTAAAATTAGAGGGAATTTCTGCAAATGTGATCTAAAACTACTAGCAAGCACATATGTCATATTAATAAATATGTATAGAATGAATATACCTCTTCATGAGGAAATAGGAAATTGTTACACTGGAAGACTGGATCACAAGCAATCCTAATATATTCTCTAACCGAGACATTCATCCACAGTATGACTGAGAATGGTAGAAAGTAAGGTGATGAGCCATTCCAGTGAGACAAGTATAAGCTAAATGAAAGCAGAAGTCCAAATATCAGTAACAAGCAATTAATGGCAAATATTAACAATGATAATCAAAAGTAATGTGATCCACCATACATTATGGTTGTGAATATTTTCTAATAAAATGACAGAGCATCTTTTATCATAAAGACAAAGTTAGGAGGAGTAGGGGAAAGATAACAGCAGAGGAGATTTTTAACTACCCTTCATCAGCCCCAGACAGATGAAATATAGAAGAAATAAATAAGGTAGAGACCTTTTACTTAACAAATAGAAATTTTAAAAGACTGCATAGTGTTTATGAGGTGATGTAATTTTCTATCTGCTCTAGATGTGTCATGCCTTTAAACATTATTCTTTTCAATTGCCCATGAAATATTTACAAACAACAAAGTAGCAGCACCATAAGCCACATTTGTTGATCATTAAATAACCAAACTCAAAGATCAGAATTGAAACTACTAGGGGGGCAGGACTACGGTGTAGTAGGCCAAGCCTCTGCCTGCAGCCCTGGCATCCCACATGGTGCTGGTTCATGTCCTGGTGCTCTACTTCTCATCCAGCTCCCTGCTGATGGCCTGGGAAAGCAGTGGAAGATGGCACAAGTGCTCGGACCCCTGCACCGGTGTGGGAGACTTGGAAGAAGCTCCTGGCTCCTGGCTTTGGATGGGCCTAGCTCTGGCCATTTTGGCCATCTGGGGAGTGAACCAGTGGATGGTTCACTCTGTGTCTCCCTCTCACTGTCTGTAGTTCTGCCTCTCAAATAAATAGAATCTTTAAAAAAAATTAAAAGTACGACTATGTTCAGATTTTTAAAATTGTGTTCTTATTCAGCTTTCACCTAAAGAATAAATCAATAATGTACATTTTGTAAAAACTTTTTTGCATGTTAGTAAAATTCTATGTGATAGAATTTATGGAATGTATTTGCTAAAGTAATATGTAAAGAAACATTTTTATGATGGTAATTACTTGTCTTTCTAACAGAAACAGAATGTAAATGAAACACTAAGCTCTCCAAAAGTTACTAAAAATGACAAAATGTATTTAATAAAATTTGAATGATGTCAGCAAGATAGCAGGATTTGTTTTCCTCAAATCCTCTGCCCCCAAGAGAAATCCATCAGCAACTATCCAGGAGCAAGAATACCTCTGTCAAAATCTCAGAGTGAGGGCGAGATGCTCTCTTGGACTGCAGAATTGAGCAAAGACATGTTTGAAGTGTTAGAGGAGCAGATTCTCGCTACCCCGCCACCCCTCCCCCAAGCCTGCACAGTGTACCACTCCTGGACGTGTGGTTTCTGTGATGGCAACCATGAAACAGAGCGTTCCCCACTGTTGTAAAACCCTTCAAAGGAGGCTCCCTCCTGTCTTACCCCATGGGAACCATTGGCAGAAACAGAACCATCTAAGTTCAACTACAAATAAATGTGGGTGGAGTCACTGAAACCAGTGGCGGGGGGGGGGGGGCGGGGGACGATTGCTCTGCACACTGGCCTACTGAGGCACCATACCAGAAAGGCTAGCCAACAGCATCACATTGCAGGAAGCATAGTCCACAAGTCAAATCATGCATCAAGCAAAGTAGCCCTTATGAAATAATAGACCTAGAAGGAAGAGAGGGAGGATAGCACCTAGAATTCAAACTTAAGGAAATTATGGTTGAAAATTTTCCATGTCCGGGTAAAGATGACAACATCCAGGTACAGTAAGATTGTAAGAGTCAATCAAATGTATTCCAAGGAGGAATGTGCCAGGACACATCATCATCAAATCATCAATAGTAAGAGACAAATAGTAAAAGGCAGGATTCCCAAAAGAGCATTCTGTGGGTTTTTCTATAGAAACTTTTGAGATCAGGATAGATGGGAAGATACACTCTCCCTCCTGCCCACACTCCCACCCTTCTTCCTCCTGCCTCTTCTATTCCCACTCTTAATTTTTAAACACATCTATTTTCAGTTTACTTTATACTCATAAGATTAATCCTACACCAACTAAAGAGTTCAACAAATAGTATGAAGAAAAAAACACTGTTCCTCAACAGTCAAGACAAGGACTGTAAACGACCATCGAGGCTCAAAACGTCCTTTTCACTCCTATATATTACATGTTAAGTACTGGTAGATACCACAGATCAGGGAAACCATATGATATTTGTTTCGGGGGGACTGGCTGTTTTCACCAAGTGTAATGGTTTCCAGTAGCATTCATTTTGTTGTAAAAGACAGATTTTCATTTTTTTACCACTTAGTATTATTTTATAGTGTATATATACCATATAAAGTCATCATAAACATACAAATGTATGTATATATACCATACACACACACACAATGTATATATGATGACTTTGTCCAGTCATCAATTGATGAACATCTGGGTTGATTCCATGTCTTAGCTATTGTGAATTAAGCTGTAATGAACATGGGGATACACGTATCTCTTTAACATGCAGCTACTGAAAATTGTTAAGGAACTCAAATGACCAAAAATACAAAAATTTTGTCATAGAAATAGTAAAATGTAGAGGGGAGTAACAGTATAGTTTTTCTATGCGATTAAAACAAGGTTATTATCAATTCATAACAACTGTTACAAGGATAAGGTGTTTTAAGATACCCTAGTGGTTTTATTTGTACAAAGTATTAAGAGAATGTGTTCAAAGCATACACCACAGAAGACTATCACATCACAAAGGAAGACAGCAGGAGAGGAGCAAAGAAATGAAGGCCCTACAAAACTATCAGAAAACAAATGACAAGGTTTCAGTAACAAATCCGTACCTAATAATTACCTTAAATATAAATCAGCAGTTTTTCAAAATGTACAATGACTGAATAGATTTAAAAAAAAAACAAGTCTTCAACAATATACTGCTGGGGCAGGTGCTGTGGCGTAGCAGGTAAAGCTGCTGCCTGCAGTGCCAGCATCACATATGGGCGCCAGTTCAACTCCTGGCTGCTCCTATCCTGCTCTCTGCTGTGGTCTGGGAAAGCAGTGGAGGATGGCCCAAGTCCTTGGGCTCCTGCACCCACGTGGGAGACCTGGATGAAGCTCCTGGCTCCTGATAGCGCAGCTCTGGCCGCTGCAGCCAACCAGGAGGTGAACCAGCAGATGGTGGTTCTCTCTCTCTCTCTCTGCCTCTCTTTCTATCTGTGTAATTCTCACTTTCAAATAAACAAATAAATCTTTAAATAATACATACTACTTTCTTTTTTTTAAGCTTTATTTAATGAATATAAATTTCCAAAGTACAGAATATTGATCACAATGGCTTCCCCCCATTACGTCCCTCCAACCCACAACCCTCACCTTATCCACTCCCTCTCCCCTTCCATTCACATCAAGATTCATTTTCGATTCTCTTTATATACAGCAGATCAGTTTAGCATACATTAAGTAAAGATTTCAACAGTTTGCTCCCACACAGAAACATAAAGTGAAAAATACTGTTTGAGTACTAGTTATAGCATTAAATCTCAATGTACAACACACTAAGGACAAAGATCCTACATGAGGAGTAAGTGCACAGTGACTCCTGTTGTTGACTTAACAAATTGACACTCTTGTTTATGGCATCAGTAATCACCCTAGGCTCTTGTCATGAGCTGCCAAGGCTATGGAAGCCCCCTGAGTTCACTGACTCTGATCATATTTAGACAAGGCCATGGTCAAAGTGGAAGTTCTCTCCTCCCTTCAGAGAAAGGTACCTACTTCTTTGATGACCCATTCTTTCCACTGGGATCTCACTTACGGAGATCTTTCATTTAGGTTTTTTTTCCCCAGAGTGTCTTGGCTTTCCATGCCTGGAATACTCTCATGGGCATTTCAGCCGGATCCGCATGCCTTAAGGGCTGATTATGAGGCCAGAGTGCTGTTAGGACATTTGCCATTCTATGGGTCTGCTGTGTATCTCACTTCCCATGTTGGATCATTCTCTCCCTTTTTGAGTCTATCAGCTAGTATTTGCAGACACTATTTTTGTTTATGTGATCCCTTTGGTTCTTAGTCCTATCATTACGATCAATTGTGAACAGAAATTGATCACTGGGACTAGTGAGATGGCATTGGTACATGCCACCTCGATGGGATTGAATTCGAATCCCCTGGTATGTTTCTAACTCTACCGTTTGAGGTAAGTCAGCTTGAGCATGTCCCGAATTGCACATCTCTTCCCTCTCTTATTCCCACTCTTATATTTAACAGCGATCACTTTTCAGTTAAGTTTCAGCACTTAAGAAGAATTGTGTATTGATTACAGTATTCAACCAAAAGTATTAAGTAGAACAAACAAAAAAAAATACTAAGAGGGATAACATATTAAACTGCTCATGAACAGTCAGGGTGAGGGCTGATCAAGTCACCGTTTCTCATAGTGTTCATTTCACTTTAACAGGTTTCCTTTTTGGTGCTCAGTTAGTTGTCACCTATCAAGGAAAACAAGTGGTATTTGTCCCTTTGGGATTGGCTTATTTCACTCAACATAATGTTTTCCAAATTCCTAACAGGGATCACTTTTCAGTTAAAATTTAAACACCTAAGAATCATTGTGTTTAATTACAGAGTTCAACCAATGGTAAAACAAAAAAAAAATACTAAAATGGATAAAGTATTACATTGTACATCAACCGTCAAGACAAGAGCTGATCAAGTCACTGTTTCTCACAGTGTCCATTTCACTTCAACAAGTTTCCCCTTTGGTGCTCAGTTAGTTGTCGCCAATCAGGGAGAACATATGATATTTGTCCCTTTGGGACTGGCTTAATTCACTCAGCATGATGTGTTCCAGATTCCTCCATCTTGTTGCAAATGACCGGATTTCGTTGTTTTTGACTGCTGTATAGTATTCAATAGAGTACATGTTCCATAAATTCTTTATCCAGTCTACTGTTGATGGGCATTTGGGTTGGTTCCAGGTCTTAGCTAGTGTGAATTGAGCTGCAATAAACATTAATGTGCAGACAGCTTTTTTGTTTGCCAATTTAAATTCCTTTGGGTAAATTCCAAGGAGTGGGATAGCTGGGTTGAACGGTAGGGTTATATTCAGGTTTCTGAGGAATCTCCAGACTGACTTCCATAGTGGCTTAACCAGTTTGCATTCCCACCAACAGTGGGTTAGTGTCCCTTTTTCCCCACATTCTTGCCAGCATCTGTTGTTGGTAGATTTCTGAATGTGAGCCATTCTAATTGGGGTGAGGTGGAACCTCATTGTGGTTTTGATTTGCATTTCCCTGATTGCTAGTGACCTTGAACATTTTTTCATGTGCCTGTTGGCCATTTGGATTTCCTCTTTTGAAAAATGTCTATTGAGGTCCTTGGCCCATCTCTTAAGTGGGTTGTTTGTTTTGATGTTGTGGAGTTTCTTGATTTCTTTGTAGATTCTGGTTATCAACCCTTTATCAATTGCATAGTTTGCAAATATATTTTCCCATTCTGTCAGTTGCCTCTTCACTTTCCTGACTGTTTCTTTTGCAGTACAGAAACTTCTCAATTTGGTGCAATCCCAAATGTTAATTTTGGCTTTGTCTGCCTGTGCTTCTGGGGTCTTTTCCAAGAAGTCATTGCCGGTACCTATATCTGTCAGGGTTTTTCCAATGCTCTCTAATAATTTGATGGTGTCAGGTCGTAGATTTAAGTCTTTAATCCATGTTGAGTGGATTTTTGTGTAAGGTGAAAGGTAGGGGTCTTGCTTCATGATTCTGCACGTGGAAATCCAATTTTCCCAGCACCATTTATTGAATAGACTGTCCTTACTCCAGGGATTGGTTTTGGACCCTTGATCAAATATGAGTTGGCTGTAGATGTTTGGATTGATTTCTGGTGTTTCAATTCTGTTCCATTGGTCTATCCATCTGTTTCTGTACCAGTACCATGCTGTTTTGATTACAACTGCCCTGTAGTATGTCCTGAAATCTGGTATTGTAATGCCTCCAGCTTAGTTTTTGTTGTACAAGATTGCTTTAGCTATTCGAGGTCTCCTGTGTCTCCATATAAATTTCAGCATCATTTTTTCTAGATCTGAGAAGAAGGTCTTCGGTATCTTGATTGGTATTGCATTGAATCTATAAATTGCTTTTGGGAGAATGGACATTTTGATGATATTGATTCTTCCAATCCATGAGCATGGAAGATTTTTCCATTTCTTGGTATCCTCTTCTATTTCTTTCTTTAAGGTTTTATAATTTTCACCATAGAGATCTTTAACGTCCTTGGTTAAGTTTATTCCAAGGTATTTGATTGTTTTTGTAGCTATTGTGAATGGGATTGATCTTAGAAGTTCTTCCTCAGCCATGGCATTGCCTGTGTATACAAAGGCTGTTGATTTTTCTGCATTGATTTTATACCCTGCTACTTTGCCAAACTCTTCTATGAGTTCCAATAGTCTCTTAGTAGAGTTCTTTGGGTCCCCTAAATAAAGAATCATGTCATCTGCAAAGAGGGATAGTTTGAATCCTTCCTTCCCAATTTGTATCCCTTTAATTTCTTTTTCTTGCCTAACAGCTCTGGCTAGAACCTCCAGAACTATATTGAATAGCAGTGGTGAGAGTGGACATCCCTGTCTGGTACCAGATCTCAGTGGAAATGCTTCCAACTTTTCCCCATTCAATAGGATGTTGGCTGTGGGTTTTTCATAGATTGCTTTGATTGTATTGAGGAATGTTCCTTCCAAACCCAGTTTGCTTAGAGTTTTCATCATGAAAGGGTGTTGTATTTTATCAAATGCTTTCTCGGCATCAACTGAGATAATCATATGGTTTTTCTTCTGCAGTCTGTTAATGTGGTGTATCACATTGATTGTTTTGCACACATTAAACCATCCCTGCATACCAGGGATAAATCCCACTTGGTCTGGGTGGATGATCTTTCTGATGTGTTGTTGCATTCTATTGGCGAGAATTTTATTGAGGATTTGTGCATCTATGTTCATCAGGGATATTGGTCTGTAATTCTCTTTCAATGCTGCATCTTTTTCAGCTTAGGAATTAAGGTGATGCTGGCTTCATAGAAAGAATTTGGGAGAACTCCCTCTTTTTCGATTGTTCTGAATAGTTTGAGAAGAATTGGAGTCAGTTCTTCTTGAAATGTCTGGTAGAATTCAGCAGTGAATCCATCTGGTCCTGGGCTTTTCTTTGTTGGGAGGGCCTTTATTACTGTTTCCATTTCTGTCTCAGTTATGGGTCTGTTTAGGTTTTCGATGTCTTCCTGGTTCAATTTAGGTAGATTGTATGTGTCCAGGAATCTATCCATTTCTGATAGGTTTCCCTGTTTGCTGGCATACAAGTCCTTGTAGTAATTTCTGATGATTCTTTTTATTTCTGTGGTGTCTGTTGTTACGTTTCCTTTTTCATCTCTGATTTTATTGATTTGGGTCTTTTCTCTTCTTTTTTTTTAGATAGTTGGGCCAATGGGGTGTCAATTTTGTTTATTTTTTCAAAAGACCAGCTTCTCGCTTGGCTGATTTTTGGTAATGTTTTTTTGGATTCAATCCTGTTGATTTCTTCTCTGATTTTAATTATTTCTCTTCTCCTACTAGATTTGGGTCTGATTTGCTGCAGTTTTTCTAGATCCTTGAGATGCGTTGAAAGCTCATCTATTGTTTGCCTTTCCAATTTCTTGATGTAGGCCCCTATTGATATAAACTTTCCTCTTAACGCTGCTTTTGCTGCGTCCCATAAGTTTTGGTATGTTGTGCTGTTATCCTCATTTACTTCCAGAAAATTTTTGATTTCTCTTTTAATTTCTTCTATGACCCATTGTTCATTCAGGAGCATGTTGTTCAATCTCCATGTGTTTGCATATGCTCTAGGGATTCCTGAGTTGCTAATTTCCAACTTCATTCCTTTATGGTCTGAGAAGCTGCATGGTATGATTCTAATTCTTTTGAATTTGCTGAGACTTGCTTTATGGCCTAGTATGTGGTCAATCCTAGAGAAGGTTCCATGTACTGCCGAGAAGAATGTAAAATCTTTAGCTGTAGGATGGAAAGTTCTGTATATATCTGTTAGATCCATTTGGGCTATAGTGTCATTTAAATCTACTGTATCCTTGTTGATCTTCTGTCCTGTTGATCTGTCTATTTCTGAGAGTGGAGTATTGAAGTCTCCCAGTACTATTGTATTGGGGTCTAAGTCTCCCTTTAAGTCCCTTAACAAATCTTTTAGATAAACCGGTGCCCTGTAGTTAGGTGCATATACATTGATAATTGTTATATCTTCCTGTTGAATTGATCCCTTAATCATTATATAGTGTCCCTCTTTGTCTCTCTTAACAGTTTTTGTGGTAAAGTTTATGTTGTCCGATATTAAGATGGCTACGCCCGCTCTTTTTTCATTTCTGTTGTCATGGTATATCTTTTTCCAGCCTTTCACTTTCAGTCTGTATGGATCTTTGTTGGAAAGATGTGTTTCTTGTAAGCAGCAAATAGATGGGTTTTGTTCCTTAACTCAATCAGCCAATCTGTGTCTTTTAACTGGACAGTTCAGGCCATTAACATTCAATGTGACTATTGATAAGTGGTAACTTTGCCCTGCCATTTGCCAGAGATAAGTTCTAATATATGCTTTGAATTCCCTGTGATCTTTTGCTGTGAGGTTTCCTTCCTTTACCTTCTTTCATACTGATGACCGTGTTTCTGTGTTTCTGTATGTAACACATCTTTAAGCATCTTTTGCAGGGCTGGACGAGTGGTGACAAATTCTTTCAATTTCTGTTTGCTATGAAAAGTCTTTATTTCACCTTCATTCACAAATGATAGCTTTGCAGGATATAATATTCTGGGCTGGCAGTTTTTCTCTCTTAGTACCTGGACTATATCTCGCCATTCCCTCCTAGCTTGTAGGGTTTCTGAAGAGAAGTCAGCTGTGAGTCTGATTGGAGATCCTCTGAGAGTAATCTGACGTTTCTCTCTTGCACATTTTAGGATCTTTTCTTTATGTTTCACTGTGGAGAGTTTAATTACAATGTGTCGTGGTGAGGATCTCTTTTGGTCATATTTATTAGGGGTTCTGTGAGCTTCCTGTACTAGGATGTCTCTGTCCTTCTCTAAACCTGGGAAATTTTCTGCTAATATCTCACTAAAAAGGCCTTCTAATCCTTTCTCCTTTTCCATGCCTTCAGGAACTCCTAGAACCCGGATGTTGGGTTTTTTAATAGTATCCTGCAGATTCCTGACAATATGTTTTAGATTTCTAATTTCCTCTTCTTTTCTTTGGTCTGACTGTATCTTTCCTGTTCTCTGTCTTCTAAGTCCGATATTCTCTCTTCTGCCTCACTGCTTCTGTTTTTAAGGCTCTCTAGTGTGGTTTTCATTTGATCTATTGAATTCTTCACTTCATTATGATTTCTCGTCACTATCACAGTTTCATGTTCTACTAGTTTCTGCGTTTCATGTTGATTCCTCCTTAATATTTCATTTTCACGAGAGAGATTTTCTATCTTGTCCATTAAGGATTTCTGTAGTTCAAGAATTTGTTTTTGAGAACTTCTTAATGTTCTTATCAATTTTTTGAGATCTGCTTCTTGCATTTCTTCTATATCATCATCCTCATAATCTTGAATTGGGGTGTCTTTTTCATTTGGGGCGTCATGGTGACTTCCTTGTTTTTATTACCTCAGTTTTTGCATTTGTTATTTGAGATATTGGAGATATTTGGTTTCTTCACTGTGGTTCTTTTTCTTGTTATACTATGACTCTAGATTTAGTGGACTGTCTGTTTTTGATGGAGCCTTAGAGGCTTGAGATGGGTGTGGCCTGAGAGCTCTGTTTGGTGTGCCAAAGGTGACACTCCCAGGTTAGGCGTGGTAAACCTCTCTCTCTCTTTCTTTTTTTGATTCAAAAGGGAAGTAATTCCACACAGCTGAACGAAGTTGGAGGTAGTTAGCAGGCAAATGATATACCCACAGGAGCCAGAGATCAGAAGCTCTTTCCCAAGGACCACACAGGGAATCTGTTCTGCCCTCAGGGTGGGCTCAGATTCTCCTTCAGTCTCCCACTGGATTGCCAAAGTTACGGAATTGTAGCGTCTCTGGAGAGTACTCACATGAATTCCATGAGTTCTCTCCCCCACCGTCTCTTTTTTCACAGTCTCAGTTCAGTAGCACCACAAATTTTCTAGGTCCTAATCTCCTGTTAATTCGCCCTGCCCAGAGTCAGGTTTTTCTGCTAGGCTCAGGGCCGGTGCAGACCTGAGGTCGCTCTGCTTATGACGTATGTCCAAGATGGCGCCTGCTCTTTGTCTTGCTCGCCCTTGAGAGGTGAGAGGAGAGAGAGAAACCCGTGTCCGTACCAGTCACCTTTTTTTTCTCTCTCTCTCTCTCTCTTCCAGTTAGCCTGGTGAACTTTTCCCCCAGGGGGTTGTTCCCTCTAGTCTCCTCTCTCTGCTTGCCTGCTGGTGTCTTGGGCTATTGAGGTTCGGCTCACCTCGCGTTCCAGCGCTGGTGTGTTGAGTCTGCCACTGGTGTCCCGAACTGTTGGCTCCCACGCTCTCCACGCAGGTCCACTGATACATACTACTTTCAAGAGACTTTGTTTAGTCATAAGAGTATAAACTGTAAGTAAAGGAATGGATAGGAATAAAATGCCATACATATAGAAACAAAAAAAAGAATAAATTGCTTTTAACAGACTACAAGTCAAAAACTGTAAAAGAGATAAAGACAATCATTACATAATGATAAAGGCATTAGCTCACAAAGAGGACACAGTATTTTAAAATATATATGCATCCAATAATAGAACACCTAAATACGTGATATAATCACTAAATGACTACCAACCTATAGCAGGAGGGGAAAATTCAGAAATCTAAACACAAAAGTTGGTAAGGAAACATCGCACTTCAGTGATACTTTAGATCTAATGGACATAACAGACATACACAAAAATTCCATCCAAAAACCACAGAATACAAATTCTTCCCAAGTATACGTGGAACAAGGCTCCAGGATAGATCATATGCTAGATCCCAAAACAGGTTCTTAACAAATTTAATAGGATTGAAATTATATTAAATATCATCTGGGATCACAATGGTATAAAATTAGGAATCAGTAACAGGAGAGATCTTAGAACTTACAAAAATATGTAGGAATTAAATAACATGCTCCTAAACAATCAGCGGATTATATGATATAAAAAAGGAAATAAAAATAAAAACATGCCTTGAGACAAATGAAAAAGTACAACATACCAAAGTTGACGAGATGCAGCAAAAGGAGTCCTAAGAGGGACATGTACAGTGATAAATATCTGTCATAAAGAAACATTTGAAGTAAATAATCTAATATTATGAGTCAAAGAACCAGAAGAAAACCATGAAGACCAAAGTCTTCAGTAGGAAGCAAATAACAGACCGGATAGAAATGTGAAGGACAGTAGAAAAACCATGGGAAAACCTAAACGAAACTTAAAGCTGGTTTGTAAAAAGAGTAAATGAAGTTGACAAATCCCTAGCTAGACTAAACAGGAGAAAAAGAACATTCTAATAAATATAAAAATGGCAGATGAGATAGAACTGATAGCACAGAGTTATAAGTACAAAAGGCTTAAGAAATTACTATGAACACTTCTATGTCAACACACTGGACAATCTACAAGAAATGGATCAACCTAGCAAGACTGAATCATGAAGAAACGGAACATCTGAACATACCAGTAATGAGTAAGAAGACCAAACCAATGATAAAATAGCTCATCCCATCAGGACCAGACAGTTGAACGGGAATTCTATCAAATGTTTAAAGAACTAATACTAGTTCTCAAATTCTTTAAAAACACCACAGTGACAAAAATGCTTCCAAGCACATTTTACAAGCACAGCATCACTTCAATATCAAAACCAAAGACCTTACAGGAAAAGGAAATCCTAGGCCAATACCTCTATCATACATTCAAAAATCCTCAACAAAATTTTGGCGAACCAAATCCAACATAACTTTCAAAGAGTCACTGACCATAATTGAGATGTGCCTCAGTGACACACGGATGGTTCAACATTTAGAAATCAATAAATGTGATATAGCACATTCAGAAAATGGGGAACAAAACCAACCACTTCAATAGATGCAGATAAAGCACTCGAGAAAATTCAGTGTCTTCTCATGCTAATAACTCTAAACCTATTAGGTAGATACATAACTGTACTTCAACAGAGTGAAGGCCCTATAGCTTAAAGTCAGAGCAGCCAGCGTGGCCATCTGGGGAGTGAACCAGCAGATGGAAGATTCTCTCTCTCTCTCTCTCTCTCTCTCTCTCTGCCTCTGCCTCTCTGTCACTCTGCCTTTCAAACAAATAAATAAATAAATCTTAAAAAAAATAAAAGGGAATAAGGAGCAATCCCTTTTACAATAGCAGCAACAAATCACCTCAGCCATGCAAACTTAACTGTGCAGGGAAAAGACCCGTGCACTGTGACCAGTAGAACACAAGTAACCGGAAAGCTATTTGTGTTCATAGGTTAGAAATTAATCTTGCTAAAATATTTGGACTACCCATAGCCATCTATGGCTTTAATGCAATCCCTATTAAGTCCCATGCCATTTTTCACATGAATGGAAAAAAATAACCAAAGCAATCTTGGGAAAAAAAAAAAAAACACAAAGTTGGAGGCATCAGAATCTCCTAACTCAAAATACAGCATAAAGCTATAGTTACTAAAGCAGCATGCTACTGGCATAAAAAATGGGCATATGGACTAATGAACTAGGAGAAAACCCAAAAACAAACCCAAACTTTTAATTTCAATTGACTTTAGTCATAGGTACCAAGAACACATGGTTAGGAAAGTAATTTCTTCAATACGTGGCATTTGGAAAACCAGATACCCATGTGCAGAATAATGAAATCAAACCATCGTCTTATATGGTACATAAAAATTCACTCAAAAGGGATTAAGCACTTAACTGTAAGAACTAAGACCATACACATCCAGAAGACACAAGGGAAATGCTCCTAAGACATTAGTTTTGGCAGTACTAATTTTGGATGACTCCAAAAGCACTGGCAATAAAAGCAACAACAGACAAATGACATGGCAAACAGAAAAGACGTTTTGCACACAAAAAGGAAACATTTAAAGCAAAAATACAACCTACAAAATAAGAGAAAATATTTGCAAATTATACATCTGATAGAGGGTTACTATCTAAACTACATAAGGAGCTCAGCTAGTTCAACAGTAAGAAAACGAGTACTACGATTAAGACATGAGCAAAGGACCTGAACAGACATTTCTCAAGAGAAAGCATACAGAGGGGGGTGCAGTGACACTGCTTTGCATGCTGATATCCCATTCTGGAGTGCCTGTGGTTGATTCTCACCCACACGTCCTACCCAGTTTGCTAATGAGCAACCTGCAGCCAGCAGATGATGGCTCCAGTACTCGGATCCCTGCCACACATGGGAAACTCACATGAAGTTCCTGCTTCTGCCTTCTGTACCACCTAGTCGCAGCTATTGTGGGCACTTGGGGCGTGAACTAGCAAACTGAAGATCAATCTCTATTTCACTTGTTCTGCCTTTCAAATATCTAAATATAAATTTTTGAAAAAAAAGAAAAGGTACAAATGGATAATAGGGGCAAGAAACTGTGTTCCATGTCACTGTCACCAGAGAAATGAAAATTAAGCCTGAGATAGCACTTCACATCTGTTAAAATGGCCATTATGAAAGAGAAAAGGTAACTTTTGGTGAGGCTGTGGAGGGAAGACACCTTGTGCAGTGTCAGGGGAAAGATAAATTAATGCAGCCATTGTGAATAACATGATGAAGTTTCCTCAACAAACAAAAATTCTAACTCCTTTCGGGCTGATTCTGAGGCCAGAGTGCTGTTTAAGACATCCACCATTCTATGAGTCTGCTGAGTATCTCGCTTCCCATGTTGGATCACTCTCCCCTTTATTTATTCTATCAGTTAGTATTAGCAGGTACTAGACTTGTTTATGTGCTCCCTTTGACTCTTAGTCCTTTCATTATGATAAATTGTGAACTGAAATTGATCACTTGGACTGGTGAGATGGCATTGGTACATGCCACCTTGATGGGATTGAATTCAAATCCCCTGGTATGTTTCTAACTCTACCATTTGGGGCAAGTCAGCTTGAGCAAATCCCAAATTGTACATCTCTTCCCTCTCTTATTCCCACTCTTATGTTTAACAGGGATCACATTTCAGTAAATTTCAACACTTAAGAATAACTGTGTATTAATTACAGAATTAAACCAGTCATATTAAGTAGAACAGACAAAAAAACTACTAAGAGGGATAATGTATTAAGTTGTTCATTAACAGTCAGGGCTATGCTGATCAAGTCACCGTTTCCCATAGTGCCCATTTCACTTCAACAGGTTTCCTTTTTGGTGTTCAGTCAGTTGTCACCGATCAGGGAGAACATATGGTATTTGTCCCTTTGGGACTGGCTTAATTCACTCAGCATGATGTGTTCCAGATTCCTCCATTTTGTTGCAAATGACTGGATTTCATTGTTTCTTACTGCGGTATAGTATTCTAAAGAGTACATATCCCATAATTTCTTTATCCAGTCTATCGTTGATGGGCATTTAGGTTGGTTCCAGGTCTTAGCTATTGTGAATTGAGCTGCAATAAACATTAGGCTGCAGACCGCTTTTTTGTTTGCCAATTTAAATTCCTTTGGGTAAATTCCAAGGAGTGGGATGGCTGGGTCGAATGGTAGGGTTATCTTCAGGTTTCTGAGGAATCTCCAGACTGACTTCCATAGTGGCTTAACCAGTTTGCATTCCCACCAACAGTGGGTTAGTGTCCCTTTTTCCCCACATTCTTGCCAGCATCTGTTGTTGGTAGATTTCTGAATGTGAGCCATTCTAACCGGGGTGAGGTGAAACCTCATTGTGGTTTTGATTTCCGATCTGGCTGAAAAGCCCATGAGAGTACTTCAGGCATGGAAAGCCAAGACACTCTGGAAAAAAAAAAAAAAAAAAAAAAAACCCTAAATGAAAGATCTCCGTGAGTGAGATCCCAGTGGAAAGAACAGGTCTTCAAAGAAGGAGGTACCTTTCTCTGAAGGGAGGAGAGAACCTCCACTTTGAATATGACCTTGTCTAAACAAGATAAGAGTCAGTGAACTCAAAAGGCTTCCATAGCCTTGGAAACTCATGACTGGTGCATAGGGAGATTACTGATGCCATAAACAGGAGTGTCAATTGGTAAAGTCAACAACAGGAGTCACTGTGCACTTACTCCTCATGTAGGATCTCTGTCCTTAATGTTCTGTACATTGAGACTTAATGCTATAACGAGTACTCAAACAGTATATTTCACTTTGTGTTTCTATGGGGGTGCAAACTGTTGAAATCTTTACTTAATGTATACTCAACTGATCTTCTGTAAAAAAAAAAAAAGAAGAAATTACCAATTCCCAACTTGACTCTCACTGGGATTAAACATGACAATAGGTCTGATCTGATTTCATCATCATTTAAAAAATCATCTATTATTTTTCACTTTATGTTTCTGTGTGGGAGCAAACTGTTGAAATCTTTACTTAATGTATGCTAAACTGATCTTCTGTATATAAAGAGAATCGAAAATGAATCCTCATGTGAATGGAAGGGGGGAGGGAGTGGGAAAGGGGAGGGATGCGGGTGGGAGAGACGATATGGGGGGAAGCCAATGTAATCCATAAGCTGTACTTTGGAAATTTATATTCATTAAATAAAAGTTAAAAAAAAATTCTAACTCCTGTATGATCTGGACAACCTACTGTTGGGTATTTATTCAAAGGAGCAGAAACAAAATTCAAAGGTATGTACACACTCTCATATTCTGCTACACTATTTGCAATATCATAGATTTGGAGCCAGCCTAACTATTCATAACCTGGATGACTAGACAGTGTGGTATATATACACACTTTTTTAAGGACAAGGATGAATGTGGAGGACATTATTCTAAGTGAAATGAGAAACACATATATGAAATGATCTCACTTATACATGGAACCTGGCAAAGTTGAACTCATACAAGTAACTGGTAAAACGACAGTTACCAACAGTGGAGACAGAGCAGGTGCTGAGGAGAGTTAAGTAGAAAGGGAATGGTGTGTTACTGATCAAATGATTTAAAATTTCAGGTTGCAGAACTGGATTTGGAGTTCTATTGTAGTTATTGTAGGGTTATGATGATAGTAGTGAGTTGTTTATTTTAAAATAACTATGAGAAGAAATTTCAAATGTCCCCCTTTTAAAATGATAGGTATGTGAGGTACCTGATGTTGATTAGGTGTTTTTATCTTTCTACATTGTCTACATACAACAAAACAATACACTGTACCCACATAGGTATAAAATTTTAATGTGCCAATCAAAAACACTAATTAAAATTAATAAAGCATATCAGGCTTGGAAACCCAAGACACTCCAGCAAACAACACAGGAATGGGTGTGAGGGCAGGTACTGTGGAAAGAATTACTATGTACATAATGTTGGATTTGTGAGATACAAATTAAAAAGAAGTAATTTTTAAATTAACAAATAATTAATGAAAAGAGACCTCTCATTAAAACATAAAGATATACAGTTATACAGTAGATTGTATATTAAAACAAATATGAAAGCACTCACATGAAGAAACAGAAATGTAAACTATTTCAAAGGATTTCAAATGGATTATAAAACAATACTTTCTCAATTCAGCCATTAAATAGGAAAACTTTAGTGAAAATTATTCTATAAAAAACATATTTACCACCTAGAAGTGATAGAAAATTGAAGCAGATTAGGTATCATTACAGTCATGGAGAAACTTATCAACATCATCTTCATTAAAAGCATACAAGCACAGGGGTAAGCATTATGCCACAGTGAGTTATGGGGCTGCCTGTGATGCCGGCATCTCATATGGGCACAGGTCTCTGTCCCGACTGCTCTGCATCTGATCCAGCTTCCTGCTAATGGCCTGGGCAAAGCAGCAGAACTTGGTCTAAGTGTTTAGGCCCTTGCCTCCCATATGGGAGACCAAAATGAAGCTCCTGGCTCCTGGTTTCAGCCTGGCCCAGAGATAGCTGTTAGAGCCATCTAGAGAGTGAACCAGCCGACGGAAGATCTGTCTCTCTCTCCCTCTCTATAATTCTTTCACAATAATTGTGGGTTTTTTATTAAGATTTATTTATTTTTATTTGAAAGAGTTACACAGAGGCCGGCGCAGTGGCTCAGTAGGCTAATCCTCCACCTAGCGGCGCCAGCACACCAGGTTCTAGTCCCGGTCGGGGCGCCAGATTCTGTCCCGGTTGCCCCTCTTCCAGGCCAGCTCTCTGCTGTGGCCCGGGAAGGCAGTGGAGGATGGCCCTAGTGCTTGGGCCCTGCACCCCATGGGAGACCAGGATAAGTACCTGGCTCCTGCCTTCGGATCAGCGCGGTGCCCCGGCCACAGCGCGCCAGCTGTGGTGGCCATTGGAGGGTGAACCAACAGCAAAAGGAAGACCTTTCTCTCTGTCTCTTTCTCTCACTATCCACTCTGCCTGTCAAAAAGAAAAAGAAAGAGTTACACAGAGAGAGGAGAGGGAGAGAGAGAATGAGAGAGAGGTCTTCCGTCCACTTGTTCACTCCCCACTTGTCTGCAACAGCTGGAGCTGCACTGATCTGAAGCCAGGAGCGAGGAGCTTCTTCCAGGTCTTCTACACCGGTGCAGGGGCCCAAGGACTTGGGCCATCTTCTACTGCTTTCCCAGGCCATAGCAGAGAGCTGGATCAGAAGTGGAGCAGCCGGGACTCGAACCAGCACCCATACGGGATGCCGGCATTTCAGGCCAGGGCCTTAACCTGCTGCACCATAGTGCCAGCTCCCACAATAGTTGTTTTTTAAAAGTACCCAGTGTAAATAATTTAATTGATAAACTGTATTAAATACTCAAGAATTAGAGAAATCTATTCTTATGAATAACAGAGAAAGCCAGGTGACTTTGAATTTTCTCAGAAGTATCTACTAGTATAATATAATCATGACAAAAATTATGGCTACAGAGCCACCAGAACAATAAAATGTGGCAAAATACAAAGAAATGCATAGACAAGTAACATTTATGAATATCACTGAAAAATGCAAAATCTCTTGCACATTAAAAAAATACCCAAGACCAATTACTTGTCAGCCAGGAATATGTAAGTCTTAGTATTAGGAAAACTACTAATAAAATTAATAAAATTCATTCCTCCAAATGTGAAAAATATGTGCAATTCTTAAATCATTCAGATGATTTTTGCTTAACCAAACCAATGTTACAACAGATAGATAGTTCATAAAACAGAAATAGGTAAAAATATTCATGACATTTTACTTTCAAATATTTGCTTTATGAATTTTTATATCTAATATAAAATGCATATACATATTTATAGATATGCAGCATTAACTTCATATTTAAATACATTATAAAAATTCCTATTCCCATTTCCATTAAAGTCAGAAACAAGAAATGAATATCCTATCATCACTGTTATTTTGGTTTCTGTTGTCATCTTAAACATGCAGTTAGCAGAGACCCTAGACTAACAATTGCACTAGGAAATGCAGTGGAGGGGGAAAGATTTAAAAGTAAAAAAAAGGAGGAAAAGTATAATTATTCACCAAAGCTATTAATTCTGGAAAATATTTGAGAAAATCAGACATTCTCAGCATGTAAAGATAGACCACATGGTAGCTCCCTGCTAATTCACCTGGGAGAGCAGCTGAAGTTGATCTACGTGCTTGGGCCCCTTCACCCATATAAGAGACCCAGATGAAGCTCCTGGCTTTGGTCTGGCCCAATCCTGGCCATTGCAGCCATTTGGGGAGTGAACTAGCAGATGGACGGTCTCTCTCTCTCTCCCTCCCTCCCTCCCTCCTTCCCTCTCTCTTTATGCCTCACCCTCTGTATAACTATGACTTTCAAATAAATAATTCATCAAAAAAAGAAAAAACAATGCCATTGAGAAGGATTTTTCCATTCCCAGAGAAGTGGCTCTTCTACAGAGAAAGGACCTGGAAGCACACAGCCAACACCACCCATTCCTGCTCCGTGACAGAGGCAACAGTGAATCCATCACTGGCTGGTATTCACAGGGATACAGCAGTTTTCACTTCTGTTCACACCAGCCTCTGCTGTTTGCTAGAGTTGTACTCCTGACAGGTGAGGCCTGCACAGAAGATAGTCCACAGTTTGACTTTAAAACTTGCACTGTTAGAACAGTGTGCAATGTGTCCCTTCTGTGCTAGATGTCATTTACAACTGTAGGAGGTCTCATGTGGCATCCACAATCAGATTAGGAACCCCAAATTATCTTAATGTCTTTCCTATCCAGATCATTCCCAATACGCTGCATTGATGGCATTCTAGAGTTGTCTGTTGGAACTCCACTAAAAATTTGGTTTGACAAAACGTTACAAGGTTCTTTGTAAGGATGACTTGGCACCAAAACAATGAACCATGAATTGTCTTTCAGCTTGAACATGCTTCAGTACCTTTCTCTGCATCAGCAGGGAGTACAGAAATTCATTGACTTGTCTGATGTTTTCCTTCCAAGGCTAGGAGGACTGTTTCCAAAGCACTTCGATATCACGGACAACCAGAGGCATATCCATTTACAACCTTTCTTGCTCTAGCCGGTTGGCAACTTCTACTAGAGAAACTCACTTTTCTCATTTTTGCTGATTTTCCAGGCATAATGGAATTACACTCAGAAGATGAGTGAAATCTGTAATGGAATAGTCAGAATAATTTTTCTTTTCTATCGTTAATATGATCCTTTATCAAGCAGAGTCAAGTCAGTATTATTTAAAGGAGTTTCGAATACAAGTATGTAGGAGATGGACAATTCCAAGACAGATGTCAAACTGCCATTTGTTTTTGCTTCTGGTAACAGCAGAGAGGTGACATGTTACTGTAATTAGTAGTATTAGGTAAATAAAAACCTAACAGCATTTCATGCAATGTAAGCCAACTATGAAGAAATAAGTTTCTTTCATTAAGTAATAAAGTGGATGCAAGCCAGGGGATCATTAGATTCATGGACAACCCAAATATGACATCAGCAGAGGCAGCTTTAATAGTCTTGAATGAAGACAAGTTGGCTTTTGCTAACAATCAACAGACTAATTAGCCATAGTCTGACTAGATGGTTTGTGAGCCCACAGAGAGCAGAGTTGATGCAGTCAAGCAACCTTGGAGCAGGAACTATCTAGAGTTAACGCAAGTTTGCAAAATGAAGTCCCATCTTGTGAACACCAAGAGATGAAGTGACAAGGTGCGGACTCCGTGTCTTAGGAGTCTGCTGAAAACTTGAACTCTCCGCGGTTCCTGGAGGCTATGGAGAAGCTTTTCAGTAGCATCTGCGGTCAATTAGCAGCGAGAGACCGTCTGCCTAAGAAACAGCACGCCTCACGTAAGCTGAGGAATGATCGTTCTTCCCCTGATCGTCTGTGGGGTCTGAGGGAAAGGTGGCTTCTGTAGCTTTATTATTTCAGAAATAGATAATCCACATATGGGGTGAAGGAATGATTGCAGATCTTAAGGTCCTCGAGATACTAATTAAAACTGCATGAAAATTAAGAGCACCTCATTAAATCTCTGTTGTGCATGACAGGCCATGTATACACAATTCTTCTAAGGAAAGCTGAACCAGTATTGCTAGCCAAATGTAAATAGAGTCCAAGGAAAGCAGAACTTCATTCCAAAGCTATAAAATAGGTTTCAGGTGGGATGCAATAAAGACTGGTATTGAGATTTAGTACCACTGGAACACGGAGCACAATGATCCTGTTGCACAGTACCTTTTAAAACCTGTTAGCATACTGCAAGAGCAACAGCAAAAGCTGGGTCTTGTTTTTATTAGTCCTTCAAGAAAAGCTTCATTCATTCCTTGTCTTCCCATTGTCAAAGTTTGAGTAACTATTTGGATGAGTCCGTCTGAACCTGATGGGCTCACCTTCCATTATCTGGACAGTATGGATACAATAATGTGGGGGCCCATCCAGAGTCTGCTGTCTGGTAGAGGCCTTCAGATGATGTTTGATTTAAATACACCAAGTCAATCCCTATCCCAATGAACTGGAGCTGGATTATGATGGGGGGAGACGTGCTGAACTGAGAAGAACAGACTTTCTGAAGGCCTTTATGTGCCAATTGTATTCATGTAATAAATCTGCTCTGATTAAGTTATCTGGCATGGTCAGATAGAGGAAAAACACTTGAAGTCAAAGGATGTAAATATTTAATACACAATAAATCTTTTAGTATTTTAAAACCAGTAGATTCCGTCTGAATGCCCCTGGACAGGCTAATTTTATATGTCTTTAAAAGTCACAGAATCATAGAATTTAAAGCTATAAGAGCCTAAAATAACTGATCTAGTTGAAACCTTGTTTACTGTAAAGACCCCAATAATCTCTTCCTGTCATTTTTGACTCTGCATGAGTACTTTACACAGAGTAGAAACTGAATATTTTAAGTTTAATGAAACTTAAATTCCACAGAATGATTAGGTTTCTGTTGATTGTATTGCCCTAAAATAAGCCTAATAATATCATTCTCTAAATTATCTTCAAGTTTTGGTACTGCTGCTAGAATGTATTTCCAACCACATAACGATGACAGTCATGTACAATATGATACCCAACTACTTAAGTAATTGCATCCACCTATTGTGTCCTTTTGCGATAATCCAAATCTAATTATTCAGCCAACAAACTGATCTTTGCTGAATATTTATCCTATTCACAAGGTCAGCTAAGGAAGAACATTTCTCAACGATATTCACTGGCCACTATACTCCAACAGGTTTTACAGCTATCAATTTCCTAGCTATTTATCTTGTTTTATTGTATCTCATTTTCTTCACTGATTAAAACACATGGTCAGAATCTGTGATTACATTATAGACTTGAACATACGCACTAGGCACTGTTGGAACTTTCCTTCTTAAAGTGAAATAAGCCTTTCAATGCTATTTATCAGCCTTTTTAGCCCTTTGAGTCATTATGGCGGTTTCCTCTGTACTCTTTCCAAGTTCCTCTCACACGGAAAATGGTGAGGTATTGTATAAAATTGTTTATAAGAACTCATTATAAGACTTAGTCTAACAAAGTGATGATGCTGCCTATCCTTGTGTTTATGCATGAATATTCATTGTGTTTGCATTTTAACAGTGGCAGTCCATGACTAATTCATGGCCACTGATGTCTTCTTTTTTTTTTTTTTTACTAATTACGTTAGGTCTGTTTGTGATCAGAACAAAGCTATGACAGATACTGAGTTCTGTAGTTTAAGAACAGATGTTAACATAGTTTGTATTCAACTTATTAAAAGAATTTTCTTGCTACATAAGAAGTTACCTATGCTATCTTTTCGGACTATTCTAGCAAAAAATACTGCCTTACACATGTTGAACTTTTAGATTCGCTGAAAAATGAAGCTATTTCTGCTCACCACCCATATCCATTCACATCAGAAAATGACTGACAGAGTTGTTGCCTAATCTGTTTAATTAAATTCTAATCAGGTTTTCCATCAATTTGAGTTTTGATTAGAAAAGACCCCTTTTTCCAGAGACTTCCATTTTGCACAACAAAACTGTCATAACATTGCAAGTCATAGTATGGTTCTTGTTATCTCCTGTTCGAGTAGTTGTTACCCCATCTCTAACTTCTATATACAAATTCCACATAATTGTTTGAAATGAAGATATCTTAGGAATCCAGTATGTAGAACTTGATTCTTCCAAACCCCAAGCTGGTCAGCATAGTCAATTAATGAGTCTCGCCTTTCATTATGCTGTTTTGTTCTTTAGCAGTCATGAATTTTGATATCAGACTTTGTCTTGAGTGTCATTCCGAAAGACAATGATTTAGGCTTCATGCTACCTCTGAGAATATCTGTAGAGCTGAAACGTCATCATGAAGGAACCAGCTAGACCGTCAATGTATTTGTCAGTGTTACGCAAGTTATTTAATCATTTTATGGTGATCATTTTCCTTGTCAGTGGCCTGGGGATAATAATACTTTTTCCATCTCACAGAAGTGTTTTTAAAAAAATAAAAGTGTCTGTGTAGTTTTAAGTCATATGTAAATGTAAAACAACACTGTGATTTCACACCGTCTGCAGTGAATTTTCTTTACTAGTTATTCTTTCCCAGAAACCTGTTGCATAAACCTGCATTAGAGTCTGGAGGAACGGTAGGCAGAAAATGAGATGACCACTGCTAACAACCCATAGCCAGGCACATTTCAGTAGCATGGACTTCTTCAGGTATTAAGAATTTAGGTAATGCTATCAGATGAAAATAAAATAATCCTGAAGCTGCATCTTATCTGTCATGAAGTCTAAAATGTGTGCTGTCATAATGTTTTTATAAGTAACCTCAAAAATTGACTGAATGGAAATTTATGTAAAGTCATGACTGCCAAGCATATATAACCAATGGTGTCACCGTAAGAGTATTACTGTTCTTCTTAACTCTTGACAATTTGGTATGACGGCCTAGTGATTAACATACGCACATCATGTATCGAAGCTCTGGCTCCGGACTCCAGCTTCCTATGAACGCTGATACTGGCAGGCAGCAGCAATGGCTCCAGACCCTGGGCTCATATCACCCATGTACGAGACCTGGATTGTGTTCGTGGCTCCCCGTTTTGGACCCTGCCCTTGTGGGCATTTGCATAGTGAACCAACATATAGGACTGATTTCTCTCTTTCTCTTTGTCTCAAAAAAAAAAAAAGCTGCTTTTTGATGCCTAATTTCTACTCTAACCCCATCTCAATGGCCTAGACAGTATCTGCTTCATACTTCTTGGCTATATTCAAAACATATTATTAGGAGCAGCAAAGTTCCTATGCAAAAAATTGCATTTTTCTAGCTGCCCTCAATTATGAAGGTAGCCGGTGACTATTAAGAATCAACTACTGGCCGGCACCGCGGCTCAGTAGGCTAATCCTCCACCTAGCGGCGCTGGCACACCGGGTTCTAGTCCTGGTCGGGGCGCCGGATTCTGTCCCGGCTGCCCCTCTTCCAGGCCAGCTCTCTGCTGTGGCCCGGGAAGGCAGTGGAGGATGGCCCAGGTGCTTGGGCCCTGCACCCCATGGGAGACCAGGAGAAGCACCTGGCTCCTGGCTTCGGATCAGCGCGGTGCGCCGGCCGCAGCGCGCCAGCCGTGGCGGCCATTGGAGGGTGAACCAACGGCAAAGGAAGACCTTTCTCTCTGTCTCTCTCTCTCACTATCCACTCTGCCTGTCAAAAAAAAAAAAAAAAAAATCAACTACTGAGAGGGTTTTGGAAAAATTCTTCAAAAGCACTGGAGTTGGCTGGGGATCTTCAGCTTTTCCTCCTGCTTTCTCTGCCTATTTGACCACAGTAATGATCGTGCAAGTACAATAATCATCATGCAAGCACGACGTCCTTCTGAGGACGGAAGTCACACATTAAGGATGGTGGAACCTGGTAACTGTTGAGTCACAATCATAGCTCATCTAATTTCAGAGAAAAATACACTCTAGGAGGAATCTGAGGCCAAGATTGTATTCCAAAGTTTGTGCAACTGGCAACTCAACATGAGTACCATTATTACCTGTTATGCAACATGAATATTTTTCTTCTTTCCCATAATCAATACAATGCAGAATAACAAAAAGCAGATCACACTGCATTTATATATCTGCTAGTGCACATGCAAACACATCTATGACAAAAATATAAAGAAGTTGGGCAATCTATGTATTTTCCACATGAGTGTTTTCTAAGCATTCAATGATCCTGATAACAACAGCGCCACTAAAATGATTTTCTTGCAGACTTCAGAATGAGTTCACTTTACAAAGACAACAATGAATCTTTTTAAAAATTCCTTTTCTGGAGATTAGTGCTGGAAACTTTAGACAATGGGGAAGTACAACTGGGACAGGGCCCCCGCCCCCAAGTCTTTGCCAGGCTCAAGATTAGCACTGGCATAGGCTTACTTGTGATAGATGGTGATTAGGCCTTATCCTTGGCTCCTTGCTTTCTTTTCCTGACAGCTTTGTCTTAACTGAACCCAAACTGGAATGAAAGAGAAGAAAATCTGCCATTTTAAAACACTTTTTCAAAAAGAAGTCAGCTAAATCACAGCTCGGCTCATATTTACTCAGCTTTAACAAGGAAAATGAAGCCACTGGAAATTAATCAAGTTTTATAAAAAAATAAGTAAAACTCATATACCTTTCAGATGTATGTTTAAGTAGAACCCATCATTCTCTTTCACGGAATAAAAAGCTTGGGATGTAAGAACACGCAAGTCCCGGAACTGGGGAGGGAAACGGGGAACAGAATGGAGCTGGGCAGGGTGGAGGGCAGGAGAGGGCTTGCCAAACTCATGGCAACATACACACACACTAAAAATACTGGTAGAAAAGATGTCGCAGAGACCAATGTGCACAGAGTGGGTGCCTGCAGTTGTCAAAATATGGTGTGTATCCTTTTATGATGTGTATTTTCTTATACTTCTGTTAAAATGAACATGAAACTCTTCACTAAGAAAAAGTGTTGAAACACTTAGTAAAAAGGGGATATCTGGCACTTTGAAACTTGTGATTCTCACACCTTCTTATTTTTATCCTTAGTGGAAAAAAAAAAAAAAAACAGAATGACCTTGTCATCATATGCTACTGTCTTTATACATTGTGATACTTTAAAAGTATACCTACAAATTTTATTTAATATCAGCCTCTTCAAGATGTGACAATCCTCCTATCCTTGAGTTTACACTCGACTTGCTGGCTTACTTTTAACAATCAGAACATGCCAGAATCGATGTGATGGCACTGAATTTAGGTAGAAACACAGCAGCCTCTCTGTGCTTCTGTCTTCCCATCCGTCTCTCTGGAACTTAGTTCTTCTCTCTGTCTTTCTCTCTCCCTCCCTGTGTTTCTCTGTCTCTTCCGTATCTCTGACTCTCTCCATCCTTTACCAGGAAAAAAAAAAGGCGACCTACCCACTTGCTAACAGCCTCAAGTAAGACCCTCAGACCAGAAACCAAGGCTGTCCATCCAGCAGATCATGAGGAACTGCCCACTGGCAACATCAAGACTATCAGTATGGAACAGGCTCCTACAGCCCCAGAGACAACTTGAAATGATCACAGCCCTGGCCAACACCTTGACAGCACCCTGATGGGCGTCCCTGACCCAGAATGGCCAGGCCTAGCTGTCCTCCAAGCCTCCACCGTCTGAAATCACAAGGCAAGCGCTTACCATCTGCAGGTTTTAAACTTGGGCTAATTCATGACCCAACAGAGGAGCAATACACACTCACATAACGGTTATCCAGAAGTGTTCTTGGATGTCTGGGATAAAATGAAAGAAAGCTTACAGTTTTCCCCTTGCTACCACCTAGAAAAGTAAAAAGACTATCAGAAAATGCCAGAAAACTAAGCCAAACAAAGCAGCTATAAAATAATGGAAACTTTACAGTAGACGTTCACAACAGGGAGAAACAGCGGCCCAGAAGTCAACCACAACCTTTACTCCTGACTCTCCGTCCTTCTCCGATGAACAAACATGAAGAGAAGGAGAGTCAGAAACACTACCTCCCGCCATCTGGACGTGGCCTTAAGCACCACCCCTGACTGGAAGAGATGACAAACACTAAACGACTCGCAAGAGAACTTTTAAAGGCCTATGGCTTTTTTACTTATTCTACGTATTTCAATAGCAGGAGGAGTAAGATCTTCTGTCTGCTGGTTCATTCCCCAAATGCCTACAGCAGCCAGAGCCACGAGGCAAGAACTCAATCTTGAACTCCCACATAGATGGCAGGGACCACACTGCTTAAACCATAAGGCCACCCTCCAGGGTGCACATCAGCAGGAAACTGGAATGAGGGGTGGAAATGGGACTGCAGCTCAATGATATAGAATGCTTGTATCTCGGGCAGTGATTCAACTGCTATTCCAAAGGCCTCCCAAGACCAATCTTTGGCTCATAAACTTGTATTTGAATTTATATCATCTATCCTGGTTTGCTTTCCATTTGTTATACTTTTTTTCATATTTTTGCTTTATGAGTTTTATTATCATTGCTCCATTTTTACATTAACATCTTTTTACAAGCTTTAACATTGAACAATTTTTAACATGTCACCACATTCACTGAATAATTACACATTTTCATTGTCAACTTCTAGTTTGGAAATTACAAAAATTTATTCATGATCGATTACATTAATAGTTTCTTTTTTTCCCCAGAAATCTTTAAGGTATGCAGACCTCATACACTTCACAAATACAACTTTAGGAACACAGTGATAGTGATTCTTCCCACCCCCACTCCCACCCTTCTTCCACCTCCCTCTTTCTGTAAGCATGCACTACTTTGAAGTCCATGGCTAAAGATCTCTGTACCCTCTACTCGATGTTAGGCCACTGATTCCTGAACACAGGGTCCACCCACAAGTCTCAAGGTCCTAGTCAGTGCAGAGTCTCATTCAGCACCACTGGGGCATGTGCACTTGCTACTCCATGGAGTATACTTAAAGTAGCAACACCTTGCACCCACCTAAATCCTTTCATCCCTCATTCTAACTTATGGTCTCAGCTCATTCTGATTGTATCTTCGTTTTCCCTGAGGATTTTTTGTTTTGTTTTCTGTTAAACCACTTTATCACCATTACTCTTACTACTGTGTAATATATGGTTTTTTTTTAAATATAGTTTTCCATTATCTCTAGTCTGCTCATTGTACCTTAAACTTGTCCTTTGGGGTCATTTTTCCTACTTGATTTGATGATCTTGGAAAAAAATACTTCAAAGTTTAAACTTATCTGAAATTGCCTTCATTTTGCTTTAGCTTTGGTACAAATTTTCAAACAAGAAGAATATTTTCCTAAAGCGCCAAAGTGATACTATCTCAATTAAAGTAAGTTTCTTACCATGCTATATAATTATTCATTGTTCAAACTCTTCCTGTTACTCCAAAATGCCCATAACAAGAGAAATTTAACACCATGGACTTCAGTTGTTTCTTATGTATCTTAAAATGACTATTGTACAGTTGAGTTTTTCTCTATGCAAGCAAAAAGTAACTTGTTATACCTTTGGTGCTGTATTTATGACCATTTCCCATCACTTGTCCATCTCTTGATTTCAACACCAATTGATAGTTGTTACTAGAATCTATACTATCTTCAAGATTTGCAAATATTTGCCATTTCTCCTAATCCTTTTATGCAACTCTCCTGTGTTGAATAAGGCTATTTAACCTTCCTAAAACATAACTGCTATTTAAATGAAGAATAGATTCTTTATTCTCTTTAATTACCAAATTTTGAAGGGAAGAGTTGATTTAACAGTGTCTTTGAAAAGAGACATGTTTTATTGAGAACACAGTAAACCCAAGCATTTTCATAGACTGCTTTAATCAGCTATAATTTTTTTTTTTTTTGCTCAAGCCCAAATACCACAAAATTTACCAGAGTAAGTCCCTTTAGGTCGGAATCATTCATCACAGCCCCAAGTGAAAAATCCCAGGCCCATCTTCAAAGGACAGAGGAAACCCAAACCAGCAACACTCAAAGTGTTTCACTCAAAGTGAAATCTCAATGAAACTGTGAAAGACATTAAAGAGAATTTTCAAATGTGTAAGGAAGAATCTAGCATGAAGCTCAGAATAGTGATTCTCATGTCCTCTGATTTCTTTCAAAAGGATTTTGCTCATTATTTATGTAATGAACACTCCTTACATTCTTGCTATATTCCAGATAGTCTGCAACTTGCCGGGGACACACTGAGCTCAATACAAGCCACCTCTGTCCTCCAGGAGGCTTACTGAACTCCTTCACTGAATGTAAAATTATCACTCCAACAGCTGCTTTCCATGAAGGAATCACAGGTGTTCAGAGTCAACTGACAGAGTCCATTGGTAAAGGGTAAAATGGTAGGCAATGCTGCACTAGAGCAGGTGAGGTCAGGGAAGCAGTGGGGTTTTGTCACAGACAAAAGGACTAACTCTGAAGAAGTAATGATGAGAATATGTCAAATACATAAATCTCAACCAAGTTCAATGTCATTGACAAATCAAGTAATGACATTGAAGCTATCCACTGGACTCAGGGAAGTACAGCCACTGGCAAGTAATGTGAAACCTTGTCAAAGTCATTCTGGTGCAGGATAAAGCTGTACATGTGTAAATCAATGAGACTCTCTTAAATGATATTCAACAACTTCAAATGGAATTTTACACTGAGAATCATGCTCAAAACTGGGGGAGAGAAACAACAGTATTTTTAAGACTTTCTGCAGTGTTGCAATTATTCTCACGTACTACTGTTTTTGAAAGAAAAAATTGCACTTTTTTTTGCTTTTAGGGTTAAATTCCCAAATCTATTTTTATTGCTTTTAAAACAATGTGTCTAAGAAAAATCTTTCTGTAAATCTAACAGTTTCAGCTTCCTAACTCACCGTGATTTCCAAGTCAACAGAAACACAGATGATCACCTGTGCAGGTGAAGTAAGACACCTCAGATAAATATTAATGTTACACAGACTCCTCTAAACCTAGAATGGAGACTCAACGCTGCCGCGTTCTGAAGTTTTGATTTTGTGGCTGTAGTGTTTGTGCCTAAAAAGCGCTGTGGCGGGCACCAGCATGTTGTACTTCTATTTCATCGTCTTTTTGTTATCATTCCGTTGTGCAGGAGTCTCTTGCCGTTTGAGACTAAAGTCTATCAGCATTGTTTTAGAAAGAACTGTACTCTTGATTCTCAAGTGGGAGTTTTCAACGTAAGGAATTCCGTCTTTTCTCTGAGATGTGTTTGCTTCATTAGGTTTCAGAAGAAACTGCCCTAATGAAGAAAGGGAAGAGAAATCCCAGAGTTCCTCAGAAGGGCTTCCTTAGCACAGCATCGTTCATCAATTTCAGCACTAACACAAAGTCGTGGAAACGTGATGTGAATGGGCAGCCGAAAACGGAGCGGCCACTTGCGACTCCATTGAAATCCTTCATCAGATATGGGGCGCAGCTTGGCCCTCGCACATAGTATAAATATTTAAATGGCAAGGATAGTTTTTTCCTAATTAAAGCATTTCTTCCCCAAGCAACAGGGTTGATACAACTGAATGCCATGAGAAAGCCGGCAACCTTCAATGGGCTGAAGGTTTGTGGCATGAATTAAAATTGTGATTTTTAAGGAAGACCTAGCACATCCACCAACATGCGTAACTTTATTTAGAAGTGTGTGGGAAGCTATTCCAGCCAAAAGTTCATTTGTATAGAGTTTTTCCTCAAGCAATAAAGTGACTAAAGCTCCAAGTCTCTGAAACACAGGGTGAATTTTTTTTAGGCACTCTCAACTCTGTGCTGTCTGCTCTCAGTGTTAGCAAATTTTGTTATCCAATATTCTTAATTTCTGTGTGTGTGTGATTTATTCTTGGTTTATACAATCATATCTTTTTTTAAACAACGACTCATTTCTGCTTCTGTGAAAATTATGAGAAATAGATTAAAAATTAAGTCTAGAAATAGTTTAATAAAAAAAAAGCAACAGCTTGTGAATTCAGTTATGTTCCCAGCAAAAAGAATTAAGGAAAATACTGTGTTAGTTTCTTAAAGTGTTTTCTCTATAAATTTTTTAATTACTTAACATCTTGAAGCCCTTTGAATTATTGGGTTGATATTCAGAAACTATGCAATCATTCCAAGAAATATTTTGTGATTTTGCCAGAGAAATTTATTTCTCAGTGACTTTGAAGAAATGTGCTGTTCTCAAAGAGAGACAGAAGTAAAGAATCAGGCCGGCGCCGCGGCTCACTAGGCTAATCCTCCGCCTTGCGGCACCGGCACACCAGGTTCTAGTCCCGGTCGGGGTGCTGGATTCTGTCCCGGTTGCCCCTCTTCCAGGCCAGCTCTCTGCTCTGGCCAGGGAGTGCAGTGGAGGAAGGCCCAAGTGCTTGGGCCCTGCACCCCATGGGAGACCAGGAGAAGTACTTGGCTCCTCCCATCGGATCAGCGTGGTGTGCCGGCCGCGCTGGCCACTGGAGGGTGAACCAACGGCAAAGGAAGATCTTTCTCTCTGTCTCTCTCTCTCTCACTGTCCACTGCCTGTTTAAAAAAAAAAAAAAAAAAAAAAAAAAAAAAAAAAAAAAAGTAAAGAATCAGTGCTAGACAGTATCTTTAAAGTTGGGATATCGCACCATAACACTTATACAAAGACCAATCGATGCAAAAAGAACAGAAACGTAAGGAAGACCCTCCGTACTATAGTTTGTAACACTTGTTTTCAAACTGATTTTTTCAACACAGAATTAAAATCCATTAGTTTTAAGACTGTCCTGATCCTTCTACAATTATACTGCTATATTTTTCCAATATGCCATACTTAAAATGTTATTAAAATTCTGAGTAATCCTGGTGTTGGTCATTATTTAAGAGGCAGGGTAAGGGGCCGGCGCTGTGGTGCAGCAGGTTACCGCCCTGGTCTGAAGCGCAGGCATCCCATATGGGTGCTGGTTCTAGTCCCAGCTGCTCCATTCTGATCCAGCTCTCTGCTGTGGCCTGGGAGAGCAGTAGAAGATGGCCCAAGTCCTTGGGCCCCTGCACCCATGTGGGAGACCTGGAAGAAGCTCCTGGCTTTGGACCAGCACAGCTCTGGCAGTTGCGGCCAACTGGAGAGTGAACCATCAGATGGAAGACCTCTCTTTCTCTGTACCTCTACCTCTACCTCTCCTCTCTGTGTAACTGTGATTTGCAAATAAATAAATAAATCTTAAAAAAAAAAAAAGAGGCAGGGTGAGAGAGACAGAGAGATAGTCTCCCATCTTCTAATTCATTCCCCAAAGGCATGCAATGGCCAGGAAGAGGACAAGTCAAAGCCAAGAGCCAGGAAGTCAGAGCAGAACTTCCAGAGGAGGGGCAGGAAATGAATTCTGAGAGTCATCACTGGCTGCCTCCCAGGGTCTGCACTAGTACAAAACTGGAATTGGGAGCCAGAGCCAGGAGTTGAAACCAGGTACTCTGATATGGGATGCAGGTGTCTTAACCACCAGGCCAAACACTACACACCAAAATTCAGATTAATCATAAACATGAAAATAACTTAAAGTTTACTTATTAATGTAGATTTTAAGTATTTGGGAAATATATCAACATCATATTCAATAATCATCTCAAGTATACAGGGCAGGGCATCGGCAATTGGCCCATTCAACTAAGATACTATTTGGCATGCTTGCATCCCATATTTGAGTGCCTGGGTTCAAATCCTGGCTCTGTTTACAATTCTGGGGCTTTCTGCTAATGTACACCCTGGGAGGAAATGGGCAAAAGCTCAAGTACTTGGCCCCCGGTCACCCACATGACAGACGTGGGAAGAGTTGCAGGTTTCCAGCTTTGACTTGACCCAGCCCCAGCTAGTGTAGGTATCTGGGGAAACCACCAGAGGATGGGAATGCAGTGTGCGCGTCTGTCTCTCTGCCTTCTAAATCAAGTAAATATCAATAAAAGTAAAAGCCAACAGGAATGTTTATATTGTGCATGTACATGTGGATGCATATACACAAAATCTCTACATACATAAAGAGATATATAGCTTTAAATTTATAATACATGGAAGAAAAAAATGATTAAGATTATTCCCATGACTTTTTATGCAGTCAACTGTAATGGATTATTCCTACTTATTCTGAGTTCTTTCCTCTTTTTAACAGCCAAAGTATTACCACCTTTGTCTACATAAATAAGTAGGATGGCAAAAATCAGCTAAATCTCAGTCTCTAAAAAAATATTTAATTCATTAAATGTTAAAGCTGAGGTATGGCTGGCGCCGCGGCTCACTAGGCTAATCCTCCGCCTTGCGGCACCGGCACACCCGGTTCTAGTCCCGGTCAGGGTGCCAGATTCTGTCCTGGTTGCCCCTCTTCCAGGCCAGCTCTCTGCTTGGGCCCTGTACCTGCACGGGAGACCAGGAGAAGTGCCTGGCTCCTACCTTCGGATCAGCGTGGTGTGCCGGCCATAGCGCGCCAGCTGTGGCGGCCATTGGAGGGTGAACCAACGGCAAAAGGAAGACCTTTCTCTCTGTCTCTCTCTCTCACTGTCCACTCTGCCTGTAAAAAAAAAAAAAAAAAAAAAAAGCTGAGGTGTATTCAAGATAATCCTAGAGGACTGAAAGCATCAGTTAAAATAGCCAAGATTTGTTTGGCAAGAAACATTATTTTTTCTGTGTCTTTAAATCAGCTCAAAGTACTTAAAGAATGTATACCACACACAAATGCTCTGGGGGCTCTGGCAGTACCTCCAAGCTACCACTAAGAACCCTGGTCACCCAAGCTTCCCAACTGTTCCAGTGGTTACCTTTGCAAAGATCTGTGAATCAAAACAGTCAGTCCTAGCACATTGTCTAAAACGGAGTCCAGGGGCCACAGGGAAGAGGCAAATACGCAGATCACAGATACACCTGCTCCAGAACCAAACCCAGGAGACTGCCCAGTCTTTTTTCTTTTTTGACAGGCAGAGTGGACAGTGAGAGACAGAGAGAAAAGTCTTACTTTGCCATTGGTTCACCCCCCTATGGCCGCTGTGGCCGCCATGCTGTGGCAGGCGCACCGCACTGATCCAAAGCCAGGAGCCAGGTGCTTCTCCTAGTCTCCCATGCGGGTTCAGGGCCCAAGGACCTGGGCCATCCTCCACTGCAGCTGGACAGGAAGAGGAGCAACCGGGACAGAATCCGGCGCCCCGACTGGGACTAGAACCCGGGGTGCCGGCGCCACAGGCGGAGGATTAGCCAAGACTGGCCAGTCTTTAAGCCTAGTTTCACTTAGCAAGTGACAGAACTGCAGGCTGCGACCTTAAGGCTGGCTTTACATTTAGCTGCCTTGTAGCACCCATCAGAGCCTGCCAGCTCCCAAGAGCATCAAAAGGGCCAAGGAACTTTCTTTCAAAATAACTCGCACAGATTTCTCTGTATTAAACACTGCACCCCTTCCCTTGTACCCTAAATATACCCCAGGCCACCCAGGCTGGGCAAGTATGTCTTGCATTCCAATCCCCTATTTTGTTTATTCTCAAAGGAAAGTTCCTTTATTGGAGATTCACCTCTGTATCTTGGTTTGACTTTGACAACTTACACATCCACAGCACTCTAAAGAATCCTTTGAGTCAACTCATAGAAATTACCATTTTAAGATTTCCTAAGTATTGTCCAGGCTCAAGACATTTTCACAGGGGGCCAGTGTCTGGCGTAGCAGTTAATAACACCTGCGATGATGCTGGCATCCCATACAGGCGCCAGCTCATGTCCTGGCTGCTCTCCTTCTGATCTTCCTCCGTGCCAATGGTCTGTGGAAAATGGAAAGGCACAGAGGGTGGTCCGAGTGTTTGGGTCCCTGCCGCACACATGGGAGAACAGGATTGAATTTCCTGCCTCCTGATTTCAGCCTGGCCCAGTACTGGCCATTGTGGCCATCTGTGGAATGAATCGGCTGGTGGAAGGTATCTCTGTCTCTGTCTCTCACTCTCTGACTTTAAAAACAAATCAGTCTTCTTAAAAATATTATCCTATGTCTTTTTACCTCCTTATTGTTGTTATTTTTACATATCTTGCCTCTCCGGTCACTCCTGGTCTATGAGCTGCAACCTACTCCAGTGCTAAGGTTGTTACTACGCACCCAATGCTAAAAGCCCAAATGTCCAATGTCAGTGCTGTGACTTCACCGTTCCGGTAAACACAGCCCACGTAACAAGTGTTTGAGCAGAACACCTGCCCCTGGGTAGCCGGGCAAAGTCACCTTCCACACCCAGCAGAGTAAACAGGTAACTCCAACTGAGCTGCAGACCTAGATGGAACCAGGCATGACCAGAGCTGGGACAAACGAGCCAGCACAAATGTCAGAGGATTAGTCTTTCTCCAATCTTAGTGCTAAGATTTCTGCCCAAGGAAGAGCTTAGGTGTTCTTACTGTAACATGCAATGCATGTCTAAGCAGCTTTCTACACTGCACCCGTGTGAGCTTTGCTCCCCCTTTCGTGTGAGGACATGTACATCCTCTGTTGGACATTCATTTCCCCTAAATGACACCAATCTCCCTCTATTCAGGGAACCACACTTTGCTAATGATTCCCTGTGATCTTTTTTTTTTTTCTGTGTATAAATTACTTTGTACACCAACTAGTTCTGGTGGAGGCTTTGATTTCTACTCACTGAGAAGCAGATTCACAATGTGGCTGGGGAACACAACTATGCACCCTCCCCCATATACCCATGCTTTCTGTCAGGAAGGCACAGGCACAAGGCAGGGACCGTTATTATCTCACTGGGTCACAGTAGGGCTGCAGGGAGTCGCATGGCAAGAACCATGCTCAATTCAGCAGTCAGTGGCCTGTGGGTAGCATCACGTCAGTGTAACCAGCAACCCTAGCGACCAAACCAGAATTACCTTTGATCCCTTTTTTGGCCTGGCTGTCATCTGGAGACTGTAGCACCTAGGCTGGTCTGAGGTTACTCGCAGAGAAAGGAAAAGTCAATCGTGGCCAGAGTGGTCGCGACACAATCCTCAATTTCCCAGGTGAGCCTGTGTAAACTCCCCTCTTTTCTTCCTGATCATTACCCAGGAAGTGCTCAAAGCAGAGGATCCCTTTCCTGGGAGAGCCACGTTATGTGACCGAACTACTTCTCAAGGCCAGAGGACCGGTAGGAGGTAAGGCGGGTGCACAGGGACATCCTGTTGTGTTGAACTTACGGAAGCTGCTCCAGCACTCAACTCTAGCCTACGGAGCTGCAGGCAGCACATGAGAATGAGAAAGCTAGGGAATAAACTGACTGCCAGTGCATGGCTGAGCCAGCTTTGCAGTAACACTCACTAGAGGACTTCAAAAAGTTCACAGAAAATGGAACTAACAGTTCATTTGGGTGCAAAAAAAATTTTTTGATCCCTGTATCCCTTATTCATATTTTCCTTGAACCTTCTGAAGCCCCAGCACATGCATGAATTTCAAAAATTTTTGCACGCAAGTAAACTTGGGTTTGAATTCCACTTTCCGTCCATTTTTGAAGTAGCCTCATAGGCCATCTTTGCATTGCAAATGACCAGGACAAAAGTCTGACATTAGTTTCCAGGGGTTCAATGCTATGTATGGAGCTGGTTGATGAGATGGAAACACTCATGCTGTAAACCAAAGTGGTGTCAATGCTGGTGAGACCTCATGGGAAACCTCTCACTAGCAGGATTCTCAAGATTCGTCTGGTGGCCGGCGCCGCGGCTCACTAGGCTAATCCTCCGCCTTGCGGCGCCGGCACACCGGGTTCTAGTCCCGGTTGGGGCGCCGGATTCTGTCCCGGTTGCCCCTCTTCCAGGCCAGCTCTCTGCTGTGGCCCGGGAAGGCAGTGGAGGATGGCCCAAGTGTTTGGGCCCTGCACCCCATGAGAGACCAGGAGAAGCACCTGGCTCCTGCCATCAGATCAGCGCGGTGCGCTGGCCGCAGCGCGCTGGCCACGGCAGCCATTGGAGGGTGAACCAACGGCAAAGGAAGACCTTTCTCTCTGTCTCTCTCTCTCACTGTCCACTCTGCCTGTCAAAAAAAAAAAAAAAAAAAAAAAGATTCGTCTGGTTTTCACCTTCAATGAATTAATTTCCTTCCTGTCTCACTGCACATATTTGCCCATCTCTCTAACCATCTACTGATTTGTATGGGGTCAAAGAGTCTCTCAGAATCTGCAGATTCTTATCAGGGTCAAAGACAAGCAACAACAAAATGCTTTTATCTTTCCTCTAAATTGGCGGGGCACCTCTGACGTCATTTCCTGTTTTCAAATCCAAGAATAATTTTATAATGCTGAAATTTTAAGTACCCTAGAAAAATTTACATATTTAGGTTTTATGATCTGTCCAATCATAACCATTTCTATAAGAGGCCACTTCTGATAGAAATTTTACTTGTCTCTGCTGCTTTCTCTGTTGAGAGAAAACAGTACTACATGTGCTTGCTATATGAAAACCAGTGTACCCATATCTGTAAAATACGACACATCTTACAAAGCAACATTCCTCTTTGTATTATTAAGTTTTATTTTTTAAGGTAAACAAATTTCATATACACAGATTTAGGAACTTAGTGATATTTCCCACCCTGACCCCTCTCCTCCTTTCTTATTCTTTATTTTGATTTTTACAATGATCTACTCAGTTTATTTTATACTCACACTATTAACCCTACACCAAGTAAAGTGTTCAACAAACAGTAAGAAAAAAACACTGTTCCTCAACAGCAGAGACAAGGGCCGTACACAATCATTGAACTTTCATATTATGATTTCATCTATCTTCTGAAACACCACAAGGAGGGAATATTCCTTTCTATTCATGAAAAGAGATGGCTTGTCCTTATTATGCAATCCTGAAGCAGCAGAGCTCACACAGGAACTGGGGTCTTTTGATCCTGACATCTGGTCCATGTCCAAAGCTGTCATGGAAGCTTTCCTCCACCAAGCAAAGTATGACCAAGGCCTTTTGTCTTGCATGTGTAGAGATCTTGCTTTGTAACTTGTAAATCTTCACAAAAAAGCTTGGGGGATTTTTGATACTTAATTACAAGATTGGGTCAACCAACATAATGCCCTGGATTCTCCAATTCTCATTAGATACTTTTGATGTTGGAGGTTATTGTGTGCATCAATGGATGCAGAAGGTTGATTTGGCCTAGCCTGTCCCCCTCCCCTCCACCTGCCCCCAATTACCTGGCTGATGTCTTGGTAGAATGGGCAGTGCTACTGAAGAATTCTTTCATCCAAGAGCGCAGATGAGAACAAATCACTAAGTTCTCCCTGCATTGTTCACTAGCTCTTTGTTTTATCTTTCAAAGGTTTGATGTCTGATAATGAATAAATTAGGATAAAATATGAATGCACCCTCTGTAAGGACCCAGCGGGAAATGTTGGCTGTTGAGCCAGATCTCAATCAGCGAGTGAAAAGGGTTCATCTTGGCATGAAGACCAGGCCTGTGAAGTCTGCTTATTTAAAAGAAAATTCAAGATGAAAAAGGAAGTATGTGTGCATAACGTTTATGTGTGTGCAAGGGAGATAAGCAGACTTAGTCAAGCTTCAGTTTTATATAAACTACTGTAAGTAATTTCACTATCACTTTAAAATATTATCTCCTATCCTTGATTATGTTGGCTTTGATTTTTATTAACATACATGTTTTACCACTTGGAAGCTGAGTGTCTTCCGAAGCTCATACCTGCCTGTGAGACACCCACACTGCTGGCACAAACATTACACTCTCATGGAGATAACTGGAGCCATTTGTGTGCAAACTGGCTGAATGTGAAATTGTACGAGTAGTATCATATACTTGGCAGAAATACTGGTTAAGTTTTAAAAACGTATTCCAAAGTGAGACAGAGACAGAGACGATTTTTGTCTTCTGATTCACTTTCCAAATGCCAGTATAGCTGGGGCTGGGCGATGCCCAAGCCAGGAGCCCAGAACAAAATCCAGTCTTCCCACACAAGTGGCAGGCACTCAACTCTCGGTGCCATTGTCTGCTGCCTCCCAAGGTGTGCATTATAAAGAAGATGGAGGCAGAAGGGAAGCCAGAAATCAAATGCAGCCCTCTTGCACGGGATAAGGCACCTCCAGCAGCTTCTTCACTGCCCAACCGAATGCCTGCCTCCCTTTTCTTTGCTCATATTATCGAGTTTGGATCAGCTTCTCCCTTCCTGGGCTTCTGCACCACTACTTCTTCTAATGGTTGCTACAGATTCTTATTTCAAGAATGGTACTAGAAGTCATTCAAGCAGCCTCTGGTGCTTACAGCACTAATACCTAAGGTGGCTGTGGTCCCACACTTCTGCCTTTCTCCTCATATCTCCCCCTCCAGGAGAGCTGCCACAGGAACTTAGCAACTCCCAACTCTTCAGTCTGTCACTCAGCTTGTAGACAGAGGCTGGCGTTGGCCTGTAGCCTTTCTTTCATCCAGGACATGCCTCAAAGTCAGAGATGAAAACTTTACTACAGCTTTAAGTCCTAAGCTATGCAAGAACAACCATGTCCACTGGAGGAAGTTGTCAAGTGGGCAAGAATGTTTTTCTGCAGTTCCCACTCCCCAGTAAACACACACACACACACACACACACACACACACGGGGTCCTCTGGTGTTCAAATCACTTCAGCCTCTAAGACCTGCTATGCCGTGAGCCTGGAGGTTATGACTCAGGTAGGTGCAAAGGCACTCAGTTTTTGCCATGCATCCGTCATCTATTCCTTCTGGAATCGTTTAAGTTTTAAGCTCTCTTTTCAGTTGTATGGCCCCAACTTAATTTCTAAGTGAAAGGAATCTGAAAGTCTAGCTAACGTGCTGGAAGGAGTTGGGCGGCACAGACCTTTCCCTAGAAGACCCTACCAGTAGAGCCCTCATGAGCCCTGAAGGCTCTGCCGCCCCAGAAACGCCTCCACACACCCAAGATGCAATGACAGCTCCATTTCAGTCCTTTAGCACAGAGTACTAAGGCTCATCTCTTTATTTTACTAATGAGTGACCTTACTCAATATAGGAACAACTATTTTTAAATGCATAAAAAATGGAAGATAAAAGGGTAGCAGGTCCATTATCTTATTATATGGTCACTGCAAGCACGTATTTTTTGTTGTTAACACATAATCAAATGTTCTCTTTTGATCATGAGACACACATGTAGGTAAGATGGAAGACTTTTGAAATGGGCTGAATGGCATGAAGGAAATAAATTAAGACTGTCCTGTCTAACAGAATTTTTTATCTAATGTTTAACAATTAGAATTTTTTAAAGGGACAGGAAATGGAACAAAATAGTTACCTGTGAATATACAGTGAGATTAACATACATTAATTTTGTTCTTTTAACTAATTAACACTATTTATTTACTTAAATTTTCCCCTTCATCTTTTTTTCTCTCAGTACTTTTCTTTATTACTATCAAAGCTGAGCTTTTCATCAATTAGTAGTACATACTTCTGACACTATAGCTGCCATAGAACAATAGGTAAAAATTGTTAAGTATTGTATTCCTGCCATAAAAATAACTGAATATTAACATATTGGAGGGGGAGGGGAGAAAAATTTGGAGAGAAAGTGTCCAATAGGAAAATGAACCATATTAATAAATGACAAGTTGTAGTTCTTTATAATATCACTAGGTGGCATGTGACTGACTTGAACAAAAACTAAACTAGAAGAGCCAAGAAAGTTATGATTTTAAAAAACAGCTGGGGCCAGCGCCGTGGCTCACTAGGTTAATCCTCCGCCTTAAGGCGCTGGCACACCGGGTTCTAGTCCCGGTCGGGGCGCCGGATTCTGTCCCAGCCAGGCCAGCTCTCTGCTGTGGCCAGGGAGTGCAGTGGAGGATGGCCCAAGTGCTTGGGCCCTGCACCCCATGGGAGACCAGGAGAAGCACCTGGCTCCTGGCTTCGGATCAGCGCGGTGCGCCGGCCGCAGCACGCCAGCCGCGGCGGCCATTGGAGGGTGAACCAACGGCAAAGGAAGACCTTTCTCTCTGTCTCTCTCTCACTGTCCACTCTGCCTGTCCAAAAAAAAAAATAAAACAGCTGGAAGTTACTGTATTTATTTCTGTATATATTCAACAGGCTCACAAATGAGTTACATCAGATTCATACAGGGAACCAAATGACTTTGAACATGTTATTAGTGCCTGGCATAGAATCCGCACTCAGTAATTGTATATGTTTATTTTTGTATTCATTAGTCATTCGAGAAAGCTTTGTTGTTTGTGTAATCAAATGTTTAATCTTATTAACAAAGGAGGTCAAGAATTTCTATGACTAATACTGTTTCTTTTTGTTGTTGTTGTTTTTTGACAGGCAGAGTGGACAGTGAGAGAGACAAAGAGAAAGGTCTTCCTTTTGCCGTTGGTTCACCCCACAATGGCCGCAACGACTGGCGCGCTGCGGCCAGCGCACCGCACTGATCTGAAGCCAGGAGCCAGGTGCTTCTCCTGGTCCCCCATGGGGTGCAGGGCCCAAGCACTTGGGCCATCCTCCACTGCACTCCCTGGCCACAGCAGAGAGCTGGCCTGGAAGAGGGGCAACCGGGAAAGAATCCGGCGACTAGAACCGGGTGTGCCGGTGCTGCAAGGCGGAGGATTAGCCTAGTGAGCCGCGGCACCGGCACTAATACTGTTTCAAAACAGTTTATAGAACTGTTTAAAATACAAAACGAGGGGCTGGTGCTGTGCTGTAGTAGGTTAAGCCTCCACCTGCAGGGTTGGCATCCCCTATGAGTGCGGGTTCAAGTCCTGGATGCTCCACTTCTGATCCAGCTCCCTGCTGATACACCTCATAAAACAGCAGATGATGGCCCAGGTTCTCGGGCCCTTGCACCCACATGGGAGACCCAGAAGAAGATCCTGGCTCCTGGCTAAAGACGGTCTCAGTTCCAGCTGTTGCGGCCATCGGGGGAGTGACCTGGTGGATGGAAGACCTTTCTCTGTCTCTCCCTCTCTGTAACTCTGCCTCTCGAACAAACTCTTTGCAATAATACAAAATGACAGTAAAACAATTTTGTTGAAATGGTTTGTAATTATTTATAAGTTTAGGTAAATATTGATATTTGTAAATAATTGCTAGCATTGGAATATCAAAAAGGGTTCAAGAACTGGCCTACCAAACTCCCTACCATATATGGGTACCAAGTCAGGGTTAGGCTGAAGGACAAAGTTCCTACTGTTACACAGCAGTGGGGCGACTATAGTTCGTAACAACATGGACGCCAGTGATACCTTCATGATCACACACATTTTTATGACCTGTAGAGGGTGTCTCCCATACTTCTCTCAAAACCGATGCACTATCAACATTTACTTTTAAATGTACCAGAGTTTGATTGCAAGTTGCACTCCATTTTCATATCCCCCTTTCTTCCTCAGTGAGTAATATGGCAAAAGAAAGCGCTTTTATTAATTAGTTTATATGGCAGGCTATAGAAGACTAAAATGAGGCATTTCAGCCTCACTTCAGGGTGCTGAGGCGAGTGGGATAATCTGAAAAGACAAAACACAGCTGGAAAATGAACCTGTGTCCCACTCAGTTACATTTTTTTAAGGCCTAAAATATGGCAGATTTAGGCTTGGGACCTGGTATAAAAATGTTCACGTACATTTACTTGTGGAATGGATCGTTTTTATAGACAACAGATTGAAGATGCATTTGAGATAACTCTTCAAGTAAAATTTTATTTTAATAATTCAAAAGTATGGACAAATAGTTATCACAAAAGGGAAAAAATAACAATCTTCTATTCTTGGAAAAAGCTGGGAAACATTAATTGATTATTTACTTTTTGACATTGTTTAAATCATAACAATGGCGCGCTTCAGTAACTCGCATCTACCACTAAAATGAACTCCATGTTATATGAAAACTTGCCTAAACTCACTCATCTAATGGATTCTAAGGCATTGAGGCTAACAAATATTCACATCAGGCTGCCTCTTTGTAAATACTACTAATTAACATTTTCCAGATGGCCAATTAGAAATGAAATTTCATTTAAAAAGGCACCTATTTTTAATGAAGAAAATGAAGAACAATTTGATTTCTTCTAAGTGAAGATACCTGGCACTACCACTGGGAAGATGCTTTATAATAGAAACATTTTGATTTATTGTATCTTACAATTTAAAACTGATCAACTGCCAGAAATTCTAAGTAAAACTATCATCAATGACTTTAGAGCAACACAGGAATTACTTGAAATGTTGGAGAAACATTTACCTCTAATAATATAGATTGGGTAATTTGGAACCAGATGAGAATAACGATAAAACCTGGGGGAATAAATGTTCTAGAACTGGTGGAGGGTGGGAAACACGATGAAAATTTATGGGGCAACAATGCGGGGAAGGACCGTGCCCCACTGAAGTATATCTGGGATTTATGATTGGTTTCCCCTCAAAGTGCCAGTGTTTGCCACGTCAGAATAGCAGAGCCAAGAAATTCAGCGGTGAAATAGTTTTATAGTTTGGCATAGATAAGGAGCTGGGAGTTAGAGGTTAGCAACTTCCAAAGAAAGGAGGAATTGGAGAATCTCGTTTTCGTTCAAGACGGCAGGGGGCCCATCTAGTAAGAAAAGTCCTCTCCAGAAACGAGAGCTCACATTCAACTAATGCCAATCCCACACACTGAATTACGACAGTTCCAGATTTCGAGGGCCCCCACAAAGCAAACAGAAGCAAAGCAAAGAGCTTTAGAACAAAATGTCATGTTTGGTGTCAAATCACTTCTGCAAACAACTTTTCAAACAAGACATCCAAATTATCCAAACAATCACATCCAGACACACAGGGAGGTAAGACAACATGATGGAAAGTCAACAGTAACGATAAAACTTGAAAACAAATGTACAGGGCTCCACCTACAAACCTTAAAATAATTAAGCCAATTATGTGCAAGGTGATAACCAAGACTTAAATCTTTCAATGCAAAATCAGAAATCATAAAAAATAAGTTGGAATTGCAGAAGTGAAAATTAATGGTAATAAAGAATTAAATGAACAAAATAAACTCAAGTCATTTAAAAGCAGCTAAGAATCTGTTTCATGAAAATACTAAAGGAAAATATCTTAATGCACAAAGAAGCAAAGTGAAAGATCAAAAATAAAAAGAAATGCTAAGACATGTGGAGGGTACCGTAAGAACGGTTAACCTAACTGTAGGTTGTACACCTAAGGTAGAGAGAAAACTGGAGCCTAAGCACATGTGAAGAGGTAATGGATGCTATCTTTACAAAACCAGTGAAAGGCACAGATCATTTCTCAAAGGATAAAAGAGAATTCACACCTAATCACACCAGTAAATGCTCAAAACTAAGGACCGGGATAAGGAGCTGAAGACACTAGAAGTTGCTTCTTATTTTCTTAAAAAACAGGATTATAGTCTCCTATATGACAGTTACAATAAAACCTGACTTCCTTAGAGCTACAAGGGACACAGGAGACAAGCCCAGTGTGATTTTCAAAAGGCTACCAGAAAGTAACTGCTAATGTAAATTCTATACACACCCAAAATGCCCTTATAAAACTGAAGTAACAAAGTTAATACATTTAAGTTAACCAGTTCTGAAAGTATTATCACTAGTAGATAACACTTTTATTTTTTACCTACTATAGGCAGGTTAAAAAAAAGTCTTCCAAAGAAACATACTTAGGAATGCCAAATAGTAGAGAGAACAAAAATGTTAAAAAAATATATAAATGCTGAATGGTTTAAATAATAATGTATTGATGGTTTATGTTTCATAATTTCACTTATATGTGACTTTTATGTTACATTTATATTATCATAAGAATATTTTTTTTGGTTTGTTTAGAATGACTAAGGAAAAAAAACCTAAGTTGGAGGGTGGGTATATTTTAAGGTACTGTCAGACAGACAGAGAACAGGCATGAACGGAAACATGAATTTGTGAGTCTAGAACAGATATTGAGCCTAGTAGTCAAGACAACCATGGCCCACATGAGAGTGCCCGGGAATTCAATTCCCAACTGCAGTTCCTGATTCCAGCTTCCCTCCAACACAGACCCTGGGAAGCACTGGTGATGGCTCAAGTGATTGGATTCCTATCACCCACACGGGAAATCGACTCTGAGTCACAGCTCCTGGCTCAGGCTAGCCTGGCCCACCTCCCGCGTTTTCAGGAACTTGGGAAGTAAACCAGCAAATGAGAGGCCCTGCCTACCTACTAAATAAGAACAATCTTCTTAAAAAGAAAAAAAAGGTGAGTCATCCTTCTCCTTCCTTCCCTTTCTGCCCTGAATGATTCAGTCCAAAGACACTGGACACAAACGAGTAATCGGCACCGTGACCAGAGACACTGCAGAGCTAACCCACATGAAAGTAGTATTTACACAGAAATCTGGGCTGACGGAGGTGCCACCATCTGCACAGGTCGGGGAGGACATGCACATGTGGAGGTGACCAAGCACAACACAGAGCCCAGGTGTGGAGAGGAGCAGCTGATCAGGCAGGTTAACAGTGCGGGGTCTCGGAGTCCAAGGCAGCGAAGCAAAAATGGAGCCTGGGCTGTGGCTGGGCAGCCAGGCAATGCTGGTGAGAGCCCAGGGAAGCTGTGCTAGCACCGTGGGCCGTAACTCACAAGGCAAGGAAGAGGCACCAGTGGAGGATGTGTCACATATACAGAGATTCATCAAAAAGAAGACCAGGGCAGGGTATCGGACACCACAGTTCTCACCGTCGGAGGGAAGGGATTGCAAGCACAGAAAGGCAGAAAACCAGAATCAGTCACGTGTTGCTGTGGAAGCATGAATGTTGACTCAGAGCCTTCAACACACAGAGATGGAAGAAGAAATCAGTGCACACGCATAGACGCTGTACGCAGACACTCCCCAGTTCTATCCCAGCGAAGCCTGGACACAGGGAGCCGCCCTAGCAAAGACCGTGCCTAGCTCCCAGATCTCTTTTTCTACACTAAGTTAACCAAGTTAACTAGTGCTCCTTGGAGAAATGGCTGGGAAAAAAGTACATGCACATATGAAAAAGACACAGGAAGCGACCTAAAATACATCCCCTAGACAGATGGACGATACTGTGAACATCAGATAATTGGTCAACTCCAACTTATCAAACAAATGAGTCAGTACTGTTACAACCCAATGAAGACGGAGGCACTGAACAGTCGGCCTGGCTTTTAGTTCCCCTGGATCCCACATAAGAGTGCCTGGGTTTGACTTCCTGCTCCAACTCCTGACTCGAGTTTACTGCTTATTCAGATCCCCCCAGGAAGCTAAAATAGTTCATGTACTGTACTTGTGTTCCTAGCACCCATATGGGAGACCTGGATGACATTCCTGCCTCCTGATGTCGACCCAAGCCGAGGCCCAGCTGTGTGGGCTTTTAGGGTAGGAATATACCTACAGGAGCTCTCTCTGTCTACCTATCTCTCTGCCTCTAAATAAAATTTTTCAAATAATAAATTGTAGATTGAGTGAAAACATGCTATTCACAGTCTATAGGTGATATATGAATCTCTTCAAAGCACATCTTGATTACAACGTGGAGAAGCTGGAGAGACACCACCTCCATGAAGCAATTAAAGGGAGTATCAATACTAAAACACAATGAAGTTTCCTGGCCCCTGGGACAATGCAACAGGAAGGATTCACATGGCATCAAGGATGTGACTCTAAGAGCAGCACAACCTAAACCTAACCATAAGGACCAGAGAGAGACTAGATTGAAGAGAGATTCTACCAAGTAGCTGCTCTGTCACCCACAGCAAGGGCAAGGTTACCAATGGCAAGAATAGATGACGGAACATCTCTGAATTCAAAGAACCTAACAACCAACTGCAGTCAAAGGCAGTGCCCGATTCTGAAGCAGGTCAGTCTGCACAGAGGAAGATACTGGGATGACTAGAAACACTTCCTTGGAATCGGAGACTGACACCATAATGTGTTGGTGTTTGGTGTTTCATTTTTACGCTTGTTGCATCTAAAGTTCATTATATCTGACATGAGGATCGCTAGTCCTAGTATATGCATACTTTGGTTTCCAGTGTTGCCCCCCCCCACATGCTTCTGAAACCCAGCTGTGTAGATGGAGACCCCTTCCTCTCTGAGACATTAACTCAGAGCAGAGAGAAACTGAAAACAACTGAGCTATGTGATCTAGAGCAACCACAAAAACCAGGTTCTGGGGCCAGGGGTGTGGCACAGCTGGTTAAGCCGCTGCCGGAACACCACGATCTCATGTGAGTGCAGCAGGGGCTAGTTGTGGTGCACCACTTCCACTCTGGCTCCCTGCTACTGTGTGTGAGGAAACAGTGGAAGACAGCCCACGTCCTTGGGTCCCTGTCCCCCACCTGGGAAACCCAGATGGAGATCCAGGCTCCTGGCTTAGGCCTGACCTAGCCCCTGCCACAGCAGCAATCTGCCAAGTGAACCAGCGGATGGAATATCACACTCTCTCACTCTCACTGTGCCTTTCAAATAAATAAAGCTTTAAAAAGAATCTCAGTTAAAATAAGAGATTTTAAACTGATCAGTAATGAAAATTTGCCTTATGAACACTAGTGTGATAGAGTTGCACTCATGCTGAGAAATCTAACTTTAAATGTGTATCAGAAAATAAAGGCAACAGTGAATTATCAAAGAATTCACTCAAAAAGGTGCAGAAAAGAGGGATTTAAAGCTTAAGATAAAAGAGATGACATTACCATGTTGTAGAAGCTAATGAAATATATGCTATTCAGAGTTACAGAAACAGAATTTACCAGGGCCAGGAAAAGAAATACTGACATAGGCAGAGAATCCATTCATAATAAAGGCACAAACAGTGGTTCTAAAAACCACAACTTCATGACAACGTATTAACCAATGTTGACAAAACTTTCTTGAAAAATCAAACTTTAAACGACTGGCATAAGAAGAAATAGAAAATATGAATAGTCCCTTAACTATTTTCAAACATTTAAGAAAAAGTAACATGACATTTGCAAAATATCCAGAAAATAGAAAACTTGGAATGCTTTTCTTCTAATTTTATTATGTTACTCTATGTTAGCAAACCTATAGCCATTTTTAAATAAGCCAGCATCATTCATGAGCATGTATTTGAGAATAGTAATACAATGTGAAGTCAAAGGTACTCATGTAAAAAAGAGATTCAAAATAAGGGCTGGCACTGTGGCATAATGGGCTAAGCCTCAGCCTGTGGGGCCAGCATCTCATATGGATGGTTTGAGGCCTGGCTGCTCCTCTTCCAGTCCAGCTCCCTTCTATAGCCAGGGAAAGCAGTGGAAGATGGCCCAAGTGCTTGGGTCCCTGAACCCACATCAAAAACCAGGAAGAAGTTCCTGGCCTTGGATAGGCTCAGCTCCAGCCATTGTGGCCATTTGGGGAACAAACCAGCAGATGGAAGACCTTTGTATCTCTCCCTCTGTTGGTCTGTAACTCTACCTTTCAAATAAATAAATGAATAACCTACAGTGGGAAGAATCAACATGTTCCTAAAGTTGTGTTTATGAAATGCACCAAGTCTGTATACCTTAAATAAAATCTTCTGGGAAAAAAAATTTAAAAAGAGAAACTCAAAATATCCAGTAAGTGGGGTGGCTTTGTGGCTTAGCAGGTTAAGCCACTGCCTGCAGTGCTGGCATCCCCTATGGCAAGCTTGAGTCCTGGCTGCTCCACTTCTGATCCAGTTCCCTGCTAATGTGCTTGGGAAAGCAGCACAAGATGGTACAAGTACTTGGGCCCTTGTACCTATGTGAGAAACCTGGAAGAAGCTCCTGGCTTCATCCTAGCCCAGCCCTGGCAATTGCAGCCATTTGGGGAATGAACAAGCAGATGGAAGACCTCTGTCTGTCTCTCCCTGTCTCCCTTTCTATAACTCTGCATTTCAAATAAATAAAATAAATCTTTTTTAAAAATCCATTAAGTATAAACACAAAGATTAGTAAATAGGACAGAAGTAAATTTAAAAATGTGTGCTCATGCCAAGATTATCAGGAAATCCAAAGGGCAAGATCCAGACAAGGAGGCAGAGAGAATTTATTTCAACACAGAGAAGTGGCAAAAGTGCCTCTCTTCAGATGACAAAAAAACATTAGTAAGAAAGGAAAAATCCTGACAGAAAAATAGGCAAGATCCTTGAACCTAAAATGTAATGGGAAACGATAAAATAAAGACTTCTAACTTTATTTTTTAAAGGACTCCATCTAGTACTTCCGTAAATGAAAATGGAAACCAAATGAATTAGCACCACCCACTGATCAGTGTGTTTCCAATGCAAATCTGACAAGTTAGAGTTGGAACTCTGACATCAGTGGTAGTAGTATAAATTAATACATGGCTTTCTCAAAAGATACCTACCCTATCCTTCCTCAATTTCACTCCTGCATATGTTCTTAAGAGTTATACATACCTGTGAGGAGCAGGAGCAGTCTACAACCAGGTCTACTGCTTCATTGCTGGCCATACTGCATATGGCTAGTCCCATGCTACAGAACTGCCGTAAACTCTCTTACAGTCAGGCTGCAGAACTCCTGCAAACTGCCTCTCTCTATATCCAGCTTACATAAAATTCTGTAAGCGGCGTCGCCTACACTCAAGCTATAGAAATCCCGCATACTGCGTAATTCTACTCCCAGGCTACTGAACTCCCGTAAACTGTCTCGAACACTCAGGCTGCAGAACTGCTGTAAACTGCCTCTCCCAACATCCAGCTTACAGAAATCCTGTGAGCTGCATCGCCTACACTCAGTCTACAGAAATCTTTGATAAGTTTGATAACTTTGATAAGTTACATAGTCATGCAATGAAACATACAAATGAGGGAATTCACGCTGTGAACAACACAGTGTGTTTCAGGGCAGGCATTTGACACAGCAGGTAAGACAACACCTGCGTTGCCCAAATCTTACTGTTGGAGATCTGGGGTTTGAGTCCCAGCTCTGCTTTCTATTCCAGTTTCCTGCTGATGGCAACAGCTGATGTCTCAAGTGGTTAGGTCCCTGCCGCCCATGTGGGAAACCCAGGCTGAGTTATAAGCTACGGACCTTGGCCTAACTAGCCATAATGTGGAAGGCATTTGGCACCAACCAAAGGAGGGAAGATACCTATGTCTGTTTGTCTCAGACTTCCTGTTCTTCCAATTATTAAAAAGTAGTTGTGCGGCCGGCGCTGTGGCACAGCAGGTTACGCCCTGGCCTGAAGCACCGGCACTGGTTTGAGACCCAGCTGCTCCACTGCTGATCCAGCTCTCTACTATGGCCTGGCTAAGTAGTAGAAGATGGCCCAAGTCCTTGGGCCCCTGCACCCACATGGGAGACCTGGAAGAAGCTACATGTTCCTGGCTTCGGATCAGCTCAGCTCTGGCCATTGTGGCCAGTTGGGGAGTGAACCATCAGATGGAAGACCTCTCTCTCACTTTGACTCTGGCTTTGTCTAAATAAGATTGGAGTTTGTGAACTCAGGAGACTTCCACAGCCTTGGCAGCTCAGGACAAGAGCCTCGGGTGATTATTGACATCATAAACAAGAGTGTCAATTGTTAAATCAACAACGGGAGTCACTGTGCACCTACTCCCCATGTAGGATCTCTGTCCTTAATGTGTTGTATTATGTGAATTAATGGTAAAACTACTACTCAGACAGTACTCTATGCTTTGTGTGTCTGTGTGGGTGCAGTCTGTTGAAATCTTTACTTAGTATATACTAAGTTAATATTCTGTATATAAAGATTATTGAAAATGAATCTTGATGAAGAATGGGAGGAGAGGGAGTGGGAGATGGGAGAGTCTGAGGGTGGGAGGGAGGTTATGGGGGGAAAACTGCTATAATTCAAAAGTTGCACTTTGGAAATTTATATTTATGAAATAAAAGTTTAATAAAATAAAATGAAATAAAAAGACCTTTCTCTGCTTCTCCTCTCTCTGTGTAACTCTGACTTTCAAATAAATAAATGAATCTTTAAAAAACTAATTGTAACACAGCTAAGTCTCTGCTGGTGGGAATGCAAATCAGCACAACCATCAGAGTAGATGCTATACAGCTTGCTCAGAAATCTGAAAGCAGATCTGCCATATAGCCCAGCCATCCCACTCCTGGGAATTTACCCAGGGGAATTACATCAGCATAGGAATGAGTTACTTTTACTCTCATGTTTATAGCAGGTCAATTCACAATAGCTAAGCTATGCAATCAAGATGTCCATCAATCGATGACTGGATAAAGAAAATATAGTATAGATGCGCAATGAAGTACTACTCAGCCATAAAAAGAAGGAAATCTTGTCTTTTGCAACAAAACAGATGTAATTGGAGACCATGATGTTTTAACATAAGCTAGGTCCAAAAACACAAATATCATTTATTTTCTCTGCTATGTGGAGTCTAATATAGAATACAAATAAAAACCCCACTGTATTAAAATGAAACTAGCATCTTATGATTTGCTTATTGTTTAAAGTCCTTGTCTGTATTCCTGTGGAATAGTTGTCTTTCTACTTTTCACTTGTTGAACATTATGGTTAATGGTATATTAAGCCTATGATCCTCAAGTAAGTTGAAATTCTTATGGAAAAAAATAAAGAGAAGAAATGAGGGAAGGAGGAGGACTGAGGGAGAAAAGGAAGGAAGTACTGTTGTCTTCTTAGAACTCTGTTAGGGTGCCAGGCATCCCATATAGGCACTGGTTCAAGTCCCGGCAGCTCCACTTCCAATCCAGCTCTCTGCTATGGCCTGGGAAAGCAGTAGAAGGTCCAAGTGCTTGGGCCCCTGCACCCATGTGGGAGACCCAGAAGAAGCTCCTGGCTCCTGGCTTCTGATCAGCGCAGCTCCGGCTGTAGCACCCAACTGGGGAGTGAACCAACAGATGGAAGACCTCTCTCTCTCTGCCTCTCCTTCTCTCTAACTCTTTCAAATAAAATAATCTTAGAAAAAAAAAAAGAACTGCATTTGTGAAATATATGAAATCTGTTTAAGAAAAATATAAAAGTTAAATCTCAAAAGCATAATATCGAGCAAAACAAACCACACTGAGACGAAAGCATACCTCGTGCAACTATTTACACACAGTTCAAAAAATAGGCAAAGCTGGACTCAGTGGTGGAAGTCACGACAGTTTTGACTTTGACAACGATGGAAGAGGCAACACCGCAGGAGGTCACCTCTGGGGAGTTACTGCTATGCTACTTTGTTTAACAAGGTTCACTAATTCCCGTAATAACTTTATAAATGTCATCACTGGAAACATCAAAGGATTACCAAGATTTTAAAAACATCATGTTCTGGGGCCGGCGCTGTAGCCTAACAGGTAAGGCCAACCCCTGCAGTAACAACATTCCTTTTGTACATCAGTTCAAGTCCCAGCTGCTCCACTTCCTATCCAGTTCTCTGCTGTGGCCTGGGAAAGGAGTAGAAGATAACCCAAGTCCTTGGGCCCCTGCACCCACATGGGAGACCCAGAAGAAGCTCCTGACTCCTGGTTTCGGATTGGCACAGCTCTGGCCATTGCAGCCATTTGGGGAGTGAACCAGCGGATGGAAGACCTCTCTCTTTCTGCCTCTGCCTCTCTGTAACTCTGCCTTTCAAATATGTAAAAAAGTAATTTTTTAACATTAATACTTCCTACACTTATAGAAAGTCATGATTGCCTTCCAATCTTCAAAGAAAAATATACCAAAACACATAATTTTGCCCGAAATTCTTTGATGAGTCATTCTAAGAATGGACAGGAGTTAATACTGAACACTGAAAATTCACCCAGCTTCCTGCTAGTATGTTGCTAGTTCCTCAGAGACACTGGAATCACAATGATATGGCACTTGAGACTGTCAAGACAACCTTCTATGGAATCTGATATAAATAGAACACCCTGAAATGTGCCCACATTTTTAAACAACCTGTAGAATTTATGGTAATAAGAACTCCAGGTTTAACATACTTACACACAAAGAATAGGCAGTATCCCTCAGATATGAAAAATCATGCCATCCCATATGTTCCAGGATAGAAATAGACACAGTAATCAATTTTTTAAGTATACACTTAAGAGTACCTCTCTACTAAGAGGTATCAACTTCAAAGGAACTCTTATTTTAGAAACACATGCCACAGACCATTTCATAGAAGTGCTTTTTATGACAGCTCACTCTGTCTTTCATCTAAGCAGCCAGCCACATGTGGCTTTGGGAGAGTTGTCTCCTTCGTGGCCCTGGCCTGAAAGCCTTCAACTCCAAGACCTTGATGTCATTGCATTTTCCTGTGTGAATGTAAAAGGTACCGAGTGAGAATCACCAATGTTTTCTTCCTCCTGCAGATGAGGGCGTTTACTGCCTATTTAATGAAGTTATGGTTATCTTACATTTTTGGTTTGAAAATATTATCCAAAATTATTAAAAGTATTTCAGGAATAAATTTATTTTAAAGAAAAAAAATCATGCAATCCTGCTTGGAAAAGGAGACAAATGTAAACCACCTTTGATCCTTCAGTCTGGGGCAGGCACTTGACCCACCGGTGAAGCAACCCCTTGAGATGCCTGCGTCTCGTATCGGAGCGCCTGGTGTCAATTGCAGGCTCTGCTCCAATACTATTCTCCTGCTGACGCATATCCTGGGGCAATAGGCAATGGCTCAAATACTTGGGGCCTTCCACCTAGAGTGAGTTCTGAGCTCCTGGCTTCAGGAATGTCCTACTTTGGCTACTGTGGGCATTTAGGGAACAAACCAGCAATGTGGAGATGCTCTCTCTCTGCCTTGCAAGTATGTAAAAACAGACCAATAACAAATTTCTAAATACATAAAGTTGTATATATAATAATGTCTCTCACAGTCTTTCCCAAGGACTGTGCAGCCCAACTCCTCCATGGTGTAAAACCCCTTACAGAGCAGACCCTGTGCAGGCCCATGAGCTCCAATCCTCTGCCCACCTGGGACATGGAACAATTCTTATGTGATCTCCAATCCTGCTCTAGGCATGTGGAAACTTAGGGGGGTTTCTTTAGATCTCTCTGCCCTGGGAGCATTTTCACTCTCCATCGCAGTTTGAGCTGAAACCATACAAGGTTAAAAACAAAACAATTATTAGCAATTAAGGCTTGCTTCGGACACGAACAAATCCTGTGTTGCACTATAGTCTTCAGAAAGGAAAATCGAGAGCCATGAAGTTTACAGAGAGAGAATGTCTCAGTGGAGGTGTGCTGTGGAATTGCCTACCCTGGTGCCAACCCAGAGGAGAGGACACACTGTGCCCTCGCCTCAATCCCACTTACACTGGCTTCTAGAAGACCATTCAGAGAACACTTTTCTGAAACCTAGGGGAGTAGGAAGGAAGAGTCATGAACCATCCTTTACATGCTGATCCCTTACAACCAACTGCCCACCAACGAATCAGCCCAGTGTTCTCTACTGACATAATGATGGCCCCAAGAGAATAACATAGCATGATGGTGACACTTACCAATGCTCATTACAGTCGACTTTGATCAATTCTCAAAACAAAGGCACATGGTTTTAAAATCATTAAAGGAAAAGTAATGATTTAGCCCTGGCTAGAAAATTTTATGAAAATGGATGAAATAAATGAAGGTTTTGGAGCGGCAAATTGGAGTCAGCCAACGAACAGCAGGAAGTATTCTGAGCAGAAACTGTAGGTTTGCCTTTTCTGATGAAATGAAGACTGAACGTGTGTGCATAACAGAAGAAGTAGACTATCGCAGTACACTGGCAGCATTGAAGCCAAAGAACCCAACAAAACATGGACTAGGGCTGAGCATTTAGCTGAGCACTTCAGGTAACACTTTCCCATATCAGAGTGCCTGTGTCCAATTCCCGGCTGCTCCCCATTTCAGCTCCCAGCTAACGCAGGTCCTTGGGGACAGCAGCTGACGGCTCAAGTATCTGAGGCCCTGCTGCCCACATGAGAGACCTGGATTGAGAATCTATCTCCCTCCCGGCTTGTGCCAGGCTCAGCCCTGGCTGTGGTGGGCATTTGGGGAGACAATCAACGAATGGCAACTCTATCTCTGTATCTCAAGAAACTTAATATAAAAAACAGGCTGGAGAGGCAGATCGGGGAGAATTTGATGTCGTCTGCCTATCCTGAAATATTCTGCACCAGGTCTGCCCAGCTGCAGATGTTGCTTCCTGAGAGAATGAAAGGTAGAAAGAACCCAATGATGGGCATGTTCTGCAGTTAACAGAACATACACTGAGACTTCAACACTGATTCCTACATGAGGCTCTCTTTACACGACAGCAATGCTGCTTGGCACATTGAAATTAAATGTGAGCCCTTAAGGCATGCGGATCTGGCTGAAATGCCCATGAGAGTATTTCAGGCATGGAAAGCCAAGACACTCTGGGGGGAAAAAAAAAAACCTAAAGGAAAGATCTCCACGAGTGAGATCCCAGTGGAAAGAATGGGTCATCAAAGAAGGAGGTACCTTTCTCTGAAGGGAGGAGAGAACTTCCACTTTGACCATGGCCTTGTCTAAATATGATCAAAGTCGGTGAACTCAGGGGGCTTCCATAGCCTTGGCAGCTCATGACAAGAGCCTAGGGTGATACTGATACCATAAACAAGAGTGTCAATTTGTTAAGTCAACAACAGGAGTCACTGTGCACTTACTCCTCATGTAGGATCTTTGTCTTTAGTGTGCTGTACATTGAGATTTAATGCTATAACTAGTACTCAAACAGTATTTTTCACTTTATGTTTCTGTGTGGGAGCAAACTGTTGAAATCTTTACTTAATGTATGCTAAACTGATCTTCTGTATATAAAGAGAATTGAAAATGAATCTTGATGTGAATGGAAGGGGAGAGGGAGTAGATAAGGGGAGGATTGTGGGTTGGAGGGACGTTATGGGGGGGAAGCCATTGTAATCCATATTCTGTACTTTGGAAATTTATATTCATTAAATAAAAGTTAAAAAAAGAGGATGAAAAAAAAGAAATTAAATGTGAGAGAAGCATCACGTTTTCTGTGGGGCTCGCCCAGGAACCTTGGCTGGCAGACACAGTCCGCAGCCCACTGCGGTGGAAACTTCCTAGCTTCTCCCATGAAGCCAACGGAGCTGACTTGCTGGAAAACCGTTGGATCACAAGAAAACCAAATTCAATCAGATTACGTGGCAGCTGCGTGCCCATAGAAGCTCTTCCTATCACAGCCGCTGCGCAACAGACGCAACCTTGCTGTCTGTGTGTTTCTTCCCTCCACCTGTTCGCTCTGGTGATTTCTCTCAGGACTCCCGCTGCCACTCCCAGCCAGTGGCTTCCAGCAACATTCTGTGTAGTTTTCCCATTAAACCAGACATTACCGCAGAAAGGGACACTGAGGCTGACCCGGTAACAACCCCTGTATTTCCGAGCAATAGTATCCCCTAGTATCTCCGAAAAATGAACTGGGGAACACGGGAATATCTGAGTGCTTGTTCAGCAACTGTCTCTCTGGTAGTGCAATTCCGTGACATTGGTATTTTCCCCTAAAAGTGGAACTCACTGGATACTGGGTCAAATCTTTCAGAGGTGAGAATTTTAAGTTTGTGATATAGAAATTTCACTATTCATATCCTACATATTCAATTTCCTCTTCTATGATCTTTCACCTGATACTTAGCTATAATTGTAAAAAATAATCAAATTTCCGGCCAATCCCTAGAAAAATGCCTTAGGTTCTTTCAAGAGATTCAAATCCACAACCAGTTAACCTTGTATACAAAATCTTTTACTCTAAATTTAAGGGTGAGAGTGAATATTGGTGGAATTTACCCCTGAGGATACTCTAAAATAACCACTTGCACAGCATTCTTTTCCAAATGTCCCTTCTAAAGAAGATCCTTCAGCCATTTTATTTATTATAAGGTGCCTGCAATCTCAGTGGGAGATTAAGCCAGAACACAGGGCTTGGAGGAGAGCTCCCACTGACCTGAATACTCATCAAATGATAACTTCAAAGAAGATGTCATTCGCTCCTCACTGCACGCTGGCAGCTGCAAGACAGGCAACTCAAGGGTTATGTCGTCAGTGATTCATATCCTTTGTGACTGCAGGGATTTCTCTGTATGTCATCTGTCCTATCTCAGAGCACAGCTTGTTCACATAACCTGTTGACATTCTGAAACCTTTGGAATTTCGAGGCTTGTCACTTAGTCTTGCAGGCATTTTTTTTTTTTTTCAGCCAACCTGCATAGAATGTCTTTCACGGCTGCATCATCTGAATGATTGATGGACTGTCATCACCGGCTTCGGCGAGATTCACTGGAGCAAAGGGGAAGACTGGTTTCCCAAGCCCTTTACCTTGCACACTTCTGGATGCCCCTGTTACTACCCTAACTCCTGATGCACGTGCCTCTTAGCCTTTTCCTGACGTCTACACCATCTACAGCCCACCCTACAGAGGCTTTCCCCTCACTTAGCTAAAACATGAAAATGCATTAAAACAAGCAGTCACATTTTAGTACTTCAGGATTAATAAAACCCACCTTGAGGTAGGTATTGTGGTACAGCAGCTAAGCTCCAGTTTGGGATGCCCGCAGTCTGTATCAGATACTGGATTCAAGTCCTGCCTCCCCTTTCGATCCAGCTTCCTGCTAATGTGCAGCCCAGGAGGCAGCAGGTGATAGCTCAAGTACCTGGGTCCCAGCCATTCAACGTGGGAGACTTGGATTGAGTTCTGGGCTCCTGGCTTTGATCTGGCCCAAGCATTTGGGAATTGAACCAGCTAACAGACAATCTCTCTGACACTCTGCCTTTAAATGAATAAATAAAACCCACCTGCCAGTAACAGAACAGAGACTGTATCACACCAGTAAGTTACAGAGCTTGCAAGAGAATAATCTCTGGTGCACAAGCTGTAACTTAAATCACATACACAAACAGGAAAGAAATGCATTTCACTCAAATTCTAAGATCCCTAAAAATACTTTTGCTATGTTCCTCGTTTAAGAGTTGGGAATAAATACTTAAACATACAGTTTGAAAATAAACTGTTCATAACAGTTTACTGACAGCCAAGGCACTACCCAGTAACACTGTATTTCTGGATTTTTAAGAAGCCCTCTCGTTCACTTTCATTAAGGCGAATTTGGTCAAGAAAGTTTTTTGTAGTGATGTTGACAGTACAAGAGGTTTAGTGCTTCTCATTTGAACTCTAGCCCTAGGCCAAAACACACAGACTAAGAGCTATTCTTACAGGGTTCAGTCTATAAGTCAGGCATGCGGACTATTCATTAGCATTTAGTGCAAACAAGATTACAGAGTAAGGGCATGGGTCTCAATAAGTCAACTTTATGAAAAGTCACATTTTGTTACTTCGCATCCCCTCCCTCAGTATTATGATGCTATGAGATAGTTACCTAACATTTAGCCTCTCCATCATCAGATCAACACAAAGGAAATGCATGATTTTAGCTGGAATCCTAATCATGCAAATTCTCACAAAAGTCCTCCTTCTTTATTTCCTTGCTTTACTTTCCTTGGGATAGAAGTTCACATTTGATTAGCATAGAATTTAGTATCTGCTATACACTAGGCATTGGTTTACATACTTTCTCACAGGTAAGCTCACTCACTGTTTCAACGGCAAGAAACACAACATCGTTCCTCAGTAACCAAAGAAGGAGGAACTAAGTTGGGATCTCTGAAACCACTAGAGACCTGGTTTGGTTACCCAAAAAGCTGAGTGCCTTTCATGGATTCTGTTCTAAGAACTTGGCCCGATTATTTGAACAGGTAGAGATGCCATGCTTCCCCAAAGTGAACTGGCTTTACGTCTGTTCCACGTCCACAGTTCTTTACATTATCCTGACGTAACGGACACCTGTTTCGCTTACTCTCAGCCCGTGGCCCTGAAGTCTGCCGAGTACTGCTGCTCACTTACTCCGGATGCTTCTCTGACATCTCTCTCGGATCAGTAAAAAAGGAATGCGTGCTGTTAACAGGGCTGCTTCTTCTTTTTTTTTTTTTTTTTTTTTTTTTTTTTTTTTTTTTTGACAGGCAGAGTGGACAGTGAGAGAGAGAGACAGAGAAAGGTCTTCCTTTGCCGTTGGTTCACCCTCCAATGGCCGCTGCGGCTGGTGCGCTGCGGTCAGCGCACCGCGCTGATCCGAAGGCAGGAGCCAGGTGCTTCTCCTGGTCTCCCATGGGGTGCAGGGCCCAAGCACTTGGGCCATCCTCCACTGCACTCCCGGGCCACAGCAGAGAGGTGTCCTGGAAGAGGGGCAACCAGGACAGAATCCGGCGCCCCGACCGGGACTAGAACCCGGTGTGCCGGCGCCGCAAGGCGGAGGATTAGCCTAGTGAGCCGCGGCGCCGGCCAGGGCTGCTTCTACTTTGAGCGTTATCACTACACGTCTGCTGAGTCTTACCCACTGTCACGTCCTCACAACTGGGATCTGTACAGAACACCTCAAGGATGCCTTGGAACAAGCTTCTGCGGATTCCACGTGCAGGGCGTTACAGCAGCTGGGAGGGAACGAGCGAGTTCCCACCACGCAAACCACGACCTACCAGTATTTCTCCTGATCAGCGCTTTCTGAGCACCTGTGCAGGGAAACCCCACTGCTCCACCCCAACTCCTCAGTATGGCTAGGACTTGGGTTACTGTTTCCATCTCTTCTCCTGAGACACTTTTCTCTCCTTACACTTCACTCATTACTATAGAAAAATTAACAATCCACATCTTAGAAAAAAAACAAAAGGTCCCATTCACCCATTTCCTCTCACTTCAGAGTTCATTTTTTTCTTCTCTTTGTGGCCAAACCTGATGGAAAATGCATTTATATGCCCTACCTCCACTTCCTCACCAGTCATCCAAGCTCCAGTTCATTCCAATTTGGCCTCTGACTCCAGCACACCAACAAAAACTGCTCTTGTCAATGACCTCCACTCTTCCAGATCTCATTAGAATTTTCAGTAGTGTTATTCAGATTCTAAGCGGCACCTGACATTGCTGAGCTGTTTTTCTCAAAATAGTCCACCTCCTAGCTTCCAGGATCCTGTCTGTTCCTTTGCTATTCCTTCTATGCCTTTCTGCCTTCTCTTTATTTGTCTGCACTGGAAAATCTTAAGTTTCTATAGGTGAGATCCTCGACTTTGTCTTCTCTATCTAGTTTGCCTTCAGATATTTTGATTCTCCTGGCTTTAAATATCTGAATAATCCGGGCTTCTCTCCAATCTAACAGAGAAACGCCATTTTTTTTCTAAGCAGAGAATTCAAAGTGGAAAAGTCTCATTTATGTGCTTTCACTATATGTAATTTTTCTATAAAAAATCAGAATCATTCCATTATTTTCTTGCTTATAAGTATATGACTAGCCTCATTTAATTATGTCCTGTCCTGAACTGTCTTCCACACCTAACTTCTCAATGTTCATTGCATTTCTGTAAATATACAAACTACACTACAAATGCCAACACACAGCACAGCTCCGTGGTGACACACAATATTTCAAAATCTTACATGCTTATCTCAAAAATGAAATAAAAATATTATATGGCATGATACCTATGATCTAGAAATTACTTATTACAGACATTAAAAACACACATAAAATACTTAAGTGTTAGGAGAAACAATACCATATAGGCTTATAAATCTGTAAGCAACAGCACAACCTTCAAAGAAACTAAATCTAGAAGAGCCATCCCATCCCATGATTAACAGTCATAGTAAGACTGTATATGCCATATGTAAGGGTGATAATGGAAGTAAAAAAAATTTTTTTAAAGATTTATTTTACTTGAAAGTCAGTTACACAGAGAGAAGAGGAGAGGTAGAGAGACAGAGGTCTTCCATCTGCCGGTTCACCCCCCAGTTGGCTGCAATGGCCGGAGCTGCGCCGATCCGAAGCCAGGAGCCAGCAGCTTCTTCCAAGTCTCCCACGCAGACGCAGGAGTCCAAGGGCTTGGGCCATCTTCCACTGTTTTCTCAGGGCACAGCAGAAAGCTGGATAGGAAGTGCAGCAGCCAGGACTCACATGGCACCCATATGGGATGCCGACAATGCAGGCGGCGGCCTTACCCACTCCACCACAGCACTCGCACTGGGAACTTCTTTATAGCCTTGTTGTAGGTTATTGATAACCTTAAATATGATCAATTCTTTTGCCCTTAACTTGCAGTTTTCTGCAGAAATAATCATATCATCCATATAATTTAATCAGTAAGAATGCTATTCATAATACATTAGGTACACATGTGTCACTATTCAGTAAATTTTGATATGTTGTTGTCAGTAAAAGATGAAAATATAAACTATGCAGAATAAAATATTAATAGCAATGATCTCTAGATAGTGAATATATTTATTTGAAAGGTAGAAGTAGAGAGAGAAATAGATCTCTTCGCTCTCAGAATGGCTCCAACAGCTGGGACTAGGTCAATCTGAATCTGGGTGCCAGGAACTTAGTCCAGGTCTCTCAGGGACCAAAATACTTGAACCATAACCTGCTGCCTCACAGGGTAGACATTAGCAGGCAGCTGGAATCCGGGGCAGACCTAGGAATGAAAGCCATTCCCTCTGATAGGAGCTATGGGTATCCCAAGTGGCACCTTAACCATTGACCAAAAATAAAGTCACAAAATTTAATTACATCACTAAATTTTTGCCTAAGCCTTCAAGATTGTTTTCTTAATAGAAATATTATTTTATCCCTACCAGGACCTGCTCCTGTCACTGCTTATGCTAGTTTTCCTCTATGCAGTGTGCATCCTTAATATATCCAATCACTTATTTTATAAATTCCTAGAAACTAGAAGCCTGATATAGTTGTTCTTTCATATTCACAAACAAATATATTATCAGCAATGATTTTTACATTGATTGTAAATATACAGATATATTATTCATGATAGTTCCTCTATACTGGCTTTTCAATGAAAGGTACATTGGATCCTAGCTTCGATGATTAGGACAATGACAGTACAGTGATGACAGTAATAACTGTGGGGAGCAACTGGGAGCAACTCGGACTAGACTAAGTTACTGGAATTAAGACTTATTCTATGCATCTGCTCTCCCACAATATGGCGCTGGGAGAGGAGCAAACAGCTTCTACACAGCTGCCTCCAGTTCAACCAATAAGCAGCAGGACCTGCTCCTGATTGGAGGAGAGCAGCGTACTCGGCGTGTGGGTAGCAGAGTTGGGATTGGTGGAAGAGGACTATAAAGAAGGAGAGACAACATGCACCAGGAACATCTAAGGGGAACATCTATCTGAAGGAACACCTGTGCAGCCCCCGAGAGAGCCGGCCGGCGGTGTGCCACTCCCCCGCGGAAGTGGGGAATGTGGCAGGGGGAACCGCCCTTCCACGGAGGTGGAAGGGACGGTAGCCAACCCGGGAAGAACCAGCAGTAAACCCGGGGAGGGCCGAGCAGACAAAAGAACAGCGCAGGGTCCTGTCTCGTTCCTCCACGAAGACGGGGAGCGACAAATAATAAACTCAGTGTCGAATGCCCTAGATATCTTGTCTCACTTTATTCTAATTAGACGCTATTACTGCTGCTAATATAATCCCAAGAAGAAAGATTTAAAGCCAGGAGGTCATCCTCCCAAAGGCATGTAGCTGGCAAGCAGCCAGGAGGCAAGTCCAGTTCTGCGTGACTGCAGAGTCCACCCTTAGCCCAAGTCTGAGTACTGTACTCAACAGACTTGTTCACATTGGCTGACAATTTGACAAAACTTCTCTTCCTCTGTGTGCCTTTTGGGAATTTTTGTTTGGTTTTCTGTTTTTGTCAGTATCCAAACTCATTTTGTTTCAGCTTCATTTAAAATGTTATGACAGCAGTAGCCAAAAAATAGCAAAAGCCGTGAGCATCAGTGACTGGAATTATCGTCTTTATAAAAGACAAAACAAAAATCTTAAAGTTGCAGAGGCAGAGATGGAGAGCTACACAGAGAGATCCTCCATCCACTGGTTCATTCCTCAAATGGTTGCAACTACTATGGCTGGGCCAGACCAAAGCCAAGAGCCTGAAACTCCATCCAGGTCTCCCACATGGGTGGCAGGAGCCCGAGCACTTGATCTGTCCTCTTCTTTCCCAAGCAGAGAGCAGAATCAGAAGTACAACAGCAAGGCTTCTAATTGAGGCTCATATGGGGTGCTGGCTTTGCAGGACGGAGCTTAACCTGCTGTGCCATAGAACTGGCCCCTGAGATTTATAAAAATTTAAGAAAATCTGAACTGCTAAGTAGTTTAATTGTGTGTGTGGTAGATTCATTTAAAATGAAAAATCATTATTGCTTATTATCATCAATGAAAGGGTTGGATAATTTTCCACTTAATAGTCCTGTGTAGAAAAGTGAGATGTCATGGAGTTACAAGGGAAGATTGACTGGGATGGAGAAGATTTATTTTTAAGATTTATTTAACAGGCAGAGGCAGACAGAGAGTGAGAGCACACAAAAGCGAGATAAAGAGGTCTTGCATCCGATGGTTCACTCCCCAGATTGCTGCAACAGCCAGAGCTGCACTGATCAGGAGCCAGGATTTTCTTCCAAGTTTCCCATGTGGATAGAGGGGCCCAAGGAATTTAGCCATCTTCCACTGCTTTCCCAGGTCATAGCAGAGAGCTGGACCGAGAGTGGAGCTGCCGGGACTTGAACCAGTGCCCATATGGGATGCCAGTACTGCAGGCAGCAGCTTTACTCGCTACGCTACAGCACTGGCCCCAGAAAACAGATTTAGTTGGAAACGGGATTTTCAGTCTTTCGATGCTGACATTCTGATCCTGTGAGGCTTATAAAATGATTTAGCTGCATTAGTAGAACCATTCAGTTGCCCTTAGTCTCTGCAGTAAAACTAATTATCAAGCCAAGGAATGGTGGGATTCTCGAGCTAGAGATGGACCATTGTAATAACCTAGTTGTACTGCTTATGTTTACAATGGAAAATTGGGAAATGCACTGCAAAGCAGATAAATTACCAGTGTGGCTATAGTAGGTTCATCCAGAAGCCAAGATAATGCTCTTTTCACAAAAATTCAGGGTTTTGAATTTAAGCATGAATAGCAACTTGTTTGTATAGATAGTGCCTCTTTGTATCTATCATTGGTTAGTCCTAGGGCATAAACCTAAAATGACAAGCTCAGGATTGCATAGCTAGTTACACAGCATCAAACCATGGCAATTAGATACTTCTGCAATCAGACCAGTAGAGTTAAACCACTACAATTAGGGGTCAGGAATTTTAACATGAATGTTTGCATTCACATGTCACACAGTCACATGTAGAAATTGTATTATGGTCATATTTTATTGTTATGGAAACTAGTTAATCCTAGAAAATAATTCTAAAATACCAAATTTAGCCTATGTGTGTACTTTTGAAAGCAAAAATTGGGCAAACAGAACTTCACGCAACTCGAGAATCAGAGCAGAACTGACTTCAGAAATTCATGAAAAATGACACAGAAGCCTGACCACCTGTGTGAGCCCGCTGAGCAGGAAGAGTCATCCCAACAGGCTATGTGACAACTGACACAGCGAGGCTGCCACAGTTCCTGAGAACTCCTCTTGCAAAAGGCTTCCCTGTTTATGATATTTCTCTACACACCGCCTCTGGCGCATTCAAACACGGACAAAGAGACTGTTGTTAATTTCATCCCCTCCTCCTTTTTCATGTTATTTGATACCTTGTAGCTCCAAGTGATCTACAGACTTCTGGGTGCTGAAGCAAAGACATGCAAAGAGGCTGCAAAGCAGCGCCTTTTCCTCAGACCCCTAGTACGATCTTGCTTTTTCGCAGATACAGTACAGGATCTGTAGTACGCTCCTAAGCCGCCTTTCCCACTCCTAACCCAGGTCTTGCTGTTAGCTGTCAGCATGTATTTTCTTGGCTCCTGAGAACAGCATTTGGATAGCATCTCGTTCACAGATTGTTTTTTTTTTAATTTTTTGACAGGCAGAGTAGACAGTGAGAGACAGAGAGAAAGGTCTTCCTTTTGCCGTTGGTTCACCCTCCAATGGCCGCTGCGGCTGGCGCACCGCGCTGATCCGATGGCAGGAGCCAGGTGCTTCTCCTGGTCTCCCATGGGGTGCAGGGCCCAAGTACTCGGGCCATCCTCCACTGCACTCCCGGGCCACAGCAGAGAGCTGGCCTGGAAGAGGGGCAACCGGGACAGAATCCGGCGCCCCGACCGGGACTAGAACCCGGTGTGCCGGTGCCTCAAGGTGGAGGATTAGCCTAGTGAGCCTCGGCGCCGGCCTCGTTCACAGATTCTCAATACAAAGACTAATTTCTGTTGCTGTTCTATTTAAGTGGGAGCTGTGGTGCATTCTGTTAATGCCAAAGCTGCCAAGACAAAAACAAGAGAGCAGCACTTGAAGGCACGCAAGTGGTGTAAAAGAACCCGCATGGTCAGTTGTCTACAATTATGGTCACCAAAGGTTTCTCCCACCCATGCTCACCCCTAAAAATGTGTCCCCATCTCTTGACCTAGGTTAAGCTTGTGATTTTATCCACCAAAAAAAAAAAAAAAAAAAAAGTGACAGATGGATGTACTCGGAATTCTAAACCTGGCCTTAAGTTACCGTGTAGGTTCTCTTTATGCTCTCTTGAAAGCCATCTGCCATTTAACAAAGTCTGACTATCTGTAGCAGATGAGAAACTCTTGGGTGAAATACAGCCAGCCACTTCTGCCATCTCAGGATAAGCCATAGACAGTGAGACCACCTTTGACTTTCTTTTTCCATATAGCACCAAGGACTTCCTGTTTGAATAGGGACCACCTCAGAATTAGGAACAAAAACAAATCATGAGTTTTTCAAGATGCTAAATTCTGAAGCAGTGTATAACAACCGGTAACCAAAATGCAACCCTACCACAGTTGGCACAGAACATAATCTGACTTCACAAGGCTACATTTGCTGTGACTTCCCCATCATACTGGAACCCTTCATTAATGCCTTTTCCAAACTGATTTCTGGGGTACCACCAACTCCTCTCTTCCAATCTTCATCTTACTTTTAATCTACATTATTCAGCCTCTCCCTCATCTCAGTATTAATTATGGATGTTTCCACGCTTTAGGTCTTATTTCTCTCCCCTTTTATGGTAGAACTCTCCTTCATACATGCATTCATAACTCATCCCTCAGTCTGTTTTCTCCATCTCCAGAACTCCTAACTCAGTTCAGATTCCTGTTCTGTCATTTATACTCGTCTCCAACTATGTGCTGAATCAATCATCTAATGTCAAACTATTTTGAAGTTGATTCTAGAAGAAGCTCCTAAATCTTTACTGCAAAATTGTACTTTTAGAAAATGACGACTGAACCTACCTGTTGATGGAGTTCTCTAGCTACTCTTCTGAGCCGCTCACCGAGGGCGAGGTGCCCACTGCTCTGCCTTCACAGCTGCCCTGCCACTACGTTTTTACTGTCCTAAGACAGACACGGCTTGCAGACATGTCCCTTCCTTTTCTCCTGTTAAACCATAGGCGCTCAGTATTTATTACCCCAACTACACAAACTATCTCCCAGACTGCTTCCTGGGCTTTGTTCTTCACTTCCATCAAGACCAGTTTTCTAAAACGCAGATGGAATCATATAACCTCCTCCCTCAGACCACTAAATGGCTCCCCTGGATTTCAATAGAACTTCCCAATTTGCTGTTCTCTGCAGAGTAACATGTGTGCATTGTGGTCAGTCTATAAATTTAACAGTCCACTCTTAATTAAAAATACACATATACATGTACATATACAAACATACATAAACACAAAGTACTTCAAAAAGTTAATGGAATAAGGGAATTAAAAGGTAAATTTATTATGACAACTTTATTTTCATAATTTATGCTTTTCAACATTCTGAAAACTCATACACATCTGAATGCGTATGTGTGTGTATATAGACATGTATATGTATCCTAAGTATAGCAGTTACTGATAAAGAATGCATAATATACAATTTACAAGTAACAACTGAGTGTGCAATACTCTTTCTTTTAAATTCCGTATTGCCAGTTGATTCTAACAGACTACTTGCGTTTATTTTTGCTCAACCCTCGAGCTTGGATTCTATCTGGAACAAAGCTTTGAGTGTAGTTGAAAAGCAGCCATAGTTCTGATGCGTCTGTTAATGGGATTTTGAGTCACATTAACAGGTATGATCAAAATGTGCAACGCTGACATATGTCTGAACTTAACCTGTTAAAGATATGACTAACTGAATCTGAAAAGAGCTTTCAAGTAACGAAAGAATGTATCACATTTTCCTGCTGTTTACAAGGTAGTTACCACGCACATAACTTGCTTTTAAGTGTAATCGCTATCACTAACATTTTCTACATCACTGTCTTGAATACAATCAACAGAACAATGAATAAAAGTTCGCTGAATTCTCCTGGTGTCAAGCTCTCATCAATGGTTAATTTCCGGCTACCTATGTAGTGCTACTGTTTGGAAACAAGTGCAGAGTAGCGCACAGTCATGGAGCACTGCCTTCATTCAGATAAAAGAGAAATAACCTCAAAAGCCTGCGAAAAATAGTTGTAATCAAATAAAGGATGCTGTGAGTTTGGGTTATTTTCACCTCTGCTTTCAGTATAATTTAATTTTAAGTTTATATAGCGTGATATTCAACACTGCACATGTTTATCAACCAGTTAGCATGACTCCTGATATTCCAGTAATGAACTCGTTAGTCAGTATTGTTATCTGGCTCCAACATCTAAGCTGGTGTGCACCAGCCCTGTCCTGCTTGCTTCTAAAGGAAGCTAGGGAGTCTCAACTCAATTCTCGCATGGAGAACTTGTGCTAGGTCTTCACTCTGACTCCGACGTCCAGGAAGTGATCCCTTGTCCACACAAAGATGCCGTTTTTTTCTTTAAGCCTCACTCTTATTACATTGTTTTCCGCACATCTTGCAATATTTATTACAAATATTTTATTTGCCATTTTTCTTCTTGCCCAATTTAAGATTGTGTAGCAATAACTTTGATCCATTGTGGGTGTCCGATTTCTTAGGGAGGACTCAATGTCTGAAAAATGAGTGGCCCCTGGAGCTCAGGAAGAGCAGGAAACTTAAACCTGCCAACAGTGCAGGCTCTCTACCATCCTGGGCGAACTCACTGCCAATGACATCATCCAGCAGGAGGAAGCCAGAGCAGTCACTTTCATCAGAGGCAGTGATACAGTGCAGAGGCAGAGCTGGCTGCCCGTGTGATCCTTCGTAAACCCCTGGCAGCCTCCTTAGAAGACCCACATCCTTCAGAGAATCTGGAGACACACTCCACTGAAGCGTAGTTGGCAATTCTCAAGTAACAGGAGAGTCAGAGCTAACAAAGTCAGTGCAACCTTAGTAACAGGTGACTCTCATGGAGCAACAAGGCATAGTATTTCCTTAACACATGTCACATCTAACAAACTAGTAACATCACCACATCCAAAAAAAAGAAAAGAAAAGAAAAGAAAAAAACCCAGAAACCCTGTGGGAAACGCATTGGAAGTCTTCACACATGACTGACAACACATGTGAGTAAGAGCAGGGATGGTCGAGTCCTGTCCACACCACCAACTTCACATTAACCGTGAGCTCATGCTTGCACATGGTCTCTGACGGAAACCTTCCACCTCACTCCCTGAGGCTGCGTTTGGCAGAACATGAAAACCAGCACGCTGATAGTCCGGGTCTGAAACTGCGCCAGGCTCTTATCACAGCTGCACTACTTTGAAACGTCCTCTGTGGCGCTCGACAAAGGCTGACAAGACGGCAGTGCACCCAAGGCCCTGACATCCATGGGGATCCTGGCCAGTGGGGCACAAACATCTCCATGAAGATTCATTTAGAAACCTGCACGCTGCCCGTGCCATAGCCACAGAATCACGGAATGACCGGCTTCCCCGATCACCTTTTCTTCACAGGATGTGAATCATTAAGGCTGCTGGAGATGAATAATAAAAATAATCAGACAGTGTTGAACAGCAGCATTTAACACTAATTTTCTAACACCATTAGAGTCATTGCTTCTAACAAGGAAGTGTGCCAGCAAGTTGACTATTCTTTAAGTGTATCAATAAGTATACCTTGTATTTGACATGCAGGTATTTAGGGGAACACAGACTCTCACTGAGATTGGAAATGACAGTGCTAAGTGTGAATCCAAGTCTGCCTGATGGCAGGTTTATTTAACGCTGTACAGCCAAGAGCATCAAGACATGCTTCACCCACTGAACATTAAAATTCTTCAAGTTCTCACGGTCAATCATATTAGCCATCAATTAACAATAAAATCTTTTTTTTAAATAAGATGCTTTTTTTTTATTTGAGAGGCAGAGTTACAGACAGAGAGATGGAGGGATAGAGAGAAGGATCTTCCATCTACTGGTTCAATCCCCCAATGGCTGCAATGGCCAGAGCTGGGCTGATATAAAACTAAGAGCCAGAAGCTTCCTCTGGGTCTCCCACTGGCACCATCCTCCACTGCTTTCCCAGGCCATAAACAGAGCTTGATTGGAAGAAGAGCAGCTGGGACACAAGCTGGCACCCATATAATATGCTGGTACCATAGGTGGAGGCCTAGCTCATTATACCACAGCAACGGCCCCAACAACAGCATCCTAAATACAGGTGTTAGCCAAAGGAACACAATTCATCTCATTGTGTACTAAGCTATAAACATGTAACATAATTCGTATATATCAATTTTCATGTGTACCAATATTCAGACATTCACTAAATGTAGAAAACTATGTGGTTCCCTCACTTCTTGCCATGCATACTCTTCATTGGTATAAACTTGTCTATTTCTTCCATTTGGCAAGTACTTATTCACCAGGGACCAGGAAATGTGCTAAGTGCTGCTGGTACCCTTAGAACAAAATAAGCAGGGCCCTTGTCTCCCAACGAACTAACATTGCCATCAGGCAAAATGTATTTCAACACACAAACATAAAGCCAACATGTGACAACTATGACCACTATAGAAATTAAATGTATCATGAAACAAAAACACAGCGTGATGTGCCAGAGAATTATCAGAAAACAACTACTGACAATCAGGTAAATTCTAGGCTGGCGCCGCGGCTCAATAGGCTGATCCTCCACCGAGCGGCACCGGCACACCAGATTCCAGTCCTGGTCGGGGCGCCGGATTCTGTCCCGGTTGCCCCTCTTCCAGGCCAGCTCTCTGCTGTGGCCAGGGAGTGCAGTGGAGGATGGCCCAAGTGCTTGGGCCCTGCACCCCATGGGAGACCAGGATAAGTACCCGGCTCCTGCCATCGGATCAGCGTGGTGCGCCGGCCACAGCGCACCAGCCGCAGCGGCCATTGGAGGGTGAACCAACGGCAAAAGGAAGACCTTTCTCTCTGTCTCTCTCTTACTGTCCACTCTGCCTGTCCAAAAAAAAGAGTAAAAATGTAAAATCAGGTCAATTCTTAACAGTAGTTTTTTCAATGGCAGTAGCACCACTAGAATATACATAGGAGGCTAGAGGCAGAGGAAAACTAGCAGAAGCATACACCAATTCCTGCTGCCGGCCTGAGAAGACCTGAACAAGCAGTAGCCTTTCCTGAAAACCATGATGCCTGTCATCAAGTGTTAGTTCTTCATGGGTAGTTCACAAATGATTTTTGTTTCTGTTTTTGGAAAATTGAACTCATCTGCCTTCCATGGAGAACACACAGGAGTGCAGTAACAGATCTTAATTAGTGAGTTTTTCGAGAGCTCTTAGGAAGAAGGGTACGACAGAGGTGACGCAGGCCCTGGTGTGCCGAGCCCCCTGCACAGGGTAGTAACTGTTCTGCGTATTCTCCAAAATGAGAGCAATACACTTTGCAAAGGATCACTGGGCTGCATTGCAGCCCTGATAGTCTGATTCTGTGTTTAGGAAGTACAAAACAAAGTAACTATACACAGAATTTTATATATATATAAATGTATACTATATTACTGCATGTCATACTAAAATACTATCATGTATACCATAATGTATGCATCTCACATGTGCACACACAAATCCTTTTTTGACTATAAAATTCCGCATTCTAGTTCAGGGACCATTGTTATTTATCTGCTTTATCAGAAGGAGGGGCTTATTGTCCAGATCAAATTATCTATTATTGGGGCTGGCACTGTGGGGCAGTATGTTAATCCTCCGCCTGCGGCACCAGCATCCCATAGAAGTGCTAGTTCTAGTCCCAGCTGTTCCTCTTCTGATCCAGCTCTCTGTTACAGCCCAGGAAAGCACCAGAAGATGGCCCAAGTGCTTGGGCCCCTGCATCCATGTGGGAGACCTGGAAGAAGCTCCTGGCTTCAGATCTGTCCAGCCCTAGCTGTTGCAGCTATTTGGGAAATGAACCAGCGGATGGAAGAACTTCTGTCTCTCTCACTGTTTGTAAGTCTACCACTCAAATAAATAAATTTTTTAAAAATCTTTAAAAAATATCTAGAATGAGCAAGAATTGGTAGCCAGATTTTATCATGAATGCAGTGGCAGTGACAGAGTAGCAGGAGAGAAAACAATCATTTAATTTATCTGTTTGTTCTCCCTCATTCCATGTCAAGTTTGTTCTTCTCTAAGTGACAAAGCCAAGTCATTTTACTATCACTGGCACAGCAGCAGTCCCACTGCTTACACACCATTTCAGATTTTATATGCTATCTCAATCAGATGCAGAAAGGTTAGTTTCACAGTGCTTTCTCTCCTTGTGAAAACGTTCGTTAAACTATTCCTGGCAAAGTCAAATCTACAAACACTTAAAATTCTCCAAATAACCTGCCTGCCCTAGAGAAATGACAGCATACTTCCACACAGAGACTTGTACACAAGTCGTCACAGCAGTATCATTCATAATAGAGTGGATACAATCCAGATGTCCATCAAATGATGAATGGATTGAATAAAGGGGAGGGGCTGTAGCCACACAACGATATCTTACTTGGTCATAAAAAGGAATGAAGTGATGATATATGACAGCATGCTGAGTGAAACAACCTCTCACAAATGCTACGTATCTTCGGATCAGTCTGCCTGGTAAGTCCAGAATATGCACACAGAGACAGAAAATAGAGCAGTGGTCCCCAGTGCCTGGGACAAGGGAGAAGGCATGAGAAGTGACTGTGATTCAGTATGAGGCTGCATTTTGAGTAACAATAATATTCTAAAATTAGATTGTGCTAGTATTTGCCTATTTCTATTAATATACTAGAGTAATAATCTCAAGGAGGTTAAGAACATAACTGTCCTCAATGAGAATAGTGATGTAGACCTTAAAGAAATCTAACAAATTTGCATAAAAATCATATAGTAAAATTAAATTAGCTACTTTAAGCTTAGCATTCTCAACTGTAAGATCCTGTATTTTCTTTGTATATATGGTTTAGAAACATAACATACTTTTAATCCCCAGGTAAGTACATCAGTTCTGGAAAGTCTTCAAAGTTATATATAATTGGTTTGCTGACTTCAGAGAACAGAAAAGCGAGAAACAAGCAGGGAGAGAGGAAGGAATTAACAGATACAATGATGCTCTTGTCAGCAGTTGTGAAAAGGATAATCAGTTATTTAACCTGGACATAAACCCATCCTCCTATCATAAAGCAGATCTACAACAATGGCCCCTGAACTGGAATGTGAAGTTTTATAGTCTAAAAAGAATTTATGGAACTAATCTTTAGAAATACTGAAGTCATTTAGAAATGTAAACTGAAAGGCTTTTTAAACAGCATCTTTCCTGTGTGGAAATAAAAAGGATGAGAGCAAAATACAAACTTTGACATTTGACTGCATTTATAATTCTGACACATCTGGTAAATATTTTGATAATGACAACTGAAGCTTAAACAAATGGCAAGTATATGTTCAAAACTTGTATTTTTTTTTTAAAAGTAAACTTTATCTCTACAACTGATCAGTTAAATCCCTAACTTTTGCATCATGTTCCCAGAAGAAAATATTTGATTATTGCAGGAATTAATTGTTCTAATTTGCAGGGATCTAAAAATTGAAACTTAACTATCCTTTACTTCTTCTAGGTTAAATCAGCATTTTTCAGTAGTAGAGGTCTATATTTTATTTGTTAATCTTTTCCTGCTTGGCAAATTTCAAATATTCTACCGTCTTTATTTTTATTATTGAAATCTTGACTGCAATAAACAATTTCCATCTGTTGCTTAACTTACACGTATAATATTAAAATGTATTCTTAGTGTCATATCAGAGCTGACACACATATCAGAAATTTAAAGGGCAGGGACTTTGCTGTTTAAAACTCCCAGTTCAGTACACATACACAGCAAGTAATAGATTTAAGACATCTGGAATATGTGCAACAGCAAACCTAACTAGAAATCCCTATGAAAATACCTAGGAAGGAGAAGTATTACTTTAGAGAATCTTGTCAGAACTTTTGATGATCTAGTTGTTTGATTTTTTCACAGAGAGCGCGCTGGGTAAGAGTTATAGGTGCCAGAAAGAATGCACAAGAAAGTTGCAAGAAAAGGTAATAGCTTAAATAAAATGGCACTGTCGGAAAACAGCAAGAAAAAAATGATTGGCATATTGCTCTTTATTCTTCCACTATTCAGCTTTCTCTCCTTTCAGATGTAATAATTAAACATACTACGAAGAAGCCTTCCAGCACGTTCCACACCACTCTGTGTTGATATTTTCCCGAGATTGGCACCAGATGCTAGGTGTTTCGAAGAATTCAAGAAAGCATGGCAGTAGGTTGATTCATCTTGAAGTGCAACTTAACCTTGAATAAGTACAGTGTGTATGCAAAACATGATTGCTAGAAGCAATTCTAGCACTTGGATGGTATTATTTGGTACACTGCAATAATGCATCACACCTAATATAAGCTTGCAAGAATTCTTATTGTGAAATAGGTCATTACCTGGGTGTATGTGGAAAATCTAAGTGCATTTAAATATAGGATACACACAGAACTATGCCTTATGCTAGTATAGAAAAAGCAGTCAAACCAAGTATCATGGAAATCACCACAAAGAATGCTCAGACCTTAGAAAATTTGGGGTTGGCCAGTTTTCCCTGATCCAAAGTAACTTTACCACCTCTGCAGAATCACAGGCATGGCAATCCTCCTTCTACTCACACTGGACAGTTACTTTCCCTGTTCACAATGTGACTTGCACTCCTGCCACCCAGTCAGTAGCTCTCCTTTCCCCCGAGGCTACCAGTAACCACATCAACAGCTGGAAAGGAAAAAGGAATTTGACCACCACACGCCCCAGGATTCAGATAATGGGGTCCCTTTCAGCCCACTCACTCTCTTCCCCTTGCTTGCCATTATGTGTTCCAAATACAATTTGAGAATTTTCACTTGGTCTCTGAGCATTTCTGTTCTGTGCTCTCTGGTACTACTTTCTTGACACTGTGCTTTGAAGCTACCGTAATTGCATGAAGGCAATTTCTCCAAAGACATGTGGCTTGCATAGGACTTACACGTAAAAAAATCTTTGCTTTAGGAGTGTTGTGTAATATTAACTAAATAGACAGTATTAATCAGAAGTAAAACATCTACAAGAAAACAGAGAGCCTTGAAAGAAGGGAATTTATACTGAAAAGAATATGGAGTATTAAACTAGGAAAAAACCTCAAACAGTCCCGTTTTTAATAGTTAATTGTATCTTAGATGGCTGTTCCAGTACAGCTTTTTTTTTTTTTTTTTTTTTTTTTTTTGACAGGCAGAGTGGACAGTGAGAGAGAGAGAGAGGCAGAGAGAAAGGTCTTCCTTTTGCCGTTGGTTCACCCTCCAATGGCCGCTGCGGCCGGCGCACCACGCTGATCTGAAGGCAGGAGCCAGGTGCTTCTCCTGGTCTCCCATGGGGTGCAGGGCTGAAGCACATGGGCCATCCTCCACTGCACTCCCGGGCCATAGCAGAGAGCTGGCCTGGAAGAGGGGCAACCGGGACAGAATCTGGCACCCCGACTGGGACTAGAACCCGGTGTGCTGGCGCCACAGGCGGAGGATTAGCCTAGTGAGCCACGGTGCCAGCCCCAGTACAGCTTCTAATCAAGATCTCTAACTTATTTAATACACATCCATCAGTATTTGCATTTTTCACAAATACCAAATACTCTATCCTTCAAAGTATCCGAATCTTTTTCCATAACACGTAATAACTTTTTAGCACTCAGTGATTTTTTTCACATTATAAATGACCAAGATACGCCTATCATTTTATTTGAAGCAAAGCTACTGAAAATTTTCTCTGGCTAAAATAGCTCTATACTAGTTCAACTATAATTGGTATTACTAATGTGAAATAAAGAGGGAAATATGAAGATATGGAAGATCTTTGTAGATCTTCCTAAGCATTTGTGAATCAATATACTGCCACAAAAATACTCATAAGTTATAGTCAGCTGACTAGGATGTATTTGCTATAACCTGAAGACAAGGGAAAGCTCCAAGAATTTACACAGTTTGAGCGGATAGGTATCTGATTTCTAAGGTGAACAACAGAATTCCAGAACATCAGATGAAGGTTTGAATAATTTGGATATCAAATTCTCACTGTAAAGCAAGTGTGCTGTCAATCTCTCAGATCCAACTTGACTTTGCTTGCTTTTCTGAGTACTGAATAATTTCCAGAATGTTCTATTTTCCACCTCCTCTATATGTACTTCCAAAAAAATCAGTTTTGAATTATATTCAACAAGTACTTCCTGACTCCATTTCTCTTTGCTTCATGCCTTGTCTATTCCTCATTTTCTTGTATTATTAATTCTAGAAATATTCATCGGCACTAAAAAGAAAATGGATTAAGAACTGGAAAATAAGAATAAGGAATTCTAAACTACACACAACTCTTCATTAGTGTGTTAACTTTAAAAGAGTAAAATTATATATTATTTACCATATATTTGAAATAAAGAGAATTATCTTTCCATCTCTTCTGCCTTCAAAATACTAATGTACTAATTGATCCTCTGATCTTTTTCAACCTCAGTGAAAACCAAAATATTTTATTTTCCCAATTTCTAATGTGGAACTAAGATTTATCTTTGACAGGAAACTGCATTCTTTATCTTACTGATAACATATTTGAATTCTACTAAAGCAGTATCTTTTCTTCTAAAACTAAATAAATTATAAGCCATATTGAGATTTTTTTTAATCCTTGACCAGCAACATAGATCTTCATTTAACTGCATTTCTAAGCACAGTACATATTTCGCTCACGTTCCACAACCTTCATCAGGTAGGCACTGTTACTATCATCATTTTTTGAACTAATAAGTAAATGGAGGCACAAGCCATAATGTTACTTTCCAAGAATCAATTCTACTAAGTAGTAGAGTTGGAATTGTCTAGGACAGCCTGACTCCAGAACCAGGCTTTGAAGTACTCAACTATAAAGTTACAAGGAAATATTTATGGGGATGTGAGTCACAGTACAGGCTCCCCAGCCTCTGTCCCACAACAGATCTGGAAGGGCCTTGTCTTGGCAACAGTCCTCTGCCAGAGCCCAAGAGTAATCCCATCCATATAGAGGACTTTTCTGGAGAAATGCCGGTCTCCGCCACCAGGACTGGCATCCTGGCCTCCTTCCCATAATAGAGCCTAAAGCTGCCTTGTCCTAGCTCCAGCCACTCTCAACAGCAGCCAAGGAGCTACCCAATCTGTACGGGGAAAGCCAGGCGCCTGGCCTGTCTATGCACAGTGACAGGCTGTTAGTGTCTATTGCACAGCAGATCCTTTAGAGGCCTTGAATTTTAGCCCCAACACCTCCCAGCTGTAGCCTGGAAAAACTCTGAATGGCACCAAGAACTGCTGGGAGACAACTATCCGTCTGTGCCTATAAACAGGATTGCCAGCCTGAGGAAGCACTGAAGCCCAATTTCAGGCCATATTAGCTGGGATTTAGGAGCAACTCTGCCTCCCTAGGGAACTGCTGGGAGTCTCAACAACACAGTGTCAACAGGTTGCACTTGGCTATAAGATTCTGAGATAGCTTTGAACCTTGTTTTCAGATCGCCATAGCCCCAGTTATGGCCTAGGAGCAGTTCTGCTCAGTCAGGTTCTTCACTAAGCTAGGCTTGCTATGCTCTAGCCCACCAAACATCTTCAAATGGCCATAGATCTCATCCTGTGCCCTCTCATTCGAAAACTGCAAACATTTTTTTGCTACCTAGAGACCCAGAGAGGCAAAACCCAGCAACGTCCCTGACACCCCAACCTTGGTCTCATTGCAGATGTTAAAATGGCTCTATAAGTTGGCGCCAGCTCTCCTTTCCTGGTTTAAGAATAGGTGTGTTCTCCCAGTAACAAACTAGGAGATGTGATTTTTTTTTTTTTTTCCACAGGCAGAGTTAGACAGTGAGAGAGAGACAGAAACAGAGAGAAAGGTCTTCCTTTTTCCATTGGTTCACCCCCAAAATGGCCGCTACGGCCAGCACACTGCAACAATCCAAAGCCAGGAGCCAGGTGCTTCCTCCTGGTCTCCCATGCGGGTGCAGGGCCTCCACTGCCTTCCCGGGCCACAGCAGAGAGCTGGACCAAAAGAGGAGCAACTGGGACAAAATCCGCTGCCCCAACCGGGACTAGAACCCGGGGTGCTGGTGCTGCAGGAGGCGGATTAGCCAAGTGAGCCATGGCGCTGCCCTGAGACGTGATTTTTCATGACCCCAGTGACAGGCGCTCACACCTCAGCTGTTGACCCAGAAAATGACTGTGTCATAAGGTCCAACCCATTTTAATCATTGACTAGGGCAATTAGACAAGCCCAAGGATTACTCCAATGACCCAGCAGCAATAATCCTAGAAACTCAGAGAAAGCCAAACCCATCAGAGCACTTAGTAACAGGTCAGCTGTCAGCAAACCAAGAAGCAGGCCTTGTTACAGTGCCAACCCCACAATCCAGGTCTTGGAGACAGTTTAGTACACCCAAGAATCACACCTGCTGGAATCCCCAGAATAGGCCTGAGAGCTGCAGTCTCCATTATGAACCCAGCACCACCAACATGAATGACATCCACCTAACTCAACTGCCATCCCAGAGGCACTTCTACAGGCCTAAAACAGTCTGTGAAGACTGAAAGAAGGGTTTCTTCCTTTAAATGCCCATACCAACACAAGGCAATGTGTATAACAGAAGCAGACAAATGTGACACCACCAAAAGACACTGAAACTCTGATAATTAACCCCAAAAAAATGGATATGCAATGAAGTACAGACAATCAAATAAAAATCAGGTAAATAATGAATAGAGAATTAATTGATTTATGAAAAATATAGAAATCATGAAAAGGAACCGAACAAAAAATCCTAGAGCTAAAGACTACAATGACGGAAATGAGAAACTCAAGGAAGAATTTCAACAGCACAAAGATTTCATGAACGTAAAGATAGGTCATTTGATATCAGTAAATTAAAGGAACAAAAAAATATTAAAGGTGAAGAAAACATAAAGGACCCATAGAACATCTTCAAACATAAGAATTCACCAATTAAGACAGTAATGAAGAGAAGAGACAAAAAAAATGGGACAGAAATCTTTAAAGAAATATTATCTGCGACTGGTGCTGAGGTGTAGAGGGTAAGGCCTTTGCCTACAGTGCCAGCATCCCATATGGGCACCGGTTTGAGTCCCAGCTGCTCCACTTCTTATCCAGCTCTCTGTTATGGCCTGGGAAAGCAGTAGAATATGGCCCAAGTTCTGGGGCCCCTGCACCTGCATGGGAGACCCAGAAAAAGCTCCTGGCACTTGGCTTCAGATTGGTGCAGCTCCAGCCATTGCGGCCATCTGGCAAGTGAACCAGTAGATGCAAGACCTCGCTCGCTCTCTCTTTCTCTGCCTCTGCCTCTCTGTAACTCTACCTTTCAAATAAGTAACTTGAAAGGAAAAAAGAAATGGTATCTGAAGATTTCCCAAATCTTAGTAGAGATCTGGACATGCTGGTATTAGGAAGCTCAAAAATCCCTAAATGAGACTATTAATACAGAGAAAAGAAAACTTGAGAAAATAATACATTATGATCAAATTGTCAGAAGTCAATGTGAGAATCTTGAAGACAGCAAGATAAAGACAAAACATTTCACATATAAAGGAGGACCCGTAAAACTATCACACAATGTCTCAACAGAAATTTTTAGTCAGGAGTGGTGTGGCATGTTCAGATTGCTAAAAGAAACAAATTCCAACCAAGATTACTGTACCTGCAAGGCTATGATTTAATCATGGAGAGACAAAAGCATTCTACAAACGAAAACTTAAGGAGTTCATTACAGGAAATGCTAAAAGCAGCTATTTGACTTGAAAGTAAAGGACAATGAGTAACAATATGAAATTACATTAAAGCCAAATATATTAAAGCAAAAAAGGATCTTACTGGTAAAGGCAAAACAGTGAAATTCAAAATACTCTAAATACTGCCATGATGGTGTAAGTATCACTTTTTATCTAAAGAGTTAAAAAAATACTTTAAAAACAACTATAGCAATAAACAATGCAGTAACAAATATAATTAAATGTAAAATATGAAACCAGTTGCCTCAAATGTGTGGGGAAAAGGAAGAAGTCATCTGAGAATGTACTTAAAGTCAAGGTAGTATCAGTGATAATTACATAAAACTTCATAAAATTTCCTCATCACTAAAATCTCAAACAAGACCTCACAAGTATAGAAAGACTGAAGGTGGGGGAGAACTACAAAATAACTTGAACAAAATTCTACACCTACCAATAAATTTTAAGTAAAATGAATTTACCAACCACAACTGAGTATCTCTTTTTGTATATATATCTCTTTCTGTGTGTGTGTATATATATATACATATATATATATATACATATATATATGTATATATATATATATACACACACACAAATATATAATAGATGTAGATAGATATAAAAACAAGGCCAACAATATGCTATCTATAAGAGACTCAATTTAGCCTCAAGGACATGCATAGACAGAGTGAGGGGATGCAAAAAATTCTAGAAAAATGGCAATCAGAACAGCAAGGGTGGTTTTATTTATCATACAAAATAGACCTTAACTCATTAAATATAAAAGAGAGACAAAGAAGGTCATGCTAATATAAAAAGTGTGGGATTAATTCATAAAGAGAATATATTTAAAATATGCATTACCCAATATTAGAGTACCTAAGTATATAAAGTAAATACTAATAGACACAAAGGGTGACATAAACCCTAATACATGAAAACTTTAGCACCCCACTTTTAGCAACCAGATCATCCAGAAGTCAAGTTAGTAAGAAACAGTAGACTTGAACAACACTTCAGATGAACTACACTTAAGTAGAACATTCTTTTTGGTTGAACAATATTTATTTATTTATTTATTTAAAATGACAGGGTTTTTTTTAAAGATTTATTTATTTGAAAGTCACAGTTACACAGGGAGAAGGAGAGGCAGAAATAGAGAGGTCTTCCATCATTGGTTCACTCCCCAGATGGCTGCAACGGCAGGAGCTGTGCTGATCCAAAGTCAGGAGCCAGGAGCTTCTTCCAGGTTTCCCAGGTGGGTGCAGAGGCCCAAGGACTTGGGTCATCTTCTACTGCTTTCCCAGGCCATAGCAGAGAGCTGGATCAGAAATGGAGCAGCCAGGACAAGAACAGGCACCCATATGGGATGCCAGCATTAAAGGCGGTAGCTTTACCTGCTATGCCATAGTGCTGGCCCCTAACCATTTTTAAATGTAAGTAATACACAAAATTGTAGTATTTGTATTAAAAGATCCTGGCCAAAAAAAAAAAAAAAAAAAGGCCAGTGCTGCGGCTCAATAGGCTAATCTTCCACCTGTGGCGCTGCTGGCACCACAGGATCTAGTCCTGGTTGGGGTGCAGGAATCTGTCCCGGTTGCTCCTCTTCCAGTCCAGCTCTCTGCTGTGGCCCGGGAGTGCAGTGGAGGATGGCCGAGGTGCTTGGGCACTGCACCTGCATGGGAGACCAGGAGAAGCACCTGGCTCCAGGCTTCAGTGCACCAGCCGCAGCGGCCATTTTGGGGTGAACCACCAGAAAAAGGAAGACCTTTCTGTCTCTCTCTCACTGTCCACTCTGTCCAAAAAAAAAAAAAAAAAAAAAAAAAAAAAAAAAAAAAAAAAAAGATTCTGGCAACATTCATTAACATGGTCACATATTATTTAGCCTCTGTACAATTTTCAATAAACAACAATAAAGGCAAACAACATTTATTACCATGAAAATACTTTCGACTTCCAACATGCTTAGGCAACAGGGATACAGCATCAACAAGCACAGTCCTGGCCCTGAGAAGCATCCTGCCCGAGGCTCAGAGCACACCATCCTGACCAACAGCAGCACCACGTCCATTCCTCGTAAGCACACACAAGACATTCTCCATAGTAGCTGCTATCAGCTCTCTTTCCTGAACATACAGAGTGAAACTAGAAATCAAACACAGGAACAACACAAGTATTTTTATAAGGTTTATTTATTGGAAGAGTTACAGAGAGACAGAGATCTTCCATCCACTGGTTCACTCCCCAGATGGCCTCAATGGCCACCTCTGGGCCAGGCCAAAGCCAGGAGCTTCATCTATGTCTCCTATGTGGATGGCAGGGGCCCAAGGACTTGGGCCATCTTCCACTGCTTTTCCCAAGGCATTAGCAGGGAGCTAGACCAGAAGTGGAGCTGCTGGGTCATGAACCAGCACCCATATGGGATGCTGGCATCACTGGTAGTGGTGTGACATACTACGCCAAAGGCCAGAACCAGAAAGCAGTTTTAAAAGGAATGCCTAGAAATCTGCCAACATCAGAGCAGAAAGGAAATATCAAACAAATATCACACCTCAAAACCAGCCAAGAGAACATACTAAGCCCTAAGTCAGTACAAAGAAAGAAATGTAAAGATTACAGCAGAAATAAATCAAACAGGAATTAGAAACTAAAAATACAATGAGATGATTAACAAAAATGAAAAGTTGTTTCTCTGAAAAAAAAAAATTGGCCAATTCCTAGCCCTACTAACAAGAAAAAAGACTCAAAATCTAAATGACATTGGGGCTGCTGCTGTGGTGTAGTAGGCAAAGCCACCAACTGCAGTGCCAGCATCCCATGTGGGTGCCAGTTTGAGTCTCGGCTGATCTACTTCTGATCCAGCTCTCTGCTACAGGCTAAGAAAGCAGTAGAAAATGGCCCAAGTCCTTGGGCCCCTGCATCTGCCTGGGAGACCCAAAGAAGCTCCCAGCTCCTGGCTTCAAATTGGCTCAGCTCCGGCCGTTGTGGTTAATTGCAGAGTGAACCAGTGGATGGAAGACCTCTCTCTTCTCTCTGTGTAACTTTGACTTTCAAATAAATAAATAAAAACCTTTAAAAAAATTCTAAATGACAGAAGAGATAATCCTACTGATGTCACAGAAATAATGAATAATTACATGACAACAAATTGGAAAACCTGGAAGACAAAGACAAATTGCTAGATGCATACAATCTACCAAGACTTAATTCAGAGGACATTTTGAGAAATGCCCCCTAGGACTGTGGACAAGACAGGGATGCCCAGCTTCACCAGCTCTCTTCATCATAGTAAAAGCTAAAAGGCATCCCAATAGGAAAGGAAAAAGCAAAACAAAGAAAAGCTAAACAAACTAAAAAATATATGTATTAATCCCATTCTCAATAGCATGAGAAATACTTGGGAGGTGATATTCACACTGCAAACTGTAACAATGATGGAAGAGCCATCCCATGCTCATACTAGGACAAATCAGCAATGCTTACAATGTCCGTATTTTCCAAGCAATCTACAGATTCAATGCAATCTGTATCAAAATTCCAGGGTCATTGTTTCACAGAACTGGAAAAGATGACCTTAAAATAAGTACGGAATCCTCAGAGATCCCAAATAGCCAAACTTATCTCAAGCTAAATGAACAAAGCTGGAGGGGCTGACACTGTGGTGCAGTGGGCTAAGATGCTGATGGTCATTCCACATCCCGTATCAAGCCCTGGCTGCTCTGCAACCAATCCAGCTTCCTGCTAATGTTCCTGGGAAGGTAGTGAAGGTGCCCCATATACTTGACTTCCTGCCACCCAAGTGGCAGACCAGGAAGGAGTTCCTGGCTTCTGGCTTCAGATTGGCCCAGACCTGGCTTTAGTGGCCACTGAGAGGTAAGTCACCAGTTGAAAGATCTGTGTTTCTATGTCTATGTGTCTTTCTCTTATTTTGTCTTTCAAATAAATCTTAGAAACCAAAAGAAAAAAGCTGGGCGACATCATACCTCATGACCTCAAAATATATTACAAAATTATGGTAACTTACATAGTATAATACTGTATAAAAACAGACACCACAGCTGATGAAATAGGACAAAGAGCCCAGAAATAAATTCATAAATTTACAATCAATTGATTTTTAAAAATGGTGCTAAGAACAAAGACAGTCTCTTTAATAAATGGTGTTGGCAAAACCAGACAGTCATACTCAGAAGAATATCAGAATCTTATCTCACACATAGACAAAAATCAATTCAAAAGGGGTTAAGTATGTGAGCTTAAGGTCTCAGGCAAACAACTCCACTGGTCAAGGCAAAGATTACCAGGATTTGACCTCAAAAGTGCAAAAAGAAAAGCAGGTTAAACAAATGGGGTTGTTACAAACTAAAAGCTTACGCGTCTCAAAGCAAACAAGAGACAACTTTAGCATCAGAAGGATACTTGGGGGCCAGCACTGTGCTGTGGTGGGTGAAGCTGCTGCCTGCATGGCTGACAGCCGATGCAGGGGCAGTTCAAGACCCGGCTGCTCCAGTTCTGATCTAGCTGATAATTTACCTGGGAGGGCAGATCTACCTTCCTCCCTCCCTCTCTTCATCTCTCCCTACCCCCCCACCAACACTGCCTTTCAAATAAAATAAATCTTTTCATAAGTCCCGTTACCCATAAAATTTCTGTGCAGTACTAATACCCAGTTGCAAAAGAGAAATTAATTACCACCCTTTAACTTGGCAAAAATATAATCATTTTGGTAGAAACAAATGTTTATTCGAAACAGTAGAGGACAACTCCTATTAATTTTAAGTTAAAATAAATGTGCACAAAAATTTTGTTTTTCCTAGTAAATACAGCCATCATCCATCAATTTCTCTTCTCAGAGTCTTCCCAAGTCTTTGAGAGTCTTACGTAAGTGCACAGAGAACATGCGAAGAATGTTTTGTATAGGATTATATGTGAAAACTTTTAAGATGGGAAAAACTTAGCTGGTATTTTTGTGGACATGAATAAAATTATGATACATTTTATATCACTCTACAAGAGCCAAAATAGTATACTTTAATTATCAACATGAGCAAAACAAAAATGAAAAAGGAAGTAAGATTCCTGTAAATTGTGTATATTGAAGAAAAATATGTAAGAAATCTTGCTGGAGACAATTATAAACTACAAAGTACTAGAAAATCTCATATCATAAAAAATAAAACTACTAAAAATATGAGGCCATGCTTTTCAAGTCTTGTACAAAGCAATACTGTGATCTTTAAGAAAAAGGAAAATACATGAATTAAGTGCTGTGTTTGACTTGGCCTTCTACCTACCGATCTTTTCCATATCATAGCACAAAAAGGCAAGGCCTGGTGGAGGGTGTCAGAGTCACTGAGCTGATGAGGCAAAAACAGAGTTCAGGGCCCAAAGGAGGATGCACCACGGTGCTAGGGTTTACTATTTGTCACCCTCAGAACTCATGTTGAAATATAGTAGCCACAACAGAGTTAAGACGTGGGACACCTATGGAGTGCTTAGACCAGGAGAGCGGCAGCCCCTTGAATGGGGATTGCTGTCGTTCTAAACGGGTCCTCCGTCATGCTCTCCTATTGCTTGCCCGTTCCTCTGTCGCACAAAGAACAGTGTTCCAGCCTCCAGAGGTTGCAGCATTCCAAGTATCATCTCAGGAGTGGAGATCAGGGGTCCAACCACCTGGTGCCTCCATCCCAGACTTCCCAGCCCCCACTACTTTAATAATTTTCAGTTATTTATTAATTACCAATATCGAGAATTCTGTTACAGCAGCACAGAATGAACAAGACCATGAAGAAAAAAAAACACATTGTGCTATCAACTTAACTAGAAAGTTTAGAGGTGATTGTCATTTGCAGACAAGAGATTTGTGGGCTGGGCCTAAAGTATTACTATCTCTTTAAGAACTTGGCTCACTGATAGCATTGGAAATGACAGAATCATAAAATAACAAAGGCCAGTCCATGGAGCTTAACCTCCCAAAGTGAAGAGACTGCAATCTTAACAGTGACCAACAGAGTTGCAATGACATCCAGGAGATCCTAGCTCAAAGAAAATGTAGGAGTCATCAATGAAGGAACCACTTAGCATTTACCAGGAGCAGACACCAAGGATGGAGATCTTGGAGGCTGACTTACATTCCCCCAATAAAAGCTGCAGTCTCTTGCTAAATTTCCAGCCATGAGCCACTTTATAGACCTCTAACTCATTAACTTATGAGCGTATATATTAATAGTAACAAATACAGCATATACATATATATAGTAACATACACAGCATATATAGTAACATATATAATGTGTGTATATATATATGTTTATAGTAACAACCCTCCAGCTTTTGCAAAAATGAACACTGTCCATTTACTCCTATAACTGTGCAAGAGGGTAAGGGAAAAAGGTAAATCTGTAGACATTTGGACATAGAATCTGGGTTGATACACTACCTGAAGACTCAAAGCAATATGAACCTATTGTCAGAATAGCGAGTATGGAGGTTAGGAAATAAACGGCTCGGACCTGTCTCCTAGTAGGTTCACTGAATCCAGTGACACATGCAGTGATCACTCTCCTAGTCCCCAGTGCGTAACTGAATTGCCATGTTTGGCAGCTGATACCATAACCGTAAGGATCTTTGCTATGTGGGTGAAGAGTTCTTATAGTAGAGAATGCCAAGCGCAAGCCTCAAAACTATACTACCCAACAAAGACTGTAAATAGAAGGCATCATTCTGTGGATCATGGCAACGATTCGTGTCAACACTGAGGAACTACCAGATCACATAGGATGGTCTCCATTAGATCTCCAGTACCTGTCAGTCTGCTCTCTGTGGAGTCTGGATGAAACACAGCAGGTTACTCCAGACTACTGCGTTCTTACCAAGTCATAGCCCCTGTCATAGGTATCACTGTGATACACAATCTTCGCTGAAGTGAACAGACTTGGGTAGATGTGTCACTGCTCCGGCAAGCGTGTTAGTTTCCTTTTCAGAAACACTGCATTTAGACTTCATTCTCAAGGCTTATCAACCCTCCAGCGCTCTGTCACAATATATTACAAACAGATCTTGATTGTCTAATACCCTGTGAAAACATTACATTTATCTATTATGGCGATAATATATTTGATCAGATGAGCAAAAAGTGATTGGCATTCTTAAATATGTTGTAAGACACATGAACTTGAGAAAAGCAGGTGAACTTCATGTCCACCATTGCATGTAAAATTTTAGGGGTTTAGCGACCAGAAACATGTTCAGGTACCCCTTCAACAAATTAAAAGATAAATACTTTGTATCTTACAACTCCTGATACAAAGAAGGGAGCACGCAGCTGAAGGCCCTTTGGCACTGTGGAGTCAGCACATATCCCACGTGGAGGTAATGTTCCAGTTCCTGCAGCAGGTGATGCAAACTTGATTTCTTTTGAAAAACAACGGCTGGCATGTTAGCGCGGCACCTGAATATGGTGCATTCAACGTGTGGCCGTCACTGCCAGTCACGAGCTGGACCCTGCATACGTCAAGGGGCCCAGCAATAATGCACAACCTCAAAGGGACACATCTGGAAAGAGACTCCAGCAGCACCAAGCATCACAGCCACTTGTGTTAGCTGGTGTTCTCCGGAGAAACAGAGCACACAGGGTATATACGCATATACATGCGAAAGGACTTGTGGGGGAATTCGCTTACTTTGGTACTGAGGTAAGATGCTCCACGGTAGGCCAGCTATCAGCTGAGAATCAGGAAAGCCCACAGCCTGGCTGAGACGAAGTTGAACGCTGTCAGAATCAAGCAAACTTCCAGTCGGAAGCTGAAAGCCTGCCAGCCTGCAGACTACAGAACCACTCGTGTGAGCCCTGGAGGGACAGGCACAGAAACAGTCGTGCTCTGGGGAAGACAAGGAAGAGTGCGGCCGGCACTTGCCTTTTTATTCCATCGGGAGCGCCATCTGATTGGGAGCTCCCTCTGATTGGATGCCGCTAGGTCACGTGGAGGGCAGACCTTCCCCACTCAGTTTGCTGACTTGCATGCCAATCAACTCTCAAAATACCTGTCCTACCCCCCCCCCCCCCGCCCCAACAGCTTAGGCAGTTCAGTCCATCTAATCTAAAGCAAACCCACCTGAATTTTCCTTTCAGTAGAACACAGGTGGGCTCAATGCCTGCTGCTGCACTGAGAATAGATAAGCCTTTGCTCTCTGAAGGTCCCTTAATCCACTCAGGTTGATCCCCAAATGACTTAGCCCACCAGCTACAGGAAAAGAACCCCTAGTCACCGTGACACCCACCAAGTGGAACCAGCATCTCTCTTTTCTGCAGATGACACCTAAGAGCAGACAGGGTTTGAGTTAGTGTAGGTACAGAATGTATGGTAGCTGCATGACAGCCTCACTGACGCAGCAAAGGCCAGGCACGCTGACATGGTGAAGGCAATTCAAAAAAACACAAAACTTGCAGTTGGCAGAGATTTGAGCTTATGTTTCTGATCACCCACATTATGTGTTGCAGGAAGCGACCAATTGAGATGGGTGTCGTGGGCGACAGAAGAATTCACAACACAGAGCCAGCAGAGTTAGATTTGTTGAACACATTCAAGGCAGCAGCATGGTAGGCAGCATAGCTAGACACTGGCTACTTCAGTCACACGACAAGGAAACAGTGGGCAGGACAGCCAGAGGCTGGCTACTGCCCTCTTGCCTGGGATCGGAGCCCTGCACTTGTAGCAGCGGTCCCTTCTTAGTTAGGGGTGTCTTCCCCATGATCCAACAGGTTTTCCCAGGTAGGCGATTTGCATTTCTGGGCAGGGCTGCTGTGCTTGCACTGCCCTTGGCTTTGGGACGTTCCTGGTGCCCTGGAGCAAGCTTCCACTTCCCCCAGATCGATTCACAGTCACAAACCTCTGGCATTTGGGTGAGGGTCTTCTGTGACTGCTTCATTCTCGACGGGGGCATTGTGTTGAACTTGCCTGAGACTGTTGGTCCACCACGGCTTCCCAGTGCACAAATCTGGCAGGCAGTGGAGCCTTAGATAAAAAGGGCATGAGAGTGTGGTTCTGGCAATCTTTTCTGACAATTACGATCAGGCAATCATGCTTAAGGACCCTTCCTTTATAAAGTCTTCGCTCCACCTAATTAGAGTTGGTACCAGTGATCTTCACTCCTTCCTTGTGATCAAGATACATTTCTGAAAACACCACTGATTAATCACCCGGTAGCTACATTCCGTCTGCTCCTCGCTCCCAGGCTCAATTTGACCTGGTTGTTGATCTATTCCCATGTTGGGAGGGGAGTATCTGACAACCAGGTGTCCACGTCAGTGATCCTGTCAGCCACATTTGAACAACACATAAATATTAGAAAGTGGTTCTTAGGCTAACTTTACCCAGAGTCCATTGTAAAATAATCTCAGAGTTAAAAGCCAATCACAATCCAGAAAAGAAAAGCCAATCACAGGCACCCACAGATTTTTTTAAACCATACTATCTAACATTTTGAGGTGACAGCTCCACTTAGTCACCCCAAAGCTGGAAACCCTTGAAACCAGGCATAATTCTTAGCTTCTGTGTTTCCAACTGCATTCTGTGATGAGGAGAGCAGAATCTTACTGAATTGATACAAACAATCACATTACCAGGAAAACCCAAGAGTCCTCATAAAACTTGTACATTTTAGAGGAATTAAGTAGGCTGGCAAAGGGAAACACTGTTAACAAAAATGTACCAAAGTGCTGTAAACATACAAATCACAGCAAAACATTCAAACACAGAACCAACAATATTTTAAGTGAAAGACATAGAAATCCACAAATTTAATTAATTCATTTAGCCTCATATAAATACTTCTTGTTTAATCTCCATTAGCTGTTTTACAAATTTTCTCAGAACCCTGGGAATTCTTGTTTAGTCCGTTGACCTTAATGCAGACAGAAACCTGTATTTAAGAGCATTGATTGGAATCTTTTTTCCATGAATCTGATGGCAAATATTTTCAGAGAAGAATCAGAACTGTAGATGACAAATGACTTAAAAACAACCATGGTTAAAATGATAAAACTCAGCAGTAGACAAGGAAAGACAGTTAGGTTCATTGCTTACTACACTTTGGAAGGCACGTGATGGGTTTCCTAAAACGTAGGTCCTTTTTTGACCTCTGAGTCTGTGATGGAAAGAGAAGCCTAAGAGGTCTTTGAACAAAAGATCTTTGAAAGGTCCCTTGGGGCAGTGTAGCAGTACAAGAAAGGCATGAGTAAAGGCGTTTTCTCTTAGGGGAGGAGAAGCAATTGCTCTTGGGTTGGCCGTCTAAACCAAACAGAGGATGGAGGATTGACAGGTAGGGATAGAGAAAGAAGTATGTTGCCTCCATGTCTACTAAGAACTCTGGTTTGCTACCAGCCATGTCCAAAGTGACCTGAGACTATGTCATGGAGATGGAAAATACTGGAGCTAGTGTAGCCTCTGGGCTCTTTTCCAAGATAACAATCTTAACTTTTTTAAGACTCAATTTTCCCAAGTGGTCAGAATTTAACAAAGGCATCAGAGAACACAAGACATTACTTTAAAGATATGATAGAAGAGACCAAGTTGACTTTAAGAAATGTGCTACTTCCTCCTCCAGAAGATAAGTCTGTGATGCTGGGTAGCCAATCCAGGGCCAGAAAAAAAGGGGTAAAACAAGTTGTATTCACCCTTGAAACATCAAATCTTTTAGCCTAGAATGTTTCCAAATGGAGTGGTCAACCAAAAAGGAGCCATTGGAACAGGCTTTTACCCTTTGTGAAGATGTAATAGACTGCATTCCCCACTTCTAAGGGCAACACGTACTGGGCATCTGTGAATAGAGCACTTCGGATTCCACCAGAGTCACCCTGTCCAGGGACCATCAGTTGCCCCTGCATGGGTGAGCCATTTGTGAGGGCTGGAGATGGAACACAGAGAAGTGTAACCTTTCTGTCTCTCTCTCACTAACTCTGCCTGTCAAAAAAAAAAAAAAAAAAAAGAGAGAGAGAGAGAGAGAGAAGTGTAGTGCTCATCCTTAAGAGTCCTGGGCGTCCACAAATGGATGCCTTTGGATTCCAGCAGAGAGCTGCCCTGGCCAAGAACAATCATTGTCTCCATACAGGTAAGCCATTCCCAGAGGACTAGAGATAGACATGAAGGAAGGACTAAGGGTGATCAGGGGCCAGTGATACGTATGGACTTGCCCGGATGAGCTGCTGCTGCCTATTATACACGTGTCAGAGGGTGGTTTCCAGTGATCAGAGAAGTCCCGTACAGGCCACTGTGTGGGAAGTAGCCTATTGAGGACAGTGTCATGGATGGGAATAAATTCTCCGGAGCATTCACATAGAGTGAACACAGATTTATTGAACAGGCTACAGGAGAGCAGTATAGCATGCAGCACAGCTAGGAGCTGACTACTGCTGCCATATGCTGCCAAGGAAAAACAGGCATGACAATCAAGGCTTTCTGCTGTCCCATGGTCCACAACTTACGGCATATACTTGTAGCAGTGGTCCCCTCTTAGTTAGGGTGTGTTTTTCTGATGATCCAATAGATTTTCCCAAGCAGGTAACTTGCATTTCTTGGTGGGGCTGGAGAGCTTGCAATACCCTTGGCTTTGGGACTTGCCCAGTGCCTTGAGGTAATCTCTACACTATGCACAAAGAAAAGGAACCTGGAGTGAGAAAATACAAAGATACACTAGCAGATTTTTTTTTTCGTGCTATTTGTTGAATGCTTTACTTAACATAGAGTTAATCATATGTGCATCAAGTTAGCTGAAAATAGATTTTAGGAAAAAATAGGAGTGGGAATAAGAGGGGAGGAGGAAGAGAGGTGGGAGTGTGGGTGGGAGGGCGGGTACAGTGAGAAGAATCACTATGTTCCTAAAGTTGCATTTATGTAATTCATGAAGTTTGTATTCCTTAAATGAAAGATTTCTTTGGGGGAAAAATGATATACTAGCAGTAAGACATGCTTTTGATGGTTAACAGAAAAAGAAAAGAAAGCACTGAAAAGAGAATCCAAGGAGATATGAGAACAGAATATAAACAGACATATGATAGTAGGCACAGAGTGTGAATATTCTTGTATCATCAGATAATAGGATACTTCAAAAAGTTCATGGAGAAATGAAATTGAAATCTAAGCCTATCATGGTGCCAAAAATTGAAATCTATACATCCTTTTTTCATGATACACATTTTATATGAACTTTTTAAAGACTTTTTAAAGACTCCTCACAGGCATGGATTTTCAATTCTTTTGTATCAATATAAAATTATCCCTTAGTTCCATATCTTTCAAAGTTTTTGAAATACCCTGTATTCATGGCAACAAAAGAACAACCCTCACAGAAGAAGCAAGAATTAAAAATGTGCCAGTTGATGGTGTCATCATCTCACCAGCTACTCCAGAGCTGACCCAGTGGGCACCCAGAAAGTGGACAGAGTGGCAAGTGTGGAGGCTCTGTGTGTTCAGTGGTCTTTGCTCCTGCGTGCTGATCTACAGAAGGCTGGTGACGAATGATCAAACAGACAATAGACCAACCTTGAATCCCAACCTGAAAACCTCCCTTGAGAAATGCCTACCTGATGACTTACAACATTTGGGTACCTTTATTCTAGAAAGATCAGTGTTTGTTTTCTCAACAGAATAGCTGAATATTCAGTGTTTGGGTTTAACTTTCTTGAACACAGGGCTTCAGTTATCATTGCTATTTGAAGGTGTGTAGAGATGGGATCTTGCAAAATATTGCATCAGATCTACTAACTTTAGAGCAAAGAAGGTTTTGCTTACCTGGAACATACACCACCAGATGCCGCCTAACTCAATAAGATGTAACAAACATGTTCTAAGAAATTTCTAAAGACCAAGCATGGGCCAGTATCAGAAGGCAAAGTTCGAGGGAGCTGCAGCTTTTCCTTCAGACTCCTAGCAGGTGTTGATGCTGAAAGTTGAGAAAGATCATTAAGAAAACTTCCCTAATAATGTCAGCTGTGGCAGAGGAACAATAGCCACTATCAGAAATGCAAATCACACCCAAGTCCCTGTCTCCTTTATAGAGCAAAATCATAGTTGTCCGGGCAGGGATGAGAGCAGCATTAGTGCCTCAAGGCACTGAAAAACCATTGCACACAATACAAAGCTCTACATGGAGGCAGGGCAGGAACAGCTGCAAGGCCCCACACTGCAGCTAGAAGAGCTGAGGAGCAGTACTGAAGGCCGCATCCACAAGTTCAGGAGGCGGCCAAGACTGAGACTTATCCAATGCAGGAGAGAATGTCTTTCCTCGCTGCCTTCGGCTGTGAAGTTTCAAATGTTGAGTAGAAATAGCTGTGGACCACAACAGGGCAAATATCAAGAGGCAGAATCTCACTAAGCAGCAGGCATTGAAAAGTTATCCCTGGGGAATTAGCCCACACCTCAACATGAGCTGTAGCAATGGGTGTATGAGTGCTTTGGTGTGCCGAAGATGATTATAGAAAACAAAACGACAAATCCAACAAAGCTTTGGCTAGATTTACACAAACCCCGATGCTGAAGCTACAGAAGGAGGGAAGTATGCTCATTTCTAAACATAAAATATACTCGTCTGAGATCTGTGCTATGCCACTTAGCATAACTATTATTAATAGATTAAAAGCTCCAATAGAAAAGTTAGGCAAAATGCAGGAACAGATGATAACTAGCAGAGGGATGCCAGCTATAGAAAAAATTCCAATGAAATTGAAAACACAGTGATGAAGCTTTCTATGTATTTTATATTTCAAATCTGAAAAGGAAATTTGGTTGTCCTTAGATAGGAACTAACTTTATATTTGTACAATATGAAAGCTAAGACTGATTTAACCTATCAAGTATTTTTTTCATTTTGCCCATACCATTTTTGGATTGCTTGCATAATAAATTAATATAAACAAGCAAGTCCAATAGAAAGTTATTTTACTCAGCTGTGTTTTAGTACGTCTGTGTATATGCATGTATTCAATGTCTAAATGTATCTTTTACCTAATTTCATAAAATTTAACCCAAATAGCTGAATTAATTTCTGCACGCAGGACCTAGTATTCACTAGACAGGTTAGGGAACAAAGGCAAAGGCTTTGTGTCTGAAATGAAGAATGCTACTTATTCTAAAAATTTCTACATAGACAAATATGCAAGCCTGTAGGCAACAAAAATTTTCGCTTTAAGCTTAGGCTAAAGCTCCTAGGGAATTCTGTTAAATTAAGTTGTTCTGTGAGAACACAACACTTCGTGTGACATAAAACAGCCCCCAGCAATTTACTAAATTGCTTTCTCATTAAGTTGCGTTTTGAAAAGTATAAATGATCAGTTTAAGCATTTTCCTCGACATAGTACACACAAGACAAGATCAAGAAAAACTCAAATTACTCTTCAAATAGTGTGCCGGGAATGGTGCTATAGAAACAAATAATAATCATACAAATTCTACTCCTAGGTACTGTTGGTAATAATAGTATTTGTTATTTGTTGAGTGCTGACAGTAAGCAGGCACAGCCTCTGCCCTGGGGGTTTATAGTAGAAAGGAGGCAGCCAAAGAAATGTGAAGAAAGTAGACTGTATAGTGTGAGGCTCTGGGCTTATGTCCATCCATAAATTTCTCTTCCTTTTCTCTTCATTTCCTCCTCTTTATTCCTGTAAAACACCTTATATAAAGTAACTTCTCCTATAAAAGGATTTTTTTTTAGATTTCTCACAGCTAGTTTACATTAAATAATTCATGAGCAAACTTACACTTGTAATAAAGGTCTTTAATGTAGTTCAAGTAAGTATCACTCAACCTCCATGAGAGTGTTTCACAGAGAGAATTTGAAATGCACTCCATAAATATTTGTAACATAATAAAAATATTTGTTACTAAAATTATTCTGACTCCTTTCCAGAGAAGGGGGTCTATTTTAGTTGGATAAAAAAAGGAGGTGAGACTTGTTAATTATACACCACTGTTTCACAGCTGTTGGATGTCTTTGTTTTACTTAACAAGTTCTCTGTGTTATATTTGAGCCCTGGACTTTATTCTAAACCAACTTTTCCTCAAGAAATTTTTGAAAAGTTTTAAAAAGTAACCTCAAATATATATAATTTATATTTTTATTTTTTAAAGACACCTTTGACTTAAGCTTATAAATATAATGTAGACTTACACATTGAACATTTGGAAATCATCAGTTTAATGTGATATAAATCACTGTTTAGATCGACAAAAATATTGTAATCTTCATAGAAGTGAACAACATTATCACAAAGCATTTTAGAACAAAAAAAAGCAAGATTTAGCACATCTAAGTATACTTCTGAAATGAAACACTAGTTTGTAATCTGTCTTCAAATTTTACGAGTTTATTTATCCTGAGATAACATTTGAAAGACTTTCCAGAAACAGGAAACATAAGTTTCTGGTTCTAATTTAAATAGTCATATGATATGTGACCTTAATGTAGTAAGAGGTATTCCGGCCAGGGTAATTTCTTCTATGGATCAAGTGTATTTTTGTTAAATTGTAAAAATTTAAAACAAATGTCTCCCTCCCAAGCTGGGAAAAAAAAAAAAAAAAAACCTCAAGGGCATCATCAGTCATAGGTTTAAAACACATGCCCAAATAATTAACAGCTAAATCATAGTAGGAAAAAAATAAGAGCTTTTCCTGAACAATTTGTGGTATTTATTTAGTCTTCTCTTAGAAGCCAATTGTTCTAGAATGACTGATTTTCTCTTTGCACTTTCACTCAATAAACATTAATGAGTCAATTATGTAAAAATGAAAAAAAGCAAACAGAGAAGCATTGAGCACTTTTAATTGAAATTTTTTCCTTTAAAATTATTTAGTACCTTTGAAAGGTTATAGAAAATTAAATGACAATAGAAGACATTATTGAAGTTTCTCCCCTGCGTTTTCTCTAGTATGCTAAATACATCCACATTCCCTTGAAATATTTCAAAAGATTGTGATATATTCTGCCATTTCTTTTTGCATACTCATACGAATATTCATACACATATTTCTGAGGAAATGTTAGGCACATTACATTATGACATCTTTAAAATTTTGTAAATAATGTATATCTTTCAATATCATTAGTAAAATGTGCATTTTTTAAACTGAAAATTTTCCATGGTAAGGTAACAGGTAATTGGTTAATTTATTTCACCTGATGATAATGGTGGCTATGCCGTATTCCTCTAGCGCAGTAGCACAATGAACAATGTTGCAATCAGCACCCTTGCACAGTACTCTCAGGTGCCAAGTTCTTCTGCTTCCCACACAGAATTCTTCAGGTGGGACTGCGGGGTCAACAGCATGTGTCATTTTAAATTTTGTATAAGATGACCAGGTCCAATTCTACAGAGGACTCAACAAATACTCTTAGAAGAAGGGTATGACTCACTTCAGTTTGGTGGTTGAAAAGTATCAAAACATTCTATTTTGCAAAAATCTGCATTATTCACCCTAATGAAGTTGAGTAGCTTTGCACAGGATTATTATCCATTTATATTTTGTCTACTCTCGACTTCCTTTACCCACTTTTCTTTCTGATTGTTGGCTTTCTTTTAAAATTAATTTATAGTAGTTCTTTCTATACTAGAGATGTTAACCCTATGTCTGCCATGCGTTTAATGTACATTTTTCTAAAACTCAACTTGTGTTTTTCTTTATTAATTTCAGTTTTTCTGTATTGTTTCAAAAGGCTTCCCCAACCAAGGACTATCCAAATACTCCCTTGTAATTGTAATAATTTTTTTTTTTTTTGCCACTGGCATATCAGCAGCAGAGACGCACAATAATTTCAGTGAGAGAAGCAGGTGTTTGTGAGTTTATGAATCACTTCCACACGTGCCTCCAGTGCTCCTTGGGGGTGCTCTCAGTGATGGACATAGAGGCTGGCTGATATCGAAAGGGCTGTTTGATGTAGCCTGGGAGCGAGCTCTTCTTTCACAGAGAGCTTTTGATGAGTATTCATGGGGCATAGATGTCTGCAGTTCTGGGACTGCTGCAAGTTCCTATGCTTGGTCCTTAATCATTAATCCCTGTTCATTTATCAGTACACAGACTTGCTTCCTGCCATCCCTCGGCCAGGTCAGGAGAGCAAAACAAAGGTGCGGTGCTTGATCCTGGACTCCCTGCTCTTAAGGACTCCTGACAAAGCTGGAGCAGGGCAGCGTTCCACTTGGGATCGGTTGGTGGCAGCAGATCGCACACAGAAACCTTCCAGCCAGAGTCCAAGCTATTCCTCTTTAGTTAGCTGGCCTCAGAGAACCTCCTATGGAACAACAGGTAGAGGAGCAGGACTAGGGCAATGAGGACGCTCGTATCTGTGAGCGAATTGTTTATGAAAAATGAGACCTTCCGGGTCTGCTTCGAGGTGGCCCTAGGTGGACAGGATCTGTTTAGTGGGAGAGTTATCTCTGGACATCCTTAACTGGATTCCTTTCTCCCTCCCTCTTCCTTTCCCTCCCTTCCTTTCCACCTTTTCCCTTTTTTCTATCAGAAAATACTTACTAAGCAACTACTATATACCGGGTACCTTTACAGAAACAGTGGTAAGCAAGGCAGCCCAATTCCTGCCATCGCAGTGTCCAGATTCTAATGAACTGACTCAGTTCATGGCTGGAAGCCCAGTTTTCTGGGTCCCCTGCTGTTCCATGGGCAGGTATTCAATCTCAATTGTGACCCAGTAGAAAGCCACGAACTATTTAAAAAAAAATGTTTCTTTTCATCTTATTGACATTACGGAAAAGTGGAGAAACAAAGATATCTTCCATCTGCTGGTTCACTCCCCACACACCTGTAACAGCCGGGGTAGGGGCAGATGGAAGCAAGGAGCCTGGAACTCTGTCCAGGTCTCACACATGGGTGGCAGGGACACAACTGCTTGAGCTATGACTGCTGGATACCATGGTACACATCAGCAGGACGCTGGAATCTAGAGCGGGACCGAGACCCAAACCCAGGTACTCAGACATGAGATGTGGCCGTCCCAGGCAGCATCCTAAATGCTGCACTAATGCCCACCACGAGAGCTATTTTACAAACAGGATAGATTACTTGACGAGAAGGGCATAGCAATGCTCCTATATTCTTATGATCTCCCTTTTGATTCTGGGATTGTATCTTGCCATTATCCCATACTAGGCTGAGGTAACTCACCCTGCCTTGTGCCCTCTGTTAAACACCCAGGGTAAAGAGTTACCTCCCTTACAACAAGCCCAGTTGAAGAAACTTTGGTTATTTAACCAGCATTCAAATCATGCCAGCATTAGGATCAGCCGGTAAACAGGTTGAAAAACATTCACTCACTCACATGCTGTTCACGTATGGTTTCCCCCAAGATCAGAAGCAAGAAACATTTTCTGTTTGCTTGCTTTACCGTGGTACCATGAGCTACAGTAGAATATCTCCTGGCTTTGACAATGAGCTCCTGGAATATCTGATACCACTGGACTCCCAGAACCTTCAGAGCCAGTTGGGGCTCTTACTCTTCCGTGCATGTGTGTTGCTGGTGATGCTCTCTGAATTCTTTGAGTGTGATTATTAATCTAATAGCCAAACATGAAAACTCTTGAGATATTAGAATCTTTCTTGTCCCTGTGAACCAAAACATGGAGACATAATCCAGTAGGCACAATCCAGGGAGAATCTGTATTTTGACTTATTTCAGATTAAAAACAAATTGCTTCAATTGCTTTACATTTACAAAGATAAAGGGGAAATATTACTAAATCAATGCCTTTCTATCAGTTGCTGGAAACTGTATCTGTTTATGCAAGTGAGAGAACAACATCTAGAATAGCAGCCAAAACTGACTAAACTTCCAACAAGCAATTGTATTCTTCAAGGCTCATCTGTCATCTACGCAGGAGTTAAATAGGAACGTGAACAAAGTCCCTGCTCTTGTCTCTCCCAAGCTTTGCAAACAGTTGCTGATCTCTATGGTTTCCCCAGGAACTCAGGGTAGCTTTGATTCCTTGTTTTGGTTTGGAGGGGGAGTTCTAGTGGTTTCCATTTGGTGTTTCATCGCAAGAGCCTGGACCCTCTGAGTCTGGGATATCCACACAGGAGATCTGTCCACTCCACGATATCTCTGTTCTTGCACCCATTCAAAATCTGGAGGAAAAACACAGTGTTGAGCCAGCACCGTGGCTCAATAGGCTAATCTCCGCCTGTGGCGCCGGCACACCGGGTTCTAGTCTCGGTTGGGGCGCTGGATTCTGTCCCGGTTGCTCCTCTTCCAGTCTAGCTCTCTGCTGTGGCCCGGGAGTGCAGTGGAGGATGGCCCAGGTGCTTGGGCCCTGCACCCCATGGGAGACCAGGAGAGGCACTTGGCTCCTGGCTTCAGATCAGCGCGGTGCACCGGCCGTAGTGTGCCAGCTACAGCAGCCATTGGAGGGTGAACCAACAGCAAAAGGAAGACCTTTCTCTCTGTCTCTCTCTCTCACTGTCCACTCTGCCTGTCAAAAAATAAATAAATAAATAAAAACACAGTGTTGTGACTTGTTCACCAAAATCCACTTTCTGTTCTCACTTTTTTTTTTTTTTTTTTTTTTTTTGACAGGCAGAGTGGATAGTGAGAGAGAGAGACAGAGAGAAAGGTCTTCCTTTTGCCGTTGGTTCACCCTCCAATGGCCACCATGGCTGGCGTGCTGCAGCTGGCGCACCACGCTGATCTGAAGCCAGGAGCCAAGTGCCTCTCCTGGTCTCCCATGGGGTGCAGGGCCCAAGCACCTGGGCCATCCTCCACTGCACTCCCAGGCCACAGCAGAGAGCTGGCCTGGAAGAGGGGCAACCGGGACAGAATCCGGCGCCCCGACCGGGACTAGAACCTGGTGTGCTGGCGCCGCTAGGTGGAGGATTAGCCTATTGAGCTGCGGCGCCAGCTTCTGTTCTCACTTTTAAAGTGTTAGGATATACTCCTACCCAAGCTTGCACAGAGTGAGATGATTCTGTAGTCAGATTTTGCCAGAAGAATGTGAGCAGGCATGACATGGGCCACTCTAAGGCTCTGTGGAAGCAGCTTCATGTCACGGATGGATGCAGGGGACAACATAGATGGAGAAGACGGAGGTCTCTTAAGAAGGAAAGAGTCTGTGTCCCGAAGTTTCAGGGACATTGTTTAGGCCGATCATGTTAGTGAAATGCACCTCTATTAAGTTTCACTCTATATTGTTTTTTATAACAGCTTAATGAATGCAAGAAATGTATTTGTATTGGATTTCAGCCACAATATATTTGAGACTAGATTTATTACTGTCATTTTACGAATACACGTGGATTCAAGACTTTACTTGGCTTCTTATGAGTCAACTCAGAACAATGCACATTTAAGATTTTCAGAAACCCCCTGATGAACATGGAAATGGGCATGGGTGTTGGGTCTTCAAGTATTAGTGTTTGCGCACAGCTCGTGTCCAGTCATAAGGCCCAAAGGACCTGATCATACTTTATTCCTCCAAACGAAGTATTCTCAGCAAATGGTTCCAGGTTCTTTTCTCGCAGGCAAGGAGGAAGATTCACTTCTGTACAATGTTATCACTGGGTCTTCTCAGGGAAATTCAGGCACTTCAGTACAGAAGGAGCTGTGGGCTGGGCAGGACCACTTATTGTAACTGATCTCTGGACCTAGAGGATACTTTTATTTCTTTCATTGATATATTTCTTAAAAATCTGGGTTATTAATTTTTAAAATGTATTTAAAAGAGAGAAAGAGAGAGAGAGAGAGAGAAAGAAAGGGCTCTTCATCTTTTGCCTCATTCCCCAAAGTACTGCAATAACCAGGGATGCGCCAGGCTGAAGCAAGGAGCCAGAATCTTTATCTGAGTCTCCCATGTAGGAGGCAGGGACCAAGCCACTTGAGCATTACCTCTGCTCCAGGTGTGCCCATTAGCAGGAGGCAGGAATTGGAGCCAAGACTCAAACCCAGGCACTCCTTATGTGATACAGGCATCTCAAACAGCACCTTAACCTCTGTACTGAATGTTTTTTGCATTTTTTATACCTTTAACACTCAAATCAAATAGAATCTACTAAACTGCCTAACCATTTCACTCATAACAATCTTATATTAGCAACCACTAAATCCCTTGGGTTCAGATCACTTAGATTCTCTTGAGATTATCTTGTTAGTAACCACAGTCAATTTGCCTGTGCGGTTAAGGTCATTATGTCACCCATGACTCTAAATGCATATGAGAATGTAGAAGAACACTTCAACTACACCCCACGTCAGCATTTTCAGTCAAAGAACAGACACTAACGTATTTTTAAACAGGATGGTACCCAAGTACTTGGGCCCTGCACCTGCATGGGAGACCAGGAGGAAGCACCTGGCTCCTGGCTTCTGATTGACGCAGCACCGGCTGTAGCAGCCATTTGGAGTGTGAACCAATGGAAGGAAGACCTTTCTCTCTGTCTCTTTCTCACTAACTCTATCTGTCAAAAACAAACAAACAAACAAACAAACAAAACCAAAAAACAGGATGGTACTCCTGTTACCAATATATTTCTCAAGGCCTCGGAAAAAGAAATAGCTTCCAGGCCTTGTGGGGGATGTAAATTTTATATGATCAGTTTCCTTCAACACTGTAATCCTCTGGTCTTCGGAGTTTTTCATAAACAAGGTACCAAGAAAGTAAGAAAGTTCTGGACTAACGGGAGGTTGGAGACTTTTTAGTCCACTCATAAAAACTCCTGGGATTTCACTCACAAGCCAGGAGTTGAGAATTTTGGAATCTGGGCCTATCATTGCCGTGTGTAGAGCCATGAGAAGCAAGGACATGACCTACTATTCTTAAATTCCACACAGCAAGTACTGGACTGCAGAAAATTCTACTTCCAGTACATATTTCATTCCAGGAGAAAACAAGCATTTAAAAAACTCTTTGTTGCTGTGTGCACTGGACTGACAGATTTCCACTGAGGAACTACAGAATGTTTAGTGCCTCCAGCCCTGACCATGCACAGCTTCCTGGATTTGCTGGAGTCCTTTTGACTGGAACCTACTTTATGACAACCACTTTAAGTTATGCTTCTTGCTTGTAAGAAATATGATTTGCCTTTGAAAAGGTGTGAAAGATAGGATTTCACTGTGTAACCTAAAGAGTTGATAAAGGCCGGAGCCACGGCTCACTAGGCTAATCCTCCACCTTGCGGCGCCAGCACACTGGGTTCTAGTCCCGGTTGGGGCGCTGGATTCTGTCCTGGTTGCCCCTCCTCCAGGCCAGCTCTCTGCTGTGGCCCGGGAGTGCAGTGGAGGATGACCCAAGTGCTTGGGCTCTGCACCCCATGGGAGACCAGGATGAGTACCTGGCTCCTGCCATCAGATCAGCGTGGTGCGCTGGCCGCGGCGGCCATTGGAGGGTGAACCAACGGCAAAGGAAGACCTTTCTCTCTCTTTCTCTCTGTCTCTCTCTCTCACTGTCCACTCTGCCTGTCAAAAAAAAAAAAAAAAAAAAAAAAAGAAGTTGATAAAAAGACTAAAAGCCAAGCAGGAACCACAGGAAGCTCTCATGATAGTCAAGGCCCTACCATCGGAAGGGGCAGCTGGGATGATCTGGTCGCTGGCTTGAGATACAGAAGACGTTACTGGGACAGTCATCACCACAGGCACAGGACACGCTGTTGAAAGGCAGAAAATTACAGAACTACCTCTTCTTTTGTGCTAGATTTGCCAGCAAGTTTAGATCACTAGTCTGCAGCCTACCTGACAAGGAGAATGCAGACCTGGAGTTTATGGCTACGTCAGTGGAAATCAGTGAAGCAGCTTCCTCATCCCTACCCCCAGCCTAGCCTCGCATGGTTCTCCACTGTGATTCCCATCACACAGGACGGGAGGTCTCAAAGGATGGGCAAGCAAACTGAACAAAGCAAATGTGCACCCCACTGCTTTCATTTCATGCCAGTGGTTAACTTCCAATTCCCAGACAACAAATACAGTATTTGTCAAAATTATTTTTTTGCCAGTGGAGGCCTTTTTGTTTCATAATAATTCTGAAACCCTTTTTTTTTGACCCCAGCCTTCTCTATCTCTCTCTCTCTCTCTCACACACACATACATATACACACACAATTTGAACACTTACAATCATAAATGGTCAACACAAAACCCACATCATAATCTCCTGTTAGTCATTGTCTCACCTTTGGGACAAAGCCATCTTGGGTTGTATTTGTTAATTATCTAACAAAAGTTCATTGAGTGTTTAGCAGGCTAACACGTCCTCTCTAGGACCTGACACCACCACTGGTGTTAGAATTCAGCATACTGCTACCTGAGGGCAAGGGTACTAAAGTATACAATGCAGAACGCTTAGTTAGTTAGTGAACATTCGGTGGTTGTAGTCTGCAAGCGATGACCACTGGGCCTCAGTGGGACACTGGCCAAAGGAATGCCACAGGGAAGCACAAACAGGGAGCTCTTGGCTGTGAATCAACATTTCTGAGTTGCAGACCTGGAGCCCCTACAGTCTGTGTACATGATCAGTGAGCTTTCAGTGGCAGGGAATTCCTGTATCTAAGATCCACTCGATACTTGACAAGGTCGCAAACATGACATTAGGTTGTTAATGAAACTGACAAACTTTATTATTATTATAACCCACTTACACATTACTGTTTTGAGGAGTCAGGATTCTAATTTTCATGTTTTAATGCTGGCTTCTTTTACTTCTGTGAGAATATTAAATTACCTATGCAAGTACAACGCAAGTACCAATTACACACTGAGTTTTATTTGTAGCCTACACAAACCTGGGGCATGGCATGTCTGTAGTTGCACTCAGAAATAAAACACGAGGCTCATATGCCTCTTCCTCCCAAAAAGAAAAAAAGATAAAAATTTTACATAATATTTATATACTATAAAGTGATGAAAATAATATACCCCTCATAACAAAAGTTTCTCAGAACTTTCATTTATCAATATTTCCAAGCCTACTAATCAAAGCCCAGAAGGTGCTCCTGACACAGGCATGTCATATGGGAACCAGTTTGAGTCCCAGCTGCTCCACTGCCAATACAGCTCCCTGCTAACGCTCCTGGGAGAGCACTGGAAGATGGTTCAATCTGCACCCATGTGGGAGACCTGGAAGCAGCTCCTGGCTCCTGGCTTTGACGTGGCCCAGTCCTGACTGTTGAGGCTGTTTGGGGAGTGAACCAATAGGTTCTCTCTGTCGCTCCTCTGTCTGTCTGTAACCCTGCCTCTCAAATAAATAAATCTTAAAAAACAACAACAACAACCAAGCTGTTGCTCTACAGCTGATGATGGGTGTGAAGATACTGTAGATCAGCAGGGCCACAGATGGAATGAACAGCATCATATGAAGCAGGAGAGGGGTAGGAAAAGCCACAACCTGGAACGCAGAGTAAATGCAATTGCAAGGTCAAAATTTAACCTGCACCAGCTCCAGCCAGTGAGGCCATTTAGGGAGTTAACCAGTGATGGAAGATCTGTCTCTGTCACTCTCTTTCTGTGCCTTCTGAATAATTTTAAAAAAGTTGTCATTGCAAAAGTTTGTCTCTTTCTCTAAAAACTTAATGAAACTCTCAAAGTTAAGCTTTTACATTCTTTCTTGTTCTTCTTTCCCAGATATGTTCTTTTCTTCTAAGAAAATAGCTCTTGGCACTACACAGATTTGAAAGACCAGCTTTCATCCGAGAACAATTACTATGCCTAGGCACAGAGCAGGGTGAATTTAACATGTCCCCTAGAAGTCAAGAAAGCAGGACAGTTACGTATTTTTGTTTTAATTTGTTTGTCATGTAGTATTATGCTGATATTTGTCAACATACTTTGCTTTAAAATAATCTGGAAGGTACAAGTGACAGATCATTTCTAGGAAGTAGAATTGTGAGACAGTGGGCGGGGTTTGGAGAATGCTACATACTATGCTGAAAATTACAAGTAAATACTATATCAGGGAAAAGGATCAGTAGTCCCACAAGGCACTGTTATGTCATAGAGCAGTGAGACCTGGCCTGGTGCGTTTAGTGCTTCATAAAGCAAAGAGGAATGGTGTGTGACGAATAAATAGCCATCAAAGCGAGTGTACAAGATGGGAGGGCGGCCGGCGCCGCGGCTCAATAGGCTAATCCTCCGCCTTGCAGCGCCGGCACTCCGGGTTCTAGTCCCGGTTGGGGCACCGGATTCTGTCCCGGTTGCCCCTCTTCCAGGCCAGCTCTCTGCTGTGGCCAGGGAGTGCAGTGGAGGATGGCCCAAGTGCTTGGGCCCTGCACCCCATGGGAGACCAGGAGAAGCACCTGGCTCCTGCCATTGGATCAGCGCAGTGCACCAGCCGTGGCGGCCATTGCAGGGTGAACCAAATGGTAAAGGAAGACCTTTCTTTCTGTCTCTCTCTCACTGTCCACTCTGCCTGTCAAAAAAAAAAAAAAAAAAAAAATGGGAGGGCACATGTTTCAAGGGAATAGCATGTGTAGTCCTGAGACAGGAAACCACAGTATGTTGTAAGAATTTGGAGAAGTCCAAAAGGGAAGAGTGGAATGGGATGAACTGAAGGCACAAAAGAAGCCAGATCAGACAGGCCCTTTATGTTTGAATTTTGAACTAAGAGCACTACAAGGCCATTGAAATGCTTCGACAAGAGAACACTGTGTTTCATTTTAATCGATCACTTTGGTTATGAGAAAGACTGGATTGTGGTGGACAGGCTGGAGAAAGGAGATCAGCTACTACTCAGGGGTGACAGTGGTTCCACTGAGAGATGACGGCATCATCTTAGTGCTAGAAGCACCAGAGAGAACGCGGGAATTTAGGAGCCAGAGATGAAGAAAGTCATGACTTGATCACTGGATGTGGGTGGCAGAAGTGATACATGACGCACAGGTGACTTTCAGGGCTCATGTTCTGAGCACCTGGATGGACACCGTGATCTTTTCCTTTTTTTTTTTTTTTTTTTTTTTTTGGACAGGCAGAGTTAGAGAGAGAGAGAGAGAGGGAGAGAGAAGTCTTCCTTCTGTTGGTTTACCCCCCCAAATGGCCGCTACAGCCAGCGTGCTATGCTGATCAGAAGCCAGGAGCCAGGTGCTTATCCTGGTCTCCCATGCAGGTGCAGGGCCCAAGCACTTGGGCCATCCTCCACTGCCCTCTCGGGCCACAGCAGAGAGCTGAACTGGAAGAGGAGCAACTGGGACAGAACTGGCATCCCAACCGGGACTAGAACTTGGGGTACCAGCGCCGCAGGCGGAGGATTAGCCTAGTGAGCCTCGGTGCTGGCCAACCGTGATCTTTTCTAACCTCTGGTCACTGGTGAAGGGTCTCTCTTTCCCAAACATCTACTTCCTGGTAGTGAAAGCTGAAGCATTGGGAATGACACACATTGAGCTTAAATCTCTTGTTCATTGGAATTATTGGGTGGTAATGTACTTATAACAGATTTCACCAATGTTAGTTGTATAATTGGAATCCACTTGGCTACCTAGCAGCATAATGATGGCATAGAACATATCTGCACCCAAGGAAGTTCCTCACACCTCTTGGCTTTTTTGCCTCAGGCCAGCCTGGCTCCTGGCAGTGCTATATTTTCTATCATTTTAAGTTTTGCCTTTTCTGGACTTTCATATTAGTAGAAACTTTTTGCACTTACAATAGTACTTTTGAGATTCATTCATAATGTTGCATATTTTAATAGTCCCTCTCCTTTTGTTCTGCAATAATATTCCACTACCACAATGTATTCCATTTTGTCTATTCACTATGGATGCATATATGAGCTGTTTGCAGTTTTTGGCTATTAAGAATTTAGCTGGCACGAAAGTTCAAGTCTTTTGTGTTTAAGCATATTTATTTTCTTAGGGTAACTATGTAAGAAATCGGTTCTGGAGTTGAATAGAAAAATGTGTATTTAAAAGAATGTTAGAAACTACCAAACTGTTCCAAAGGGGCTGCGCTAGTTTTCACTCACTCGATTAAAGCCCAAGAGTTTCAGTTGCTCCACATTCTAGCAAACATTTGGTGTTGAAAATGTTTTTAATTATATCCATTCTAAATGGTACAGCATTGGCTGGCTGTGGGTTTCCTTTGTATTTGATGTGTATTTCCCTAGTTACTGACATTACATTTTCATACATACAGATATGAACCTGGGGCCTTATCTTACTCTAGTTACTAGAATTAGCTCAAAAGCAACCGCAGACCTACATGTAAGAGTAAAAACCATTGACTTTGTAGAAGAAAACATAGGAGAAAAGGATCTAATCTTGGCTTAGGAAAAATATGTTTTTTTTTTACTTTAAAAATTTTTCATACACTTAATTTCACTTCATTTATAAGGGGAAAGGAGGGAGGGAAGGAAGAGAGAGAGAGAGAGAGAATCTTCCATCTGCTGTTTTACTTTCCAAATGCCAGCAACAGCAGCCAGAGCACTCCAAAGTAGGATGTGGGTGTTCCCTATGGAGGCTTAAATCATGCACCAAAGAGCCATCCCAAGCAAAAAAAAAAAAAAAAAATTTCTTAGATAGGAAATCAAAAGACAATTCATAAAGGACAAACTAAAAAACTGAACTGTCAAAGTTAAAAATTTTGTGTGTTAAAACATACTGTTTAGTACATGAAAAGGCAAGCCACAAGCTAGGAGAAATATTTACAAGATATCTATCTATTTAGCTACTACGGGGTTTTATCTAGAATATATGTCTTTCTGTTTGGCCTGGTTTTAGTGAGAAGTACGTGACCATTCTTATCAATGGCTTCTTCACATAATGCAACTTTGTTTTCTGCTTATTTTTTTAGATTTTCTATTTTTGCTTTTTAAAGCAATTTGATTACTATGCCTTGGCATATTTTTATTAGATATGTTACACTTGCAAATAGGCATTAAAATTTTCATCAAATTTGGAATTGTTTCAGCCATTATTTTTTCAAATACTTTCTCTTCCCATTTTGTTTTTCTCTTCTAGAACTCCAATCACTCATATGTTGGATGTTGTTGTTTTCCTATGGCTCATCAACATTCAAGTCATTCCTTCTTGTCCTTGTCTCTCTATGCCAGTAGTTTATTTTTCTGTGTCTTCAAGTTCACTTATCTTTTCTTTTGCTGTTATCTGATTGGCTGTCAATCATTAAGAGCTTTTCGTCTGAAATATTGCATTTCTAATCTCTATAATTTCATACTGAGTCTTTTTGAAGATTTCCTCATCAGGCTCATGTTTCCTTCTGTCTTATTTACAACATACCTAGAATGGCCGCTTAAAACTTTTTCTTGAATTTTTTTCTTACTATTTGTCATGTCTGGATCTGTTTTCATTAATTGACATTTTTGTCTTTGCTATGGGTCACATTTTCCTGCTTTTTGCATGTGTGGAATTTTTAATTGGATGCCAGAGAATAAGAATTTTACATTGTTTCTGTTTTTAAAAATACTGTTTTTCCTTTAAACACAATGGGCTTTGTTCTGGTAGGCAATTAACTTACTTGGAAACAGATGGATCCTTTTTATACTCATTTTTAAGCCTTTTTGGGAAGGGCACACAGGAACCTTAATTATAAAGTCAATCTTGCCACAGCATTAAGCGGATGGTGGTTTAGGAACAGCATCTACTTCCCTTGGTATGTTGGTGTCCTTCCACTCTTGCTAGTTTGGCCCAGAGCTTGCTGCTTTCTCCCCAAGGCTATAGGTAGTTTCTTCACACACATCTACAAATCACAACATGGTACTTTATAGTTCTTGTGGCAGACATCTAGAATTCTCTCTTTGTGGTAGTATTAAGTGTTTGCCCACAAATTCTTTGTTATTCCTCCCATCACACAGGAGATTTCCTTTAATTCTTTCCCATTTGACCATAAGTTGCACTTAGTAAACCCGACCTGTCTGATAATGGCAGAAGTTGTGATGCCCCAGTTCTGTCCCTGGGTTACCAACATGCTATCCCTTCCACTTGGGTGCACTCTAGCTTCTTCTTGGACACCTGCTTTAAGGAAAGCCAGAAGTTTCAGGCCATTTTCTTTTGTGACTAGAGTCTGTAGGTCTGGCCAACAATTTAATCTGAACTTCAGAAATTGTGAACCAGAGCTATCCAGATAAGCCTCTTCCAGACTTCTAAAAAACTGCACAAGATAACAGAATGTTTGTTGTTTCAAGATGCTACACTTCGGCGTAATTCATTATGCAGTAATAGATAACTTATACAGATTTTGATATATTAAAATAGCCATTGCTGTAACAAAAACCTGAACTGTGAGCATGGTTTGGGACTGGCCATGGGGCAATGAGCAGCATATTACTAAAGTACCTTAAAGAAGCTTTACTGGGGCTGGTGTTGTGGCACAGAAGGTTAAGCTGTCATCTGCAGTGCTGACATCCTTATGGGTGACAGTTCAAGTTCAGGCTGTTCAACTTCCTATCCAGCTCTCTGCTAACGTACCTGTGAAAGCAGCAGAAGATGGTCCAAGTCCTTGGGCACCTGCCATTCACATGGGAGACATGGATGGAGTGGAGTTCCAGGTTCCTGGCTTCAGCCTGGATATCTGAAAAGGGAACCAGTGGATGGAAGTTTCTGTCTCGGTGTCTCTATAACTCTGCCTTCTAAATACAAACATACGTACATACATACATCTTTAACAAAAAATAAGTACTTCTTTAGATTTTGTTTTGAAATAATTTTGGACTAAAATGTGAAATGATAATACAGATATTTCGGAAGTCTTTCAGTTTCTATCAATGATAAGGTTTTCTATAACCATAGCACATCATCAAAAGTAGGTTACTGAGATTAGCACAACAGTATTAAGTAAACTGCAGAGAGCTGAGTTGGATATCACCATTGTGTGTATCTAAGAAATTTTATCATACATAGATTTGTGTAAACACAACTGTATGACTCCTAATTTTGTCTCCTTTCCTCCTTTTTGAACAGAAATGTCAATAGCAGTTGTCACATGCTTGTCCTAAGACAGTATACTGGGTGTGTGGGACCCAAATGGATTGTTCCTTTGGCTTCACAAGCCTACAGTGGGATCTCTCCATGAGTACAAGGAGTGTTACTTAGGGGACCACAGGAGTACACTCCGCATACCTCAAAGCAAGGCAATGAGTTTCTGGACTTGGAGTTGATGCTGTTGCGGGATGACTCTTTAGAGAGACTTGGAAGAGGATGAATGTGTTTCACACGCAGAGGGATTACAAATAATTTAGGGCCAGGGAAAGACAGTGATTGGTTTCAAAATATTTTCATGAATTTTTGGATATTGCTCACTTTGCGCCCTGGACTTACTGGCTACTCTCATATGGAGAGAATATGACACACGTGATGGCATGCCACTTTTTAGATCAAGTTGTAAGAACACAGGCAGTCTTTCTCTGATCATTTGCTCTGAGGAATTATACGTCATAGGCAACCCTACGGACAGGGCCATTTAACAGGTTTCTGAGCTTCCTGCCAACAATCATGCAGGCTGGGAACAGAACTGCCGCCTCCAGTTAAGTCTCTGAACCCATAGCTTTGGCAGAGTTGACTGCAATCTTGTGAATGACCTTGACCCAGAAACATTCACCTTAGTCTCTCCTGGATGCTCGACCCTCAGAAACTATATAGGATGATAAATGCTAGTTGTTTTGAACTGCTGGGATTGTTGGGCAGCCCTGCCTAACAGATACACTCCAGTGGCAACTCCCTCCTCTCTGGAATGCTGCCCTGGAAATTTCGGCCACCTTGCTCTACCTCAGCTCAGCCGGTTTTCAGGGCTGTGCTGCCTCGAGCTGGGAAGCTAGCCGGGGAACTGGAAGAGGTCAGCGCCTTTGCTGCTCTCCCTCATAGATCGCAATCCTACACTGCATGCTGTCCACTGCCTGAAAACCACAGTTGGACACATTTTGTGTATTTTCTGATTGCTTAAGGTAAGCATTAAATCCACTCCCTGTTAGTCCATCCTGGCCAGAAGAACTAGCTTATATCATGATCTTGAATGAGACCTGAGTTCCACTGGGAGTTGGTGTCCTCATGCAACGCCATGAAAGGGTTCTTTGTATTTTCTCAAGATATTAAATTTTTTTTCCCTGGGGGGAAAGGATTTAAAGTTAACTTCAGATTGTGAGTGGCTTAGTGCTGACGAGTGAAGAGAACAAGGAAAGGCTAAAGGCATCAAAGCTAACTTCGTACATGGAGAAGCCTGGGTTGTAAAATGCAACATGTGAGCGCCTTGTGCGTGAGAACAGTTGTTTCCACTTACTCCCATGCTTTGTCATTCACCTCTTCCCAGTCTGTCCTTGCTCTGAGATCACGGAAGCGGTGCTCAGCTGATGCTAGCTACCATCTGGTGACATACGAAGTGACCTGTCTTAACCAACATATTTTCTCCAGCTGCTCTTTCCTGTGCTCCAAGGTGGGTAAAGCACACACATGCCAGTCCTGCCTTTTCTCCCCCATTTCTCCAGGCATGACTTACTCAGTTTCAAGCCAGACGCATTCTTTCTTTCATGTACATACATACTCACATCCAGTTAAACTGATGCTCTGATTTGCACATCCAAGCCTACCCTAGCTTGAGCACAAACATTTCCCACATGCCATTTCTCTAATAGGCTTGCTCTCCCTGGAAGCAGATAAATCATGCTGATAGTGGTTGGTCACCAGCAGAGCAAGTGTTGTAACCCTGGATTAAGCAATTGGAATTGGACAATGCCACGAAGGAATCAATTTCCATCACCTTCTAGGGTGTCTTGGAGAACTTTCTGAGAATTTCCACACTGAGACAAAGTAAATCATTGAATTAGGCAGGGTGATGTAAAAAAGAGACATGAGAGAAATCATTCCTACTCTTCAAAAAATTGACTGTCTTGTAGGAGAAACAAGTATACAAATTATTCCAACCCAAAAGGCTGAGGAAGCCTTTGAAAAAGTCCCAATAAATTACAACAGTGCTTCAAGTGGAAGAAAGAGCAGAGCCGGCCGGGAACTCGGCAGACTTCTCTGTAACAGTTATTATTAACTTGTACTGTGAGGGATTGGAGGGATTTGTGCATCATCGGGGGGGGGGGGGGGAAGCAAGGATGGGAACTTATTTTGGCCACTTGCGTTTTTTAAGCATATTTAAACTTAATTGTCTGGCTTAGTTTTAAAAAATCACAAATGGATTTCAATGAATACATACATTAAGCATCCCTGCCATAATTTTTTGTTGTTGTTGTCGTCAGTATTGCTAAAAACAGATGTGAAAAACATTTAAGACCAATATCCTACTGAGCTGTTTCACGGAAAGGAACTTTTAATCTTAAGAGCCTGATGTCCTTCTTCAAAATTAACTACCTCCGAGCTTTTGCCTAGTTTTAAGTCCATATAATTGAGTGCTTGCAAGCAAGGTCCTGGGAAACCCAGGTATTTTTTGAGTATCTGAAACTTGTACCCTAGTTACTCCAGTTTTCAAGACTTTTACAAGACAGGCTTGCAGACACAACACTCTGGGGAAACTCACCTAGAGGGTCTTCGTGTTTGCTTCTCAACTCCAGAAAAGTCAAAGAAAGTATTCTAGGAGCAGGCTTATTCAAACAATGGCTTGCCTTTGAAATAAGATAGTCTGCCTCCCTTAAAGGCATAGTGGTCACCTTTGACACGGGCATCAGAAGGTAAAACAACAAAGAATGTGCAGGAACCAACCTCAGGGCTTGGATTTTTTTTTAAAGCTGATTTTGCATTAATTCTCATTTCTAGGTATCTGGCCTCAGCCCGAAGATGCCAATGGCGGGACAGATTAGATCAGACATCTTGATGCGATGGCTTCATGTGGCTGAGGGGGAAGTCTGGAAGGGAGAGAAGGTGCCATAAAGGTAGTAGAATATTTGTGGTTGGGTTGCCCCCAAAGAGCGCAGAAGTAGCGATATCCCTTTGTCACGGACAAAAGGCCAAATTGTCTCACCTGGTCTGGGGTCTTAGGAAAACAGGATGTGATACTGAGCTCTCTAAGTTTATTCTCCACTGGCAGGAGTGGGAGGAAGGGAGAGAGGGTGGGAGAGAAGGAGGGAGAAGGGGACACACACACAACCGGAAAGCTAGGTGGGACCGGAGGCGCTGCCCTGTCGGGGCGCCTCGTGTTGTCCTGGGAGCCCTCGAAGCCCACCCAAGATGAATTACCTGATCCCCAGACATGGAAAACGCCCCCCTGACAAGGCCCGGCGGACACAACAAAGGCCTCCGGTAAAGCCGGCGACAGCGCCGTGCTCGCATCTGTATCAAGTTTTGCTTCCAGGGCTGTCTGCGCCCCGGACAGACTCGAACCCGAGGAGTAGCCCGCCGAGGCCCGGCTACCTGCACGCACCTCCGCCGGCAGCCGCAGGAGGTGCAGATGCAAATAGCGACTTGCCGCGCGGCCAATCAGGAGTGAGGCCAGGGAATTTAGGTCCCCACCCCACCCAGCGCGGCGCGTGAGCACGTGTGCGGTGTTCTGGGACCTTTGTCCCGCAACGTCACGCTTGGCGGGCACCCCTTGGTCCTTTTTTTTGTTGTTGTTGGATCGGCTTTTTTTTTTTTTTTTTTTTTGCTTGCTCCTCCACACCCACCGCGCCAGTTGTGTCCTCTCCTACCCTGCACTCATCCCCTCTGAGCGCAGCGGCCTCCCGCGCGAGTGTGCGGAGCTCCGCACACCGAGTTGCGGCGCCCGGGGCAGGCAGCGCGCCCCGGCTCGGCGGGCCGGCCCGGGGCAGCACTGCGCACGCTGCGCGCCCCTGACCGCGGGTCCGTCCGGCGGGGCTCGCCTCTCGCCTAGCTCGGCCGCGGAGGCTCGTGCAACGTGCCGAGCACCGAGAGCGGACTCCTCACCTAACTCGCCAGGGAGCCGGGGCGCTCCGGGCCGCGGCGCTGCCTTCCCCGCTCCTCCCCCCGTCCGTCCCCGCCCGAGCTCCGGCGGCCTCCGGGAGTCCCTCGGCTCCCCCCACCACCCCCCGCCCCGCGCGGCAGACAAAGGGCCCGGGCAAATTCGCCGCCCGGCCTCCCAGCGCTCCGGGGAGGCGGCTGCGCCCGCGGGGCCAGAGGCGGCGGCCGCGGGAGCGCGGCACGGGCCGGAGCCGCGAGATGCGGCTGACTCGCATCTGCTGCTGCTGCCTGCTCTACCAGCTGGGCTTCCTGTCGAATGGGCTCCTTTCAGGTAAGTTCTCGGCCGCTCTGGCTGCCTTCCCAGGTTCCCCGAGAGGAGAGCGAGCACACACGGGTGGGCAGGGCTGGTGCCGCCCGGCGCGTGCGGAGCGGGGATGGGCGTGCAGCTGCGGGGCCGAGCTCGGACGCGGGGCGCGCTCCTCGCGGCCTCGTGGTAGCCGTCTGTGGAATGGAGTTTTCCTCCGCCGAGAGCAGTAACCGTTGCAAAGGCGCATTTACGGCACCTGGAGGAAAAGTGGGAGGCGTGCCGCGACACACACTGAGCGCTTTGGCATGCGCTGCGCTGGGCTGCAGCCTCTGCCCCGGGGTTTTCTGTTCCGCCACCGAGTGCGGTCGCCCACCTCGGCCGCCCCCTCCCCCATGTCATCGCGCCTCCAGCCCGGTCGCGGGGCTGCGGGGCCGGGGGCGGGTGGTGCCCGTCGCACTGGCGCGAGCGCCGCGTCTCCGTGCGGACCGCGAGCCCGGGAACGCCGGCGCTCCTGCAACCGCGGCGCTTTACGCCCTGCATTTCTCTGTCTGCCCCGCCTGCAGGGCTGCAGTTCGCCCCCGACCGCGAGGAGTGGGAGGTCGTGTTTCCTGCACTCTGGCGCCGGGAGCCGGTGGACGCGGCCAGCGGCAGCGGGGGCAGCGCGGACCCGGGCTGGGTGCGCGGCGCGGCGGCCGGCGGAGGCGCCCGGGCGCAGGCTGCGGGCAGCTCCCGCGAGGTGCGCTCGGTGGCCCCGGCGCCCCTGGAGGAGCCCGCGGGGGCTGAGGCCCGGCCCCGGCCCCCGTCGCCGCAGGGGGGTGAGGAGGACGAGGAGCTCGAGTCGCAGGAGCTGCCGAGGGGATCCAGCGGCGCGGGCGCCCCGGCCTCGTGGCAGCCGCCCCCGGCCCCGCCCCCGGCCCCGGCCCAGCCAGCCGAGCCCGACGGCGACGAGGTGTTGCTGAGGATCCCGGCCTTCTCCCGGGACCTGTACCTGCTGCTCCGGAGAGACAGCCGCTTCCTGGCGCCGCGCTTCGCGGTGGAACAGCGGCCGAGCCCGGGCCCCGGCCCCACGGGGGCAGCGGCCGCTCCGCGCCCTCCCGCGCCGCCCGACGCCGCCTGCTTTTACACCGGGGCGGTGCTGCGGCACCCGGGCTCCCTGGCCTCTTTCAGCACCTGTGGAGGTGGCCTGGTAAGCGCCTTCCCTCCCCAGCTCTGCCCACCCCTGCCCTTGCTGCTCCTCCTCTTCACCCCGCAGACCAGGCTGCTTGGCATGCACCCCTTCCCCCTTTCTGTGTGTTCCTTCTGCACTGCGTCCCGGATGGCACCCCCGCCCCCCGCCCCGGGCTGTCTACACTGCGTGCCTCCTTGCCTCCCGGGGAACATCTCCAGGGTGGTGCGCTGCACCCAGAGGCTAGTTGAATGGATAAAGGACCTTCATACAGAGTGTCAGGTGTTGATTTCAGTCTATGCAATTCGGCCTCCTTGCCTTCTTTTCCCATTGGCTCAACTTCCTTCTGTTTGCCAGGGTTTTCTAAAATAAGCTTCCACGTGGTGTCTGTGAGACTGGAAGACCACCAACCTGCTCCCTGCTGTACCTCCTTCCTGCCCCCCCTCCCCAGGTGCCCCGCGTGTTGTCTTACAGTCGGGTCCAGCTCCCTCGCAGCTGGCTGGCGTTACGCACACCCATCGCCACACTGGACGCCTGTTCCGTGTTCCTGTCAAAGAGGAGCGTGGAGAGGTAGACGCCCCAGGGACGGGCTGTGGACTTAGGAGGCAGTGCCATCCAGTCAGGATCCAAAGGGTCCAGTACCTGGGAGCGGACACTGAGTTTCCTAAGGGTCACGTTTTATTTGACTGCAGTTTCTCTCTCTTCTCTACACTGCGTGGTGGGACATAGACAAGATGGGCGTGGGGAGCGCTTTGTTAAATCTGTTGGGAACGGAAGCCCTTGCTCTGTGTGGCTCATGCTTTGATTTTGCTCTGTGTCCTCACCCAGGGTTTGGAACCAATGTTACCTTCCATAGTTGGCTTTAACTGTGTGTGTGTGTGTGTTTGTATGTGTGATGAAATACACAGGTTTAGCACATTAGCCCTGGTTAGATGTGCACATCAGTGTCTGATTACATTCATTTTGTACAATTGTCACCGCCAAGGCCTGCACTGTTGTTTTGCAGGGGGACTCACACAATATTGAAAATGCTCATGTGATCTGTGGGTTTTCTTTGGCCCTTCAGAGTGAGTCACCGATGAATTCCACAAGAACTCGTATGAAATCAACTTACTCATTGGGAGAAAAATCCAGCAGCAATGGATAGCAGAAATTATCAGCACAAAGTTATCCAAACTGTGAAATGGAAGAAGATGGTTAAAAATTTTAACAAAATGAAAGTGGAAATGTTTCCCTCTGCCCACCCTCCCCTCTCCCACAAGTTTGCACAGTCAAATGATGTAAATTGCTGGGCAGGACTGTATTTTACGAGATGCTCTTAATGATGAAGATTTAACTATGGCATTTCAAGTGTGAGAACATGGTGTAGAAAAATGTCACGGAAAGCTTTTAAAAATGTTTTCTGTGGAGCTGGCATTTGAACACTTCAGCAGGGAAAACATTTTCTGGGAGTTTCATTGTACACAGGCTTTTGGCTGGGGATTAAATAATTACATCTAGAAAGTTCCTGGTGTGGCAGGAGCAATAGGGGATAAAGCATTGCACTGTGTTGAAATGTGGGCTATGGGTCACATTTTCCAAATGAGCTCTGCCTCTGCTCCCTACAGAATTATGAGTAGGTTTTTCATGGGTGGAATAGGAGTTTGACATGCCCCCCTGTTTATCATGTTGGACTTCTACTCGCTTTTCCTATTAGCCACATATGGATGTGTTCTGAACTGGGAAGTCTTTGTTATTGAGGAAAACTGACGTTGCCAGCAATACCAGGCAGCAGTCAGACGTGGAGTAAAATGTCAGGCGGAGAGCCAAGAAGGGTGGGTTTGGTACTCCAGACTCCACCACGCCAGCCTCTGCCCCCTTGTAAGCTAGTAGACTAGGAGCGTCCTCTCTTATCTCAACTCGCTCATTGGCCTGCTCTGGGATTGACAGCTCCCTGATTTCTCTGGACATCAAATTTCCTAAGTAAATTTACATGATGTAAATAAAACTGGGGTAGTAGGATTTAATCCTTTGGGATGCTAATTCAGGGGTTGAAATATTCTACCATTTGGTGGCTCACAGATGTAGAAAAGACCCATACACACAAATAGAATCCAACTGGTGAGGTGCCAGCAAGAGAAATGAAATGTCCTCAGGGCAATTGAGGAAGGCTTCCCAGAGCAGAGTGGGTGTGATGGATTCTGAGGCTTGGCGAGGCTTTTCTCCAGCAGGGATGGCGATGAACGATGTAGGTGAAGGAAGGATACTGATGGGGGTGCGGAAACGCAGACCTTGTCAAGGGAACGAGAGGACAGATCTCCCCTGACCAGGCCAGAAGATGCCGCGTGGAGAAGCAGCCCTAGAATGTCGTCTGCTGAGACAGCACTACAAGTCTCACCTGCTAGAGTCGAGTCATTGCGTTGGTGTTTGGGTCTCACTGTGGATGCTGATCGACATTCTTGTGCATCTTTGGCTCCAGAATCCTGTGATGCTGCAGTTCCATGTGAGGGATCATGATAGCGTCACGTAGATAGGGTGACCTATTTGTGAATGCAGCTGCCTTTAGATCTCAGCAACTTACTCTTTTCAGTTAGTAAAAGCTCTCTCACTGGTAGTTGCCCAGGAAAGAGTAATCACCAAATGTACCTTCCCTCTCTTAGTAGCTAGTTTTTTTTTTTTTTAATTTATTTTTTATTTATTTATTTGACAGGTAGAGTTATAGACAGTGAGAAGGAGAGACAGAGAGAAAGGTCTTCCTTCCATTGGTTCACCCCCCAAATGGCCACTATGGCCGGCGCTGTGCCGATCTGAAGCCAGGAGCCAGGTGCTTCCTCCTGGTCTCCCATGCGGGTGCAGGGCCCAAGCACTTGGGCCATCCTCCACTGCCCTCCCTGGCCACAGCAGAGAGCAGGACTGGAAGAGGAGCAACTGGGACTAGAACCCAGCGTCCATGTGGGATGCCAGTGCCCCAGGCGGAGGATTAACCAAGTGAGCCACAGCACCGACCCCTCAGTAGCTAGTTTTGCCTACTAACTATCCCTTCACATCTGAACTCCTCAACATCTTCTGGATTTTTGCATATTGTATTTGAAAGTTGTAAACATTTATAAGATTGGGCTGGTGCCGCGGCTCACTAGGCTAATCCTCTGCCTGCGGCGCTGGCACCTGGGGTTCTAGTCCCGGTCGGGGCGCCGGATTTTGTCCCGGTTGCCCCTCTTCCAGGCCAGCTCTCTGCTGTGGCCCGGGAGTGCAGTGGAGGATGGCCCAAGTCCTTGGGCCCTGCACCCCATGGGAGATCAGGATAAGCACCTGGCTCCTGGCTTCGGATCAGCGCGGTGCGCCGGCCGCGGTGGCCATTGGAGGGTGAACCAATGGAAAAGGAAGACCTTTCTCTCTGTCTCTGTCTCTCTCTCACTGTCCACTCTGTCAAAAAAAAAAAAAAATTATATCGGTCAATTTATCCTCCGCATTTTAATCCCAGTTGTGTAATGGAAAGAGAGTGTCAGAAGATTTGGTTACAGTGTCAAGTGCTGCCTCTTCAAGTGCTTACTCTTCCTGGGTATCATTTCCTCTTTATATAGAGCACAGACTATATTTGTATATATAGCAATCAATTTATGAAGTGTTCTTGCTGCTTTTGCCTAATTAGCCTGATATTGAGTAATATCAGTTGAACCATATTTGATGATCCTGTCTTCTTCATCTCTTTTCATTTGTAACACATTGTGGGATGTCTGGTTTTTAGTAGGCACTCAATGAAAATCACTGAGTAATGAAATGGAACACATCCAGTATATTACTATATTTTAAATACTAATTTTTTTAACAAAAAAGCACATAGAAGCAACAAATTAAATTCCCTGAAGCAGTACAAATGTGTTTGTGCTCAGAATTGACACAGGAACTTTTAAAAGAAGACAGCAAACCTAACTGCAGGGCAAAAGTAAACCAGATCGCTACATATTGTGACTGTGGTTCTTTTTTGATGTAATATTGAAATGCTTGAAGACATAAATTATTTTTTCATGGTGATAATTAGTGGCTACTAAAATTGTTATTTATCTTATTACCCACTTAGGTAAGAATTTTAAGCAGTAGTCATCTTGATTACATTTTTCAGAGTTTGGAGCCCTCTGTACTTTAATTTTTCTTTTTCATTTGTTACCTTGCTTGAACTGAAGTATTTCTATGATGATGTACATTTTCAACGGTTTACTATCTGGGGACTGCACTGCGGACGAGCTGTCGACATTGAGAGTGGGTGTCAGCGTGGGTGGGGGAAGGGTAGCAGCTTGCAAGGAGAATGGGGGCACGAGTGGATCTGGCATCCAAATGAAAAGACTGCAGACTGACCTCAGCTCGTGTTTCTGTTTTCTTCTTTCAAGCCGGATCTTAGGAATGATTCAAAAGATACTGTAAATACATCTAAAGCAGTAGTCTGGGAGAATGGCATAAGTACATCAGACAGTTTGAAGATCTCCTGAAAGACTGAAAACGATTTGACTTGGATTACTGGAAAACGTAGACATTAGAACCATGTGTGAGTGGCAGGAGCTGTGCCAGACGTGCTACCGTGCATGTAAGAACGGGGATGCATGCGCAGAGGGGACCCTAGAACAGCCCTGGGGTTTGCGTTTTCTGACATCCAGTTAGGTCGAGCAGTGGAAGCCATGTGTGCGTCTCTGGGCCAGAGCAAAGAGAATAGAGGCAGGGAGTCTCTGGACTTCTTGGGGACAGCCAGTGCATAGAGAGTCTTCACTCCTGAAAGGTGAGCTGTTGGCGCCTTGCATCTGGTAGGTCTCACCTGTCTCCGAGTAGCTGTCAGAGAGCTGAGTAAACTCAACCAGCCCCGGTGGCTGGGCAGTTTAGGAAACCAAAAAAGATGTGCTGACTTCCAAGAATATCACACCTTAGAAAAATGCACCATATAAAAGGAGTCCTCAAACCTGATTAATTAAGACATGAAACTACACAATTAATAATAGAATATCAGAACTGCAACAAGAAGCAAAAATGAATAGATATTCAGGGAAAAATACATTTTATAAAACGAGAGCCAACTACTATTTGCCAAAATGATTATCTAAAACGGAGTGGAAATATCTGAACTTAGAGTAAGAAACTCAGCAGATGAGCTGTTAGTAAATTTGTGACTTGGAAGTTCAAACCCAGAGATTATCCCAGATTATACAGAAAACAAATGTATACTGAATGTGAAAGAACAGTTGTGAGCCTGGAAGAACAGGTAAAGATGGAAATTTTCTCTAATAGGTGTTTGTTTAAATTTTTTAAAATTTAAAATTAAAATTTTAAAATCCTGAAGATTGGCCATCAGCCAAGGTTTCAGTGTGAGGCTAGAACTCGGCAGTCCTGCATCACTCAGTGATGGGGACGCACTCTGACGTTTGTCATTGTGGGACTGAGTTCTGCAGACGACTGTAACACTGTGGTAAGTAGTTGTACGTCTAGGTGTTTCTAAACCTGGAACAGGTGCAGCAAAAAGAGAAATGATTTGCAAGAGCAGTGCACTTCTAGGACAGGACATTGGTCTGGAGTGAGTGAATGTGGACCACCATAGCATTCTACTGCTTGACACTGAAGTTACACACTAAGACGATTTTAATTTAAGTTTTTTTTTTCTAATTATAAGCCTTAGCTTACCGTAACTTCATTGCTTTGTGAATATGAATTGTTTTCAAATTTTTGACTCTGGTATAATTATACTTAAAACACGAACACATTGTACGTGTTTGTATAATATTTTCTTCCTTTATATTCTTTTGCTTTTTAACCTCTTTGTTTTTAACACATCAAAAAAAAAAAAAAGACACAGACACATTAGACTAGAGTGGTAGAGAGCCTTTTTCCTGCTAATGGCCATTTGGATATTTATGACATCATGCATGGACCATACAAAATTATCAACTAAAAAATAGGCTGCTATACAATTAGTGAAGTTCGAGTCCCACCTGTGGTAGTCTTGGTGGCCCACGGAGCGCACATTCCTCACCCTGGTAGACCTTCAAGGGGTCACGATCATCAATATCTATGTCAGTATCTTCTGTCTCTGCAGTTCATGCCGTCGGAAGGTCTTCACTGGCAGTAATGTGTGTGGAGCTGTCATCTGCTGTGGTAACAATGCCTTCCTTTCTCTACCTCCGGAAGGGCCCACCTGGTGCTATTGGACAGTTAATTTTTTAAATAAATTATAAGAAGAACACAGTAAAGATAATGATTAAAAGTACTGTATATTGGCCGGTGCCGTGGCTCACTTGGCTAATCCTCCTCCTGCAGCACGGGTACTCCGGGCTCTAGTCCTGGTTGGGGTGCCGGATTCTGTCCCAGTTGCTCCTCTTCCAGTCCAGCTCTCTGCTGTGGCCTGGGAGTGCAGTGGAGGACGGCCCAAGTGCTTGGGCCCTGAACCCACGTGAGAGACCAGGAGGAAGCACCTGGCTCAGTAGTGGCTATTTGGGGGGTGAACCAATGGAAGGAAGACTTTTCTGTCTGTCTCTGTCTAACTCTGCCTGTTTTTTTTTTTTTTTTTTAAAGTACTGTATATTAAGTGCATAAACAGGTGTTTATCAAATATATACTGTATATACTTGTATGTTCTATGCATTATATAACTGAAAGCACAATAAGGCCATTTATACTAGAATCACTAAAACACTTCAGGAATACATTGCAGAGTGATAGTACAACTTCTGTCTTGTCCCTGGGCCGTAGGAATTTTTCAGCTCCATTGCTGTCTGTGGGACTGCTGCTGTATTTGTGTGTGGGCCGTCACTGAAACGTCATCAGGAAGTGCATGTCTGTACTGCCTTGAGTGTAGGTCAGATGGGTGGGGCTTCAGTTCTGCTTTAACCCAGCATGCACCAAATACAATTCCCACACTGGTTTTTATATTTGGAATGATAGTTAATGGCAAATGTGGAGCCATTTATGTCTAGCATCCTGGATTTTTAAGATTGTTGGGTCTTTTACCATTATCTCAAATAGAGAATAATTTTTAGCAACTTTCTGCTTTTTTCAAAGCTTTCATTAAAAACAAAGATGCTTTGACAGGCATCTCACTGGTGATAATATTTGGCATTTGATTAAATTATGTGGCTACAAAATGTTGTGCCACCGTGTGTCCAAGCAAGTATGGCTGATTTGGGAGACAGGCCCCTCATGGAGACGGAGCTAAGCAAGCAGACAAGGGAAGAGTCCATTCTCAAGAATTCAGTTTGTCGCTTGCGTCTGGAACAGATTTCTCAGACGGTGTGCGAAGTGTCAGTGCGGTGATGCGGGTCGCTTGGTGTAAGCAGTTGGTTAGGTGAAGGGTTAGAAATCTCTGGTGGTATGAACAGTTTCTGTGAGACACAGAGCTTCAGGTGGGAGTGCCACCACCAAACTCAGTGTCCGTGGTAGGATGCAGAGGACTGCAGCAAAAGAGGAATCCCTGCAAGTCTGATAAGGACAGATTCTCTTCAGTAGGCTAAGTGTCAGGCTGACGTTCGAGGATCGAACCACTGATGCTGGATGCTGGAGGATCTGGCAGATTTAGAATCCCGAGTACAAATGATTTTCGAACCCCGTATTATACATTTAGCCAAGCTAGCGTGAAATACGAGTCTAAAATACAATCATTTACAAAATTAGGAGGAGTCAAACTTTTCCACACAGGATTTCCAGAACCGTGTACAATTATTTGTCTTCCTCTAACACCTGTTCCCTGTTTCCAAGAGATAACCAGTGCTGTTTCTAGAGTCTGAGCTGGAAGAACTAGATGAATAAAGCAATTTGCCTACAGAAATTTATGATTTTTTTCATTTTTTTTTTTTTTTGACAGACAGAGTGGACAGTGAGAGAGAGAGACAGAGAGAAAGGTCTTCCTTTGCTGTTGGTTCACCCTCCAATGGCCGCCGCGGCTGGTGCGCTGCGGCTGGCGCACCGTGCTGAGCCGATGGCCGGAGCCAGGTACTTATCCTGGTCTCCCATGGGGTGCAGGGCCCAAGCACTTGGGCCATCCTCCACTGCACTCCCTGGCCACAGCAGAGAGCTGGCTTGGAAGAGGGGCAACCGGGACAGAATCTGGCGCCCCAACCGGGACTAGAACCTGGTGTGCCGGCGCCGCAAGGCGGAGGATTAGCCTAGTGAGCCACGGCGCCAGCCGGATTTTTTTCATTTTTTTAAAAAATTTTATTTGAAATGTTGAAAGAGAGAAAGCATGTGCCACATATTTCCCACGTGCTGACTCACGACCTGAATGCCCACAACCACCAGGGCTGGACTAGGCTGAATCTAAGAGCTTGTACACATTCTGGGTCTCCCTTGTAGGTGCCAGGGAACCAAGTACTTGAGCTACTTCCCAGGGTTAGAGTAGCAGCAAGCTGGATTAGAAACAGAGTAGCGGATACTCAGAACAGCATACTTGGCCGGCGCCGCGGCTCACTATGCTAATCATCCGCCTTGTGGCGCCGACACACCGGGTTCTGTCCCGGTTGCCCCTCTTCCAGCCCAGCTCTCTGCTGTGGCCCAGGAGTGCAGTGGAGGATGGCCCAAGTGCTTGGGCCCTGCACCTGCATGGGAGACCAGGAGAAGCACCTGGCTCCCGGCTTCGGATCAGCGTGATGCGCTGGCCACAGTGCGCGCTGGCTGCAGCGGCCCTTTGGGGGGTGAACCAACGGCAAAAGGAAGACCTTTCTCTCTGTCTCTCTCTCTCACTGTCCACTCTGCCTGTCAAAAAAAAAAAAATATAAATAAAAAACGCAAAAAACAACACAACAGCATACCAGTATGGGATGAAGGTGTCCCAAATAGCAAATTAACCACGTGTCCCAAATAGCAAATTAACCACGTGCCCAACCCAATTTATAGCTATTTAAACTTATCCACTACGTACACTCGTGAGATTATTGTAGACTGAGTGCATAGTAACATTGTCCTATTTTTTAAAATCTGATTGCAAACATTTGTCATGATCCAGGTATTTTAGTGTCAATAGGCATTTGATTGGTTCCAATATTTTCTTCCTATGAACAGTGCTAAGTATATAGAAGTCTGGATATGCCATGTTGCCTATGTGATACAGATCTGTCTTGGGGCTTTTGGAGATACTACCTGATAGCACCCTGCAGAAATGGTGCCCCTGTACACTCCCAGGCCAGCAGACGTGGGAGTGCATTTTCTCCCTGTGCTGTCGCAACTGTCGGTGGTGGTAGTTTTTTTTTTATCTTTATTTTGCCTAATAGATAAAAAAAAAACCTTAACATAGATTTTGTTTTGCTTTTCAACATATTTTTTATGTTTATTCTCATTTCTTTCCTGTACATTTTCTGATCATACATTCTATTCATTTTCTATTATTTCTTATTCCAGAGCTCCTAATGTATCAGTATTTTTAAAACACGGTGAATCACAAAATAATACATGCTAAGTATAGAAAGTTTAGAAAATAGGTCAGTCATCTGTAATCTTACCATCCAGAGATGACCTTGGTTAACTTGGTTAACTCTCTAGGGTTTATGCTGTAAAGGAAAGAAAAATATCAACTAAGTTTTCACATTTTTAAAAGATTAGTGGTAAGGTAGGAAAGGTGACTTCTCAAACACCACTTTGGTTCATAAGATTGGCACAAACTAGGCAGATTGAAAATTTCCCCTGGAAATGGTTGAGGAGCATTTAATCTTACATCATACACATGGTAGGAAAGGAAACTGGCAGTTTCTTGTATCGTATCTATTAACGTTTTAAACGTGCTTACCCTTTGCAGCAATTCTGCTTGCAGGCATCACTTTTATGTATGCGAAAGATGCTTGGAAGCCTGTTCACTGGAACATCAGCACCGTGAATATTCATCCGTGTGCTGTGCTGAAGCCCCTGAATCAGCAGGTAGAAGAGGCAGTTCGTGGCTTGAAGGCATTTGCTGTTTTGAAGGACTGTTTCTTTGCCCCAATTTCTTGTCTTGCTTTTGCTCATCACAGTTCTATGATTTAGCAAATGCTCAGTGTCTTCTTATTGATGTAATAACTGGTCTTTTAGTGCATATATCTTTAAGGCATTGACTCGGGTCCCACTTTAACATTTAGAATGGCCTGGATAATACAGTGAGATGTGGGAAAAGTTTCTGTATTTAGAGTGGAACAATATGCAGATACTTCTGTCTTATTTAAGGAAGTGATAGAGTCTAACAGAGTCATGCAGCTATAGAGTGAACTACTTTGCATGATAAAGATCAAAAATCAGTTTAATCATTTGTTAATCTATGTCTTAGTTCCTTGGAAGAATTCATTCATGAGCCAATTTTGTCAGAAGAAATTTTAATTTAATAATAGATGTGCTCATTTATCAGAGGTTTGCTAAATGAATTATAAGCATAGTAATCTTTTATAATAAAGAAAAATTTTATAGGAGTAAAAATATTTTTATGCAACACTAAAATAGAGCACGATTATAATGAGCTCACACATAATTGAATATTTCTGCTTGATTGCAATTACACTTTTAAAAATTACTAATCAAAGAAGTTCCTGTTACCCAGCAGATGAGAAGCACGTTAAACTAGAGAAGTGATCCTGATGTCTTTGGGGGCAGGGAAGCCAGTAGGCCCTCTTGGATTATGATCTGGGGTTTTTCCTGAGAAGCAGCTTTCAGGTTGCTGTAGCCAAGTGAGGATCATAAAGTGACGCAGAGTGCAGTTAGGGTGCAGCTTCAGTCAGCATATCATCTTGTCCCCATCTCATCTCTATTCTAGTGCCAAGCCCTCTGCAGGGAGAAGTGAGAAAATGGGAGCGCAGCCCTTCCAAGGCTTCCCAGTTATCTTTACAGATGATTACGTGCGGCCGTAGGGAGGACCTTGGGGACGAGACAGTGTAATACTTGCCTTTCCCAGTAAGAGATTTCATTTCATAACTAATAGACACGGATCTGTGATAAATTATTAACTATCTGGAACTTAGATGAACGGGAGGGAGCTGAACAGCTCAGGCCAATTTTATTAAATGTGTTTGCTTTCCTGTTGTTTTCCATTAAAAAATGATCTAAACATATTTTTTTTTTTCTTCACAAGTAGTCAAATGACAAACATAAGGATGGTTTGTCCCAGGTAGTCTCCTTGCTGCAGCCTGGTTTCTTCTAAAGTAAATGGCCTCTTTGACAGCGAGCCAGCGTATCAGCCTTAGCAGGCTTCCTGTTGTCTTGTTTCTGAAAGTGTGTTGTGTAGATACCTGCATCAGTGTCCAGGCAGTGAGCGGGGTGGGTTTGTCAATGAGGGATAGTTGAGTGTTCTCCACTAAAAATCAGAATCCTAGCTTGAACATCAAACCTAATGTGTTTTAAAAGAATCCCAAGAATGTGATTCTTTATTTTTTTTTTTTTAAGATTTTATTTATTTGAGAGGTAGAGAGAAAGGTCTTCCATCCACTGGTTCACTCCCTAAACAGCTGCAAATGCCAGGAGCTGAGCCAATCTGAAGGCAGGAGCCAGGAGCTTCTTCCGCGTCTCCCACATGGGTGCTGGGGCACAAGCAGTTGGGCCATCTTCTGCTATCCCAGGCCATCAGGCCATAGCAGAGAGCTGGATTGGAAGAGGAGCAGCCCAGACTAGAACCTGCATCCCAATGGGATGCTGGTGCCACAGGCAGATGATTAACCTACTGTACCACAGTGCTGGCTCCAATAATGTGATTCTTTTTTTAAAAAATTTTTTTTTGACAGGCAGAATTAGAAAGAGAGAGAGACAGAGAGAAAGGTCTTCCTTTTGTCCGTTAGTTCACCCCCCAAATGGCTGCTATGGCCGGCATGCTGCGCTGATCTGAAGCCAGGAGCCAGGTGCTTCCTCTTGGTCTCCCATGCGGGTGCAGGGCCCAAGCACTTGGGCCATCCTCCACTGCCCTCCCGGGCCACAGCAGAGAGCTGGACTGGAAGAGGGGCAAGCGGGACTAGAACCCGGTGTGCCGGTGCCACAGGCGGAGGATTAGCCTAGTGAGCCGCGGCGCCGGCCAAGAATGTGATTCTTATGAAACTAAAATGTGAAGGCAGCCACTCTTCTAGTGGCTCCGAAATGACAGGTTAGGCTCCTCGGTGACTGGATTTCTGTCCACCAAGCTTCAAACCCTACCCTACAGCTCTTGTATGAATTTTAATCCTTGCATTCTCCTTTTCTCAGCTCGAATTATAGTAAACGTGGACTTCTGCCATGCTTACCTTCCAGCATCCTCCCGAGAGCCACTCAGGTGTCATTGAGCTAATAGGTTTATGGATTTCAAATTAATTAGCTATGAACTGACGGGGAGATAACGTGAAGGAACGTTGATGCCAGGGTAAATGTTTTCCTGTACAACTTATGAAAAATTATATAAACGTTGAAATCTGCTTCCCATTCTAGAATCTGGAGATAAACAGAGCTAAATTATTTTAAGCCATCATCAACAGTTTAATGGGTAATTTAGCAGGAGACTTACTCCAGCTGTTTCACAATACTTACTGAAACACAATAAAATTTATCAGAAATAAAGGAAGAAACATCCTTGGACTGACAGGGACCACCAAGTTCAGATATGAATAAGTAAAGATTAAGACACATTGTAAAGGAATATTTGAAAACCGGTGATTAAGAGAAAATTGTGGCCGGTGCCGCGGCTCACTAGGCTAATCCTCCACCTGCAGTGCTGGCACCCCGGGTTCTAATCCCAGTCAGGAAGCCGGATTCTGTCCCGGTTGCTCTTCTTCCAGGCCAGCTCTCTGCTGTGGCCCGGGAGTGCAGTGGAGGATGGCCCAAGTGCTTGGGCCCTGCACCCCATGGGAGACCAGGAGGAAGCACCTGGCTCCTGGCTTCGGATCGGTGCAGCGCGCTGTCCGTGGTGGCCATTTTGGGGGTGAACCAATGGAAGGAAGACCTTTCTCTCTGTCTCTCTCTCTCACTGTCCACTCTGCCTGTAAAAAAAAAAAAAAAAAATTGTAAAGTGTTGTGACAGGTCATCTAAACTAAAATGGCAGGGCAGCATGGTCAGGTTAAAGACACCTTTGAAATGCATAAAATTAATAGAATATTTTAAATGACAGGTATAAAATAGCATATCTACCTAATCATTCACATTCTGAGAACTTAGATGTCACAATTCCCATGAAACTTTAGAATTTACAGGCAGAATAAGTGGGTAGAAGGAGTAAACAGGCAAGTAATTATATCAGCTAATCAGAGTGGTGCATTCGGTTATCTCCCTAATAATTTGGATTTTGAATATGTATACTAGCAAGTGATATATGATAGGTGCATTTCCATTATAAAATTATTATCGGGGCCAGCATTGTGGCCCAGCGCGTTAAGCTGTGAGGCCATTGTTCCATGTGGGCACGAATTTGAGTCCCAGCTGCTCCACTTCCAGCCCAACTCACTGCTGATGCGCCTGGGAGGTCAGCAGAGGATGGCTTAAGTCCCTGGGCCCCTGCCATCCAGGTGGGAGACGCAGAAGAAGCTCTTGGCTCCTGGCTTTGGCCTAGCCCATCCCTGCCTGTTGCAGCCATTTGTGGGGTAGGCCAACAGAGGGAAGATCTCTCTCTGTCTCTCTCTGTGATTCTGCCTGCAAATAAATCAATAAATATTTTTTAAAGTATTTTTTTTTAATTTTTATTCTTTTTGACAGGCAGAGTGGACAGCGAGAGAGAGAGACAGAGAGAAAGGTCTTCCTTTTTGCTGTTGGTTCACCCTCCAATGGCCGCCGTGGCCGGTGTGCTGCGGCCGGCACACTGCGCTGATCGATGGCAGGAGCCAGGTGTTTCTCCTGGTCTCCCATGGGGTGCAGGGCCCAAGCACTTGGGCCATCCTCCACTGCACCTCTGGGCCACAGCAGAGAGCTGGCCTGGAAGAGGGGCAACCGGGACAGAATCCGGCGCCCCAACTGGGACTAGAACCCAGTGTGCCGGCACCGCAAGGCGGAGGATTAGCCAATTTAGCCGCGGCGCCGGCCTTTTTTAAAGTATTATCAATAAATATTTTCATTTGCCAAATTCATAGATGGGGATTAAATTATGGACGCTGGAACTTACATGTCTAGGACCTGTGTATTTTCTGACTGCTTATACTCAGGCAGAGAAAATAAATAGAACTTTAAATTTTATTGCGTTGAAACAGAAAACCAGGGTAATTCACTATGGAAATAACAATCATGCATAAATACATGGATAACAGTCATGTATATATATAAATAGCAATCATACAAAATTTGAGCAATTCATTGTGAAAACAGCTGCCCTCTTAGGACTATTCTTAGTGTCTCAGTTTGGGTACTCACATGGCTAATTCCTCTGTCTCTAAGCTCTCTAATTGGAATTTTCTAAGTTCAAAGTCCATAATTCTATTTAGTAATTTTTAAAAGTATTGGATTGATATATTTTTTAAAGATTCATTTATTTATTTGAAAAGCAGGGTTACAGAGAGAGAGCGAGAAGTGCAGAGAGATTTTCTTTCTTCACTCCTCAACTGGCTGCAATGGTCAGCGCTGGGCCAGGCTGAAGCCAGGAACTCATCTGGGACTTCCACGTGAGTGGCAGGGCCCCAAGTACTGGGCCATCTTCTGCTGGTTTCTCAGGTGCATTAGCAGGGAGCTGGATTGGAAGTGGAGCAGCTGGGACTTGAACTGGTGCACATATGGGATGCTGGGGCTGTAGTCGGTGGTCTAATCTGCTGCACTACAGCACTGGCCTCTGAATTGATGTTTTAGAATAAAAGTCCCCCCATAGAATTTTTCAAAGTGTAGTCTAATTATTTTATAGTAGCACATATTCATGGGTATGTCAAGCAGATTTTTCTAGGATAAATCATTATTTGAAATGAAAATTTGAAAACAGTACTGTGAATAGTTCTCTGCTAACATCTTTTTTGAAGTGTGATTCACATCCCATAAAATCATGTATTTGCAGGGTACAATTTAATGATTTTTAGTACATTTATAGAATTATGCCATCACTTTAATTTAGTTTTATAACATTTCCGTCAACTCAGAGGGTCTTCTGTAACCACTTAACATTGCAAGTAAATGGAATAGGTTTTTGTGTTGGATTTTCACTTAACCAATATTTTTGAAGTTCATCGCCCTGTTTTTGGTTCTCTACATGCTAGCATTTACCAGTAGATCATTATTTTTTTTTTCTTTTAAAAACAACATTTATTTATTTGAAAGGTGAAATTATAGAAAAAGGGGAGGAGAAGAGGTAGACCAAGAGAGGTATTCCACGCAATGGTTCATCCCCAAATTGGCCACAATGACAAGAGCTGGGTAAGGTGAAGCCAGAAACCAGAGCCTCCAAGGGGTCTCCCATGTGGATACAGGGGCCCAGGCACTTGGACCATCCTCTGGTGCTTTCCCAGGGATCTGGGTTGGAAGCGGAGCACCCATATGGGATGGCAGCATTGTAGGTGGTAGCTGAACTCACTTTGCCAGAATGGCAGCCCCTAATTTTTTTTTGATGAATGAAATTCTCTTGTTTGGAAATACCGCAATTTATCTATGGATCCATTGATGGGTATTTGGATTGCTCACATTTTTTGGTTATTATGAATAATACTATCAACATTTGTGTACAAGTCTGTGTGTGTGTGTAGATACGCAGGAGCAGATGATCAGTAGTGAAATCTTAGAGTGATTGTATGTTTAATATTTAAGGATGGACAAATTCTTTTTCAGAGTACTGTAGTGTGTTACATTCCTATCAATCATGTATGAGGTTTACACTCATCTGTGCTTCCTTACTAAATAATTAGAATTAAGTTGAGGCTGGCGCCGCGGCTCACTAGGCTAATCCTCTACCTAGCGGCGCCAGCACACCGGGTTCTAGTCCTGGTCGGGGCGCCAGATTCTGTCCCGGTTGCCCCTCTTCCAGGCCAGCTCTCTGCTGTGGCCAGGGAGTGCAGTGAAGGATGGCCCAAGTGCTTGGGCCCTGCACCGCTTGGGAGACCAGGACAAGCACCTGGCTCCTGCCTTCGGATCAGCGCGGTGCGCCAGCCGCGGCGGCCATTGGAGGGTGAACCAACGGCAAAGGAAGACCTTTCTCTCTCTGTCTCTCTCTCTCACTGTCCACTCTGCCTGTCAAAAAAAAAAAATAATAATCTTTTCAGTTTCCACATCATAGTCACTGATTTCTTTTTTGCTGAACAAATTTTTCCTTTAATATTAGAATGCACTGAAGTTTTTAAAGTTCATTACCAAAAAATCTGTACTTTAAAATATAGGCTCAGAGATCATTAGCTTCATAGGATATATATCCTTAGAGACATTTTTTTAACTTTGTGCTTTCATTTGAAATTTCATTTCAATTACTCGGGTGTAATTTTTTTCTTTTTGGCTTTATTTTTTCAAGTATAATATGAAATGCCTATTCAGAACTTTGCCCACATTTCACTTAGGTTATTTTACTGTTTAGCTTTTAGAGTTTTTTAAATATACTACAAATATAAACTGCTTATTAGATATGTGATTTGCTAATATTTTCTTTCAGTCTGTGAGTATCTACTTGCTTTCTTAAGTGGGTCTCAAAGCCAGTTTATAAAACTGGGTAATATTTACTTTATTGTTTTCTTTCTTTTACTGAGTGACTTGATTTTGCAACTAAGGAAGTCACAAGGACTTTCTCCTATGTTCTGTCCCATGATTTACATTTATACGTCAGTCCAAGATTCAGCTGTTTTTGTATGTGGTGTGAGGAAAGGATCTAAATTTGTCTGGCAGTACATATCTGTCAACATCCTTTGTTGAAAACATCATGCTTTCCTTATAAAATGCAATAAATAGCATGTTGGCCAAAAATGAATTGCCAATAAATGTAATTTAAGACTTTATTTTTGAACTTTTAATATAGTTCTTTTAAGTTCCAGGTTTATCCCCCCCCCCCCTTTTTTTTTGACAGGCAGAGTGGACAGTGAGAGAGAGAGACACAGAGAAATGTCTTCCTTTTGCCGTTGGTTCACCCTCCAATGGCCGCCACGGCTGGTGTGCTGCGGCCGGCGCACTGCGCTGATCCGAAGGCAGGAGCCAGGTGCTTCTGGTCTCCCATGGGGTGCAGGACCCAAGCACTTGGGCCATCCTCCCCTGCCTTCCTGGGCCACAGCAGAGAGCTGGCCTGGAAGAGGGGCAACCGGGACAGAATCCGGCGCCCCGACCAGGACTAGAACTTGGTGTGCCGGCGCTGCTGGGTGGAGGATTAGCCTAGTGAGCTGCGGCACCGGCCCCAGGTTTATCCTTATGTCAGCTCCATACTGTATTGACTTCTGTAGCTTTATAGTGCTTTGAGTCTGGGAAATGTAGGTATTTCAACTTTTATTTTTAAATATTTGTTTAAAAACTTGTTTTGGTGACTTTGAATGTATTTCTGTACAGATTATAGAATCAGACCATCAGTATCTGCAGAGAATCTAATGTGGCTTTGACAGGGTTATACTGAATCTAAAATTCAGTTTTCAGTGAGCTTCCACCTTAAACCACACAAAAACTTTTGTTTTTTCCCTTTCAGTCAATCATTCAGGGACAGTCTGAATATGCCACTTGACCAACAAGGACTAAAGTTAGCTGATAGCCCATGTTACAATGTTTAATACGGTTGCCTTCAAGCCACTCACTTGATTTAAAGTTCACAAAGGATTTATGAGAGCGCGTAACCTGAGACCCCTTTTGGAGATAAACAAATAAGGTAGGCAAAATAGGAGCAGTCTGTCTTCACAGGAGTAGGACAGAAACCCAGGTATCATCCTGTACTGCAGTTTCATTTGTCTGCTGCTGTGAGAAAGATCAAAGTTGTTGTTGTTGTTGTTGTTGTTTTTTAGTTTTTATTTAATAAGTATAAATTTCCAAAGTACAGCTTTTGGATTACAGTGGCTTTTCCCCCCCATAACTTCCCTCCCACCCACATTCCTCCCATCTCCCGCTCCCTCTCCCATTCCAATCATCTCAAGATTCATTTTCAATTATCTTTATATGCAGAAGATCAATTTACTATAAATTAAGATTTCAACAGTTTGCACCCACACAGAAACACCAAGTGTAAAATACTATTTGAGTACTAGTTATAGCATTAATTCACATTGCACAACAGATTAAGGACAGAGATCCTACATGGGGAGTAAGTGCACAGTGACTCCTGTTGTTGATTTAACAATTGACACTCTTGTTTATGGCGTCAGAAATCTCCCTAAGCTCTTGTCATGAGTTGTCAAGGCTATGGAAGCCTTTTGAGTTCGCCAACTGCGATCTTATTTAGACAAGGTCATAGTCAAAGTTGAAGTTCTCACCTCCCTTCAGAGAAAGGTACCTCCTTCTTTGATGGCCTGTTCTTTCCACTGGGATCTCACTCGCAGAGATCTTTCATTTAGGGTTTGGTGGTTTTTTTTTTTTTTTTTTTTTTTTTTTTTTTTTTTTTTTTTTTTTTTTTGCCAGAGTGTCTTGGCTTTCCTTGTCTAAAATACTCTCATGGGCTCTTCAGCCATATCCGAATGCCTTAAGTGCTGATTCTGAGGCCACAGTGCTGTTTAGGACCTCTGCCATTCTATGAGTCTGCTATGTATCCTGCTTCCCATGTTGCATGCTTCGCTCCTTTTTAATTTTATCAGTTAGTATTAGCAGACACTAGTCTTCTTTATGTGAACCTTTTTTTAGACAGTGAGAGAGAGACAGAGAGAAAGGTCTTCCTGTTTCCGTTGGTTCACCCGTCAAGTGGCTGCTATGGCCGGCACATTGAGGCCAACGCGCTGCGCCAATCCAAAGCCAGGAGCCAGCTGCTTCCTCCTGGTCTCCCATGCGGGTGCAGGGCGGGAGGACCTGGGCCATTTTCCACTGCCTTCCTGGGCCACAGCGGAGAGCTGGACTGGAAGAGGAGCAACTGGGACTGAATCTGGCGCCCCAACTGGGACTAGAACCCGGGGTGCTGGCACTGCAGGCGGAGGATTAGCCTAGTTAGCTGCAGCGCCGGCTGCCCCTTTGTCTCTTAATCCTATCATTATGATCAATTGTGAACTGAAACTGATCACTTTGACTTGTGAGATGGCATTGGTACATGCCACCTTGATGGCATTGAATTGGAATCCCGGGACACGTTTAAATTTAACTGAAAAGTGATCCCTGTTAAATATAAGAGTGGGAATAAGAGAGGGAGGAGATGTACAATTTGGGACATGCTCAATCGGACCTGCCCCAAATGGTGGTTAGAAAGATCAAAGTTTTTACAGACAGGGTCCAAAGCAAACAGTACATGCAAGCTGATAAAATCCAAATCAGCCTATTCAGAGTGAATTTCAGTCACAACAGTTCAGTTATTCTCCAAATGTTAAATTTGTATAAATATTATTTTATATGTGTAGTTACACAGAACTAAGGATTCCAGTATAGTACCTTTTATTAAAAACCAAAGTGGTATACTCTTTCAGGTAATGTGGGACTTGAGAGATGATTCCAGTATATAGGAATTATAATTGAGAAAATGATAAAGAAATGAACCTGGGGCCAGCGCTGTGCCAAAGCGGGAAAATCTGCTACCTGCAGTGCCGGCATCCCATATGGGCACCGGTTCTAGTCCCAGCTGCTCCATTTTCAAAGCAGCTCCCCGCTATGGCCTGGGAAAGTAGTGGAAGATGGCACAAGTCCTTGGGCCCCTGCACTTGTGTGGGAGAACTGCAAGAAGTTCCTGGCTCCTGGCTTCAGATCAGCTCAGCTCTGGCCTTTGTGGCCATTTGGGGAGTGAATCAGTGGATGGGAGACACTGCCTCTCTCCCTCTCTCCCTCTCTCCCTCTCTCCCTCTCTTTCTCTCTCTCTCTCTCACCCCAGCCTCTCTGTAACTCTGCCTTTCAAATAAATAAATAAATCTTTTCTTAAAAAAAGAAATTAAGGCCATTAGAAAGTTAACATAGTAGTCATTGATTTAAGAATGATGTAAAGAAACTAGTAAAAGGCAGAAATACCATTTATACAGTAGCCTCCCTTATTCATGGTTTCACTTGCCAAGGTTTAAGTTACCCATGGTCAGTTCTGATCTGAAAATATTGGGAAATTCCAGAAACAGTTTTAAAATTAAATTGTGCATCATTTGGATGGGTATGATGTCCTCTTGTGCAATCCTATTCCATTTTACCAGGAACATGAGTTGTTCGTGTGTATACCATATCCACACTGCATACCCTACCTACCAATTGGTCACCTGGTAGCCTTCTCGGTTTTTAGACTGCCTGTCATGAACACACAGTAACCTGTGTTTACTTAGTAATGGCTCCAAAGTACAACAGTAGTGATGCTGGCAGTTTAATTGCAATACATTGTTATAAGTGTTTTATTTTACAATAGTTACTATTGTTGATCCCTTACTATGTATATGTGTAAGTTAAGCATTGTCACAGTTACATGTGTAGGGGGGAAGACAGTGTGTGTAGGGTTCAGTGCTATCTGTGGTTTCATATTCCTGTGGATCTTGGAAGGTGTCCCTCCATGGGATAGGAGAAGATTGCTGTACTTAATTTCAATAACTGATTTCTCTCATTGTAGCATCTCTTACCTAGTGACATAATATTGTCATCTTAGAACTGATGAAATTTGATATGAAAACAAGGTGAATTCAGTGTCATTTATGAAGGTATTGTTGGAATGATTGTCTTAGAATGGGATGTAACAGGGGATGCCATCTGAATGGATGTATCTAAGACTTCAGTATTAACTAGTAATATATGTAGATATACACAGGGAAGTTTTATAGTCTTTTTAAAAATGCTTGATTTTCTTCTACTTAAGTTTACTGTGAGTCAGGATTATATCAATTTTTTAATAATTTCATACATTAAATCTGTGATTTAAGGGGCAAAATGGTGCCGAAGAATGTTGTCAGGAGAAATGTTTTGGATAGGAAAATGGATAAGACATACAGGCAACCATCACTTGAAAGTAAGGTCCCAATCATAGCTGGTAAAATGGCAAATGAAGAAATACATTTCATTGTAAATTGAATTCCCATTATTTAATTTGCATTTTCATTTTCTGTAGTTCTTTTTTTTTTTTTTTTTGGCTCCCAAGACCTTATATATTTTGTGCGAATTGACACAACTTTCATAAGAAGGAGGTGGAGTCATAAAGGGGTGAGTGGGTGGAGAGGTAAAAGAGGAAAAAGCCATCTACTAATATGTAGAGTGTGGTTTAAGCTTCAGACTATGGAAACCCCTTATTTCCATTTTCATACATCGGAATAACTTACTAAGCACCCCTGGGGACAGCCTAACCCTGCACATAACTATGGTTTAAAAGGTCCCCAAGCATTTGCCTATAGTTAGCTCAGTGGTAGTATTTTAGTAAGTGTTCTAATAACTTGGCTGCTCTTGCCTTTGGTGGTGGAGGCTCCGCAAGCGCTCAGTGTCCAAATTTTGGGTCCCTATTCACATGGTCTCATGTGTTCATGTTCTGCACCTATTAATAACTCACCATAGGCTTGTGTGAGAATACATCAGACTCTATCTTGGAACTACATGATGCGCTGTCTACTTAATCCTCTCTTTTTCTCCATTACTTTTTGAAGATACACATTCCATCCTGTGTTCAGTGCTTTTATTCCCTCTTGTTCTTTTGAAGCAGGTTATAAATAAGTCTTAGAGAGTTGAGAAAATATAATACAAGTGAAAGTGAAAACAGGGGAGAACTATCACAATAATCTAAATGGCTGTAGTTGTGATGATTCCATAGTACGCAGGCTGTTTTTAAAAGTGCTTTACAGTTTTTAAGCTTTATTTACAAGTTCTTTTGGCTGTAGAATAACTGCACACTTTTTTAGAAAACAAATGATCCATTCAGATGCTTAAGAGTATTCTAGTTTTTAGAAACTAAATTATGTTTTCAAGGTCCTAACTATTGGGATGTAAAGGAGATCAATTTTGTTTTTGTTTTGTTTTGTTTTGTTTTGTTTTGAGGGGAGGAGGTAAATAAAATAAGAAGCTGTAATTTAGTACTACTTTCTTAGTACAAATCAGGTTTCAGCATGTGTATTTTACTTTTTATAATTTGGAATACTTGGTTAACTATCTATTTGGAGACTGCTAGTAAAATGTACATATTTGAAAAAATAAGAATAGTTTTCTGTGCCTTTGTAGTGGTGGGTACTAAATGAGAAGAAATGTCTGCAAGGGACAGAAAAAGGATCAGATTTTTCCACTGATCACACCTCCAAGGACCAGTGGGAAGGGACACCTCTTTTTATCAAATCTCTAAAGGAAAACTAGCAAATGGAGTTCCTGCTGTTTCTATATCAGTGATGTTTAATTATTTATATATTTGAAAACAATGAGAAAGAGAGTGAGCAAGCTTCCATCCACTGGGTCACTCCCCAAATGCCCACAGGAGCTGGGACAGGGCCAGGCTGAAGCCATCGGCCAGGAACCCCATCCAGGTCTCCATATGGGTAACAGGTACCCAAGTATTTGAGCCTTCATCATCGGCCTACAGAGTGTGCGCTAGTAGGAAGCTGGTTCAGAAGCAGAAGCGGGACTCTGTCCTAGGACTCTCATATGGGATGCCAGGATTGCAGTGTTGGCTTGGTCAGCTGTGTTGGAACACTCACATTAGTATGTGTACTGATTTTAAAAACAATTTGAGGCCCATCATTTTATGGTTCATACTGCCTTATAAGTATGGAAAATTTTCATAGACATATGCTGAAATAGATACTACACCAGGATACTAAAAGTAAGAAATATTCAGTGAATCACCAAAGTTAGACATTTGGTAAGAGCAGGAGGTGAAATTCAATGTTGTGTGTGTGTGTGTGTGTGTGTGTGTGTGTGTGTGAGAGAGAGAGAGAGAGAGAGAGAGAGATTTTGTTGCTCCAGTTTTATTTATTTATAATGTATCATGTTATTTTAATTCTCTGATCCATATTGGTGGATAGAAATTGACATGGTGGGGCTGGTGCTGTGGCGCAGCAGGTAAAGCTCCCACGTGTGATTCTGGCACTCCATGTGGGCACCATTTCGAGTCCCAGCTACTCCACTTATGACCTAGCTCTCTGCTAATGGCCTGGGAAAGCAACCAAAGATGGCTAAGTGCTTGGGCTCCTACACCCACATGGGAGACCCAGAAGAAGCTCTGGGCTCCGTGGCTTCAGCCTGCATCAGCTCCAGCTCTTGAGGTCATCTGGGGAGTGAACTAGCAGATGGAAGATGTCACTCTCTCTCTCCCTCTCCCACTCCCTCTCCCTCTCCCCCTCTGTAACTCTTCTTTCAAACAAATAAATAAATCTTTTAAGAAAAAAAGAAAAAGAAGTTGACAGGGTACAGGTACAGGAGAATTTGCTGATTTTTTGTGTAATCTTTTTTCCCTTTCTCTTTGCATTTCCTGCCTAGTATTAGTATGCTTAAATTTTTTTAAAGATTGATTTATTTGAAAGGCAGTTACAGAGAAATATATTCTATTCACTGGTTCACTCCCCAAATGATGCTAGAGCTGGGATGATATGAAGCAAGGAGATTCTTCTGGTCTCCCAAATGAGTTCAGGGATCCAAGCACTTGGCCCATTTTTACTGCTTTCCCAGGTGCCTTAGCAGGGATCTGAATGGGAAGTGGAGCAGCTGAAACTTGAACCAGTGCTCATATGGGATGGTTGTGCTGCAAACAGTGGCTTTACCTGCTATGCCACAGCATCAGCCCTGAGATTAAAAGTTTTAAGCAATAAATTAATGCACACTAGAGGGAAATCTTATAAAATATACCTGGTAGATTCCAATATCATTAACACTTGTTGAAATAGTGAACTTACTGATTTCACCTCCTGGTTCCCTTGGAAAATTCAGGTGCTTGACAACTCTGGCATGTTGTAGCTCATTTTGGTCTTGTCTTTGGAATCTAAAGAATGGTATATCTCTCTGACGACCTGCAGTGGTAGCATTAGTGATAACTACAAAAAACTTTGGCCATATATGAATCAATTATTAATGTTTAGGTATTGTGGCTTGTGTTTTCCCAGGTGCATGGCTGTTTTGTGTAGTAACACTGTAACGAGGGTATTTCGGATAGATTCGGTTGACTAAGAAGTTGAGTAACTCACACCAAGGAAGCACCCTGGTAACCTAAGGCAGAGCTGCCTGGGTGCCTGGCTGATTGTCTTGGTTCAGGGACGTGGCCCTGACTGAGCGCTGTCCACCCATCAAGGCCAGAAGCATTGTCTCAGGAAGTGCTGTGTTTCAGGTCTCAGGTCCCGTGCAGTGGGAGTGAGGGGCAGTGTCAGAAATGAAAGGTGAACCCCCATCTCTTAATCTTCACTTTGGTGTGAGTGCCTCTATTGTGCCATGTATATTGTAATTTTCATATACAATTTGGTTTAAAAACCATCCAAGTTAAGTTTTAAAGTTTAAAAAGCACACGAATTTCCTCTCCCAGCCACAATAAAATAGCAACTAGGAAATCCACACACAGACACTGACATACATGCACATGCACACACACAAGGAAACATCCACGGCTCCCAGATTATGCAAGGGTCTTCTTACAGTTTGTGGAAGGTGCATATACTGAAAAACAATGCGTGGCTTTCATGTTTCTTTGCACCAGTTTAAACAGAGAAATTTTTAAATAAGTTTTGGAGATTTTTGTTTTCTTTTTTTTTTTTTTAACTTTTATTTAATGAATATAAATTTCCAAAGTACGACTTATGGATTACAATGGCTTCCCCCCCATACCGTCCCTCCCACCCACAACCCTCCCCTTTCCCACTCCCTCTCCCCTTCCATTCACATCAAGATTCATTTTCCATTATCTTAACGTACAGAAGATCAGCCTAGCACACATTAAGTAAGGATTTCAATAGTTTGCTCCCACACAGAAACATAAAGTGAAAAATAATAGATGATCTTTTTTAAATGATGATGAAATCAGATCAGACCTATTGTCATGTTTAATCCCAGTGAGAGTCAAGTTGGGAATTGATAATTTCTTTTTTTTTTTTTTTTTTACAGAAGATCAGTTTAGTATGCATTAAGTAAAGATTTCAACAGTTTGCACCCCCATAGAAACACAAAGTGAAATATATTGTTTGAGTACTCGTTATAGCATTAAATCTCAATGCACAGCACACTAAGGACAGAGATCCTACATGAGGAGGAAGTGCACAGTGACTCCTGTTGTTGACTTTACCAATTGACACTCCTGTTTATGGCATCAGTAATCTCCCTATGCTCCAGTCATGAGTTTCCAAGGCTATGGAAGCCCTCTGAGTTCTCCGACTCTTATCTTGTTTAGACAAGGTCATAGTCAAAGTGGAGGTTCTCTCCTCCCTTCAGAGAAAAGTACCTCCTTCTTTGATGACCTGTTCTTTCCACTGGGATCTCACTCAGAGATCTTTTGCCACAGAGATCTTTTCTCACAGAGAGATCTTTTCTCTTTTTAAAATAAGGCAGAGAAGCAGAGAAAGACCTTCCATCTTCTAGTTTACTCCCAAATGCCTGCAAATAGGCAGGGCTGGGCCAGGCTGAAACCATAGCCTGGAAATCACTCCAGGTCTCCCATGTGAGTGCAAGGGACTCAAGTATTTGTGTCATCATCGTTTCCTCCTGGAGTGTGCATTAGGGGATACAGTGGACCAGGCAGCATTTTTTTTTTTTTTGACAGGCAGAGTTAGAGAGAGAGACAGAGAGAAAGGTCCTCCTTTTCTGTTGGTTCACCCCCCAAGTGACTGCTATGGCCAGCACGTTGTGGCCAGTGCGCTGTGCCGATCCGAAGCCAGGAGCCAGGTGCTGCCTCCTGGTCTCCCAGGTGGGTGCAGGGCCCAAGCACTTGGGCCATCCTCCACTGCCTTCCCGGGCCACAGCAGAGAGCTGGCCTGGAAGAGGGGCAACCGGGACAGAATCCGGCACCCCAACCGAGACTAGAACCTGGGGTGCTGGCGCCGCAGGCGGAGGATTAGCCTAGTGAGCCGTGGTGCCAGCGTCCTAGGCAGCATCTTAACTACTGCACCATTTGCCCAACCTTAACTCCATTTGTCCATGAACTTTTGGAAGTAGTTTCATGTATTCAAGTACATTTAAACATATACATAAGTCAGACTAAATGTAGATAACAAAATGTTCATATTCATCAGTAAAAAATTAGAAACTGTAAATGTTTAAAAAATAATAAGACATTATACATGCAACAGGGATAATTGTGGGGAGCAGGGCCCTGTGGGGAGCAGGGCCCGTCTCCCGCAACATGGCGAAATAAGTACTGAGACTGTCAAGACTAGACTACTGAGACTATTGAGACTAACTCCATGCGCCTGATCTCCCACCATATGGCGCTGAGAGGGAGTAAACAAATCTTACACAGCTGCTTTGTTAATTAGCTGATTCCTGACCCAACCTCTGATTGGAGGAGAACGGCGTGCTCAGCACGTGGGCAGCAAAGCACGGATTGGTGGGAGAGGACTATAAAGGCGAGATAGAAGCGGCGCAGAGGGATTTGCTTATGTGCCGCAGACATCTTACACCATGTGCCGAAAGAATAACAAGAATGCGGGCACACACCAAGTGGAATGCAGTTAGAATGTGGTTAGCACAGGAGCAAACTTGAGCGCACAACGCAGAGTCATTCGCTCAAACAACAGCGTCCGGTCCGGTGCCGTTCCTCCACCCGCGGTGGAGCAACAGATAATGATGAAATAAAATGAATAATTTATGTCAGTAAATTCAGTACCTTAAATGAAATGAGCTAGTAATTGGAAAACACAAAACACCAAAAGTGACTAAAACAATTGAGTAAATTTGAATAGCTTTGTTACTAGTTACTAAACTAATACTTTGTTACTGGGTTGTAGTTAAAAAACCTTCCACAGTGGTAGCCTCAAATCAAGAGGGCTTAGTTTAAGAATTATGTCAAACGTATGAAGATGAACTGACATCAGTTATGCACAAGCTTTTCTAAAAATAAAGCATGAAACAGCAGAAAGTCCAGAAATAGACCTACTCCATTATGACCAGTTGATTTTTTAGTAAAAGTTACCAAATAGTTTAATGGGAAAAGTCTAAGCTTTGACAAATGATGCCGATGGATTTAGATACCCATTGTGGATGAAAGACTGTGGCCACATACTTGTCAACAGCCAGAAGCAGTAGTTCAAATGGGTCTTAAGCCACTAAGAGAAAACTTAGAAAATCAGTACTTTGGCACAGGCCCAGAATAGTTTTGGTAGGACACAAATTGATAAACTGTAAAAAGAATTGCTGATTTGGATATTTTAAATATTGAAGTCTGCTTTTTCAGAAGATGTGTATGGAAATGAAAATATAATACAGAAGATGGGAGAAGATATTTGTAAACAATTTATCTGAAGTGCTTGTTTCCAGAATATATACAGGACTGTCTTCATTAAAAGAAAGCAGACAATAGTATAAAGTAGTATAAAAAAGCAGTATGAGTAAGCAGTCCACTAAAAAAGATACTCATGGAGAATGAGCTCTCGTAAAAGATGCTTAATATTAGGGAAGACAGACACGCATCCTCATGAAGATTCGATGGCTCTCAAGAGGATCTTAGCTGAGCGGTTATGTACACTCCGTGTGGAAGTGGTGCAAGGGTCAACTGAGGGCCTCCTGCCCCCAGAGATCTCCAGAACATTCCTTGGAGCCCGGCATCCCTTGGCCCATGAGGTTCTAGGGACTTGGCTCCAGATTTTTGTTCAGGTTTTGGGTGAGGATTTAAGTAGAGTGCATTCCTTTCTGAGCTCTTTGCTCAGTCCTGTGTCCACTGGCGCTGCCCTTGTTTTTTCCACATTGACTTGTACAGAATATTCAACTGCATTGCTGCTTTTCAAAATTACATACCTTTATGTTTAAAATAAGGAACAGTGTTCATAATGGTTGTGGATTACCAGTCATTTCAGGAATTCTAGGGAATCGTCTGGAAGACGTTGGGTGTTTGGAATAGGGGTATGTCAGAGGACCTCCCTGTCTCCTGAGCTCTGGGGCCCTACTGCCTTTGCTCTCTTTCTGTTCCAGACTGTGTCCAGATGATCTGAATTCTTCACCCTGTATTATAAAGAACTGTTTGCCGGGGCCGGCCGTGGCTCACTCGGTTAATCCTCCACCTGCAGCGCTGGCATCCCATATGGGCGCCGGGTTCTAGTCCCGGTTGCTCCTCTTCCGGTCTGGTGCTCTGCTATGGCTCGGGAGTGCAGTGGAGGATGGCCCAAGTGCTTGGGCCCTGTACCCGCGTGGGAGACCAGGAGGAAGCACCTGGCTCCTGGCTTGGGATCAGCATAGCTCTGGCCGTAGCGGCCATTTGAGGGGTGAACCAATGGTGGGAAGACCTTTCTCTCTGTCTCTCTCTCTCTCACTGTCTAACTCTATCTGTCAAAAAAAAAAAAAAAAAAACAAAAAACAAAACTGTTTGCCCCTCTATGATACTGCCCAGCTAACTTTGCATGTCCATCAAAGTATACAGGAAAGCAGTCTTCCAGTCCACCAGGTCCTCTTTCTAAGAGTCCAAGTTGTGCTTGTCCCACTTTTTTTTTTTTTTTTTTTGCTGTTTCACATGTGCAATAGAATTTATTTCATGTACAATATTTTGAGCCTATTTTCTCAAAATTAAGGAAACATTCAGAAAAGAATTTTTAAATTTCCTAATTAATTGTCTAAAATCCAATTTAATTAGCTTAAAATAGAATTTTTTAAAATCATATTAATTATACAAATGAGTGATCTAAAAATGTGTCATAACAGACAAAATTTTCAGACTTTAGTTAAGAGCTTTCAGCATTTGTTTATAGGCGAGAGCTGTTATGATTGACATGGTTGCGACCCACTATGCTTCAGAGGATCCAGCCCCTGGTGTCAGATCTGCTGCATGAACCTGGACATACACACAAGATCCTCTGAGCTGCTCTTCATTGGATTACTCTGTGGGTGGCTGTTACTGCTGCTGAGCACGGAGTAGCCATGAGGATTCTTATACTGCTAGAATTTTAGGTTAGTACTATATTATACCAACTCAAATGACGGCGATTCCACAATACGCAGCTGCTTACATAGAGCTGTATATATTTCTAGGAGATACTCCTGGTTATGATACCTTTGTGTCATACCCTGAAGGCACACAGGGCTTGCACTATTGAAATTTTAATACCTTCTGCCATATCAGCTTTCAAAAATCTTCCAGTTTATGCTATCAGCAACTGTAGAAGTGCCATTTTTCTCGTGTCTTTATCCATAGTGAATATTAATACTCTTTTACGGTTACAGTATACTTTATAGATTTTTTTTTTTTAAAGGCAGAGTGGACAGTGAGAGAGACAGAGAGAAAGGTCTTTCTTTTTTTTCCATTGGTTCACCCTCCAATGACTGCTGTGGCCAGCACGCTGTGGCCGGCACACTGATCTCATCTGAAGCCAGGAGCCAGGTGCTTCACCTGGTCTCCCATGTGGGTGCAGGGCCCAGGGACTTGGGCCATCCTCCACTGCACTCCTGGGCCACAGCAGAGAGCTGGACTGGAAGAGGAGCAACCGGGACAGAATCCAGCGCCCCGACCGGGACTAGAACCCGGGGTGCCAGTGCCGCAGGAGGAGGATTAGCCTATTGAGCTGCAGCGTCGGCCATACTTTATAGATTTTTAATGTTTGTTTTCATAACTTGTATTTATTATGTACATTATATGCTCATAATCTTTGACCATTTTCCCATTAATCTCTTAGTCATTGAAAGCTACACCTAGGTCTCTAACTGCAAGGTTATTTAAGTTCACAGGAAAATGCAGCAGTTAATACAGCTAGCATCCCAGTTTCATCAGTTTAGCTCATGTTCTTTAGTTGTAAATTCTGTTGATCACATTGCACCCCTTGTATACTCTTCGCTAACTGCCTAATTTCTTTCCTGACTCCCTAGATTTGACCAGTTTTCTCAAACTTGCCTATGTAATGTTCATCCCTATTTTATAATTTTATTACATATGTATATATCCATAAAATATATACCATTATTTTGTGTTTTAAAAATTTGCAGAAGTAGAATCAGACAGTAGAACTCCTTTTAGAAGCTGCCTTTTTAAAATCCATATGGTACTTGTCAGATTTATTCAGGTTGTTGCATGCAGCTGTAATCCACCTTTTAATCTGTGATTTTACTTAAACATTTATTTATCCACTACCCTAGTGATGAATGCCCATTTTATCTCCTTTTTTTATTCTTTTGGAATTGTAAACAATGTAATAATGATCATTCTTTTGAAAGTCTTGTGTACCTGTGCAGGAGTTTCTCTTGGATATATACTTGTTAGTAAGATTGTGGTTTTTGAAGATACATATCTTCATATTTACTATAAACGCTATCTAATTGTCCATCAGGGTGACTATACACTTCATTCAGACTGTGTTTTCCCACATCCATGCCAACCACCTCCTGGCATTGTCAAACTTGATTGTTACTTCTCATCTGTACTCATCTCTCAGTAATTGGTAGAACAATTAGAACATTTTGAAAAAGAAGAAACAAAAAAAACAGAACACTATCAACCCATTTGACCTAATCTATACTTACGGAAAATTTTATGTCCAGTGTACATGGGCTAGTCATCAAGGTGGATTACTCTGAAAACATACAGATGTGTTTTTTGGTAACGGTGGATTTCAGGGAAGTTAATAATAAAAGAAAGAGGCCGGTATTGTGGGGTAGTGTGTAAAACCGCAGCCTGCAACGTCAGAGCCCATACAGGCACCATTCCACATCCCAGCTGCTCCACTTCTGACCCAGCTCCCTGGTAATACACCTGGGAAAGCAGTGGAAGATGGCCCAAGTGCTTGGGTTCCTGCCCTAACATAGGAGACCCAGAGGAAGCTCCTGACTTCTGCCTGGCTCAGCCCTGGCTGTTGTGGCCATTTTGGGAGTTAGCCAACAGATGGAATATCTCGCTCTCTCTCCCTCTCTTTCTTTGTAACTCTGCATCTCAAATAAGTAAACTTTAGAAAAAGAAATATTTAAAAATTATCTTAATTTTGGAAATAAAAAACAGTACAAAATAACATAAAAGTAACAGAAGAACTTAGGAAATATTTGAACTGAATGAAAATGAGTACACAGCATGCCACAACAAGTGAGTTGCAGCCAACTTATGGGGACATTTATAGCATTAAATTATTGGTTAGATTATTGGTTAAGAAGTTAGGTCCATCCTGAGTTAGAAAAGGAAGAGCAAATTAAACACAACGTATGTAAAAGAAAGTACATAATACATGCAAGACTGTCATTTAAAAATAGAGAAAAATAGTTTTTTTCAAAAAATAAATTTGTTTCTACTTCAAATGAGCAAAGAAAAATGAGAGAATATGTTTATTTAAAGGAAGATATCAGTACAGTTTCTCTGAAATTAAAATGATTATAAGGACATAGTTGTGTCTGTTTATATCAAGCAAGTTTCCAGCCTTAGATGAAAGAGACACATTTCTTGCAAAATGCATATTGACAAAATGATTGAAGAAAAAAAGCAGGACATTTGTGGAACCCTGTGTATTATGTAATTAAACGTATAATTAAACATTTCTCCCAAAAGCAAATTCTGATTTTGGAGTTCTACCACGTATCTAAGGAAGATGTACTACAGATTCCTTAAGTAATTTGAGAGAGTCAACTCTTTTTTTATTAATTTGTTTTATTTATTTATTTATTTATTTGACAGGCAGAGTAGACAGTGTGAGAGAGAAGACAGAGAGAAAGGTCTTCCTTTGCCGTTGGTTCACCCTCCAATGGCCGCCGCGGCCGGCGCATCGCGCTGATCCGAAGGCAGAAGCCAGGTGCTTATCCTGGTCTCCCATGGGGTGCGGGCCCAAGCACTTGGGCCATCCTCCACTGCACTCCCGGGCCACAGCAGAGAGCTGGCCTGGAAGAGGGGCAACCGGGACAGAATCCGGCGCCCCGACCGGGACTAGAACCCGGTGTGCCAGCCCCGCATTAGCCTAGTGAGCCGCGGTGCCGGCCTCCTTAAGTAATTTGAAAGGAGAGAATGTCCCCCAGTACTTTTTATGAGGACAGCATTATGCTGATATCAATAACAGGAAAAGGCAATACAGGAAAAAGAGCTGTCACATAATCTCACCTGAACGTAGACACTGAGATCGTCACAAATATGAGGAAGTGAAATCTGGTAGTAGGTGAAAGGACTAATCAGTCGTGGCCAAGAAGAGGTTATCCAGAGAATGCAAAGATGACTTAACAGGAAAAATACCTGTGGGGTCAGCTTTGTGGCGAAGCAGGTAGAGACAGAGAGGGCAAGAGAGATCTTCCCTCTGCTGGTTTACCCCCCAAATGGCCACAGTGGCCGGGGCTGGGCCAGGCTGAAGTTGGGAGCCAGGACCTTTTTCTGGGTCTCCCACGTGGGTGCAGGGGCCCAAGGATTGGGCCATCTTTTGCTGCTTTCCCAGACACATCAGCAGGGAGCTGGACTGGAAGTGGAGCACCCGACTTGAACTGGTGCCCTTCTGCGATGCTGATTTCACAGGTGGCTGCTCTACCTGCTACACCACCACAGCAGCCCTAGAATTCCTTCCTTGTAAGAGAGTCTCAGCGAAGCAGCATTAGACACAACTGTCTCCAGCCTCTTCACAGGCCTCTGTGGAAACTCTTGGTTAAAATCATTCGTGATTGTGTAAGATTGTATATTTTCCCTGTTGTCAGGAATAAGACAGGAACGGCCTTCTAACCACTTACATTGATCACTGCACTGCAGAGCCTAGCAACTACAGAACTCAAATAAACAAACAAGTGCGACACAACTTAAAAGTTAAAGGCAAGTAGATAAGGAAGGAAGAAGAAAAATTGCATTCATTTGCAGACAACATGTTCATGCATATAAAATATCCCAAGGAATCTATAAAACAGCTGCTGGAACTAATCAGTGACTTTATCAAGTCACAGGATGGAGTGCCAGTTTGCAGAAATGCGTTTGTGTGAGAGCATGTGTCTGTGTGTGGCAGTTCTTTCGTTTTTGTTTTTTTTTTTAATTTTTTCTTTTTAGTTTTTTTCTTTTTGTTTTTAGTTCTTTCGTTTTCTTTCAGCGTTGTTGTGTTTACCTTCGTGTCAGATCTACATACTGTGTTTTCTGAGAGTCATTGTCAGAAATCAAGCAGAGTAAATTTGGTGGTAACCAAATCTAAATAATTTCTTAGATGGCCATATAGCCTAGGTATTTCCTTTCATACGTACAGTTTCAAAATCATTTCCTTCTCTTCATAGGAACAGTTACGCACTGCCAAGGTGCAAGAAAAACAAAAACAAAGCCATTTGAGTCAGGGTTTAAAATGCAAGACAGTAGGGGCCGGTGCCGTGGTCTGGTAGGTTAAGACTCTGCCTGCAGCGCTGGCATCCCATGTGGGCACCGGTTCGAGTCCCGGCTACTCCTCTTACAATCCAGCTCTCTGCTTATGGCCTGGGAAAGCAGTGGCAGATGGCCCGAGTGCTTGGCCCCTCCATCTGCATGGGAGACGCAGAAGAAGCACCTGGCTCCCAGCTTCCGATCAGCCTAGCTTCGGCCCGTGTGTCCATTTGGGGAGATTTTGTGACTCTGCCTCTCAGATAAGTAAATAAAATCTTGAAAAAAAAAAAAAGATACCAATTTTCAAAATACGTTGCTATTTATTGTATGAGAAATAACTCATTTAAATAGTCTAGTTAAAATATTTACCTTTTTAAACTTGCATAAATTAATAAAGTTGTTTAAGAACTTTGTTGCAACTCAGAGTATTTCTATTAATAGTGTAGCCTTTGGGGTCCATTTTTAAACTTAAGAAAAATTGTTTTCCAGTAAACAGATTGTTTCTTATAATATTCATGTAATCTGGCTCATCATCTTGTATATTGTATAATTTCCGACTTGCATCATAATATGTATGCTTATTAATTAATGTATCAGGATTTATAAATTTCATGTTTTTTACTCTTTTTGTGTATAAGATAAAAGATACATTGATATTTTTTTTTTGTCACTCATGTGCTGAACTCCAAGTAGTATAATATTTTTTCTCTCTCATGCACTTGGGCAAGTTCTTTTTAGTGAAACTGCTGAGACATTGAATGGACACATTTTTGTAAAACAGGTAGTGTGAAATTGTTACTCAAATGTGTTTACTGCCTTACTCCAGTAACCCTAATTGATTCTAATTTAAAGTTTACTTTTGAGTAGATGACTGTGCAGTGGCATTCTGTGTTTTTTTTCCATTTTAATTTCCTTCATTATTGGTCAGGTTGATCATCTTTTCTTGTCATCAACCACTAGGATTTTTCTATTGTGATTTTTCTATCATGTAGTCTTGGAATCCTTATGAAGGCCAATCTCTCTGTCTCTGAATTACTATATTTAAGTACATTTCTTTATTACTTGTATTGCAAATACTTTATTCCATTATGTCAAATATGATTATGATGGTCTTGTCATAAAGCACTTTTCTTTTTTTTCTTTTTTTTTTTTTTACATTTATATATGATCAAATTTGATATCGCTGTCCAATATGGTTACTCCATTTTAGTGTTTCTTTAAGAAGGCCTCTCAGGGGCCGGCGCTGTGGTGTAGCAGGTAAAGCCACCACCTGCAGTGGCTGGCATCCCATACAGGCACCAGTTCAAGTCCCAGCTGTTCCACTTCCAATCCAGCTCCTTGCTAAGGAACCTGGGAAAACAGTAGATGATGACCCAAGTCCTTGGGTTCCTGCGCCATGTAGGAGACCTTGAAGAAGCTCCAGGCCCTTGGATCATTCTAGCTGCAGCCACTGAAGCCATTTGGGGAGTGAACCAGCAGATCAAAGATCTCTCTCTCTGCCTCTGCCTCTACCTCTCTGTAACTCTGCCTTTCAAATAAATAAATAAATCCTTTTCTTTTTATAAAGAAGGCCTCTCTTCTCAAATTATAATTGCCTTTCTACTAATTGCCTTTTTCTAATTATGTTTTAAAAACTCAGTATCCATTTGCTTTTAGGTATCTCTCTCTGTGTGTATAAATACATAAAAATGTCTGAACATAGCACCTGAGCTGTTGGTTGAGACACCTGCATCCCTTAGCAATGTGTGTGGGTTTGAGTTCTGTTTCTGCTTCTGTTTCTAGGTTGCAGATAATGTGTGCCCTGTGAGGCAGCAGGTAAGGGCTCAAGTAGTTCATTCCCTATCACCCACACTGTAGACTGGGATTGGTTCCCTGCTGCTGGCTTCAACCCGGTCCAGTATTGGCTGCTGTGAAACTTCAAAAAGTTTGTGGAAAATGGGATCAAAAGATAATGTGCATGTTTTTAAGACCTATTATATTCATACATATATCTGTATATATATGAGTATATATTATGAAAATATTGTAACCACCTAAGAAATTTGAAAAAGCGATTTCTTTATATTTTCATTCCCTGTAATCACTGTTAGAATTTTGCTGTGCTGTTGTTACTACTCTTTTGTTTTTCTGCACTTGTATTGAGTTCTTTTACCCATTCTACAAAAGTATATGATTTTTTTCATTTTAAAAAATATTTATGTTCATCTGTTTGAAAGGAAGAGTGACAGAAGAGCACGGGGAATGCTTGCATCTGCTGGTTTACTCCCTAAATTCCTACAACAGCCAGGGCTGGGACAGATCAACTCCAGGAGTCCAGAACTCCATCCAGCGGCCCACCCACTTGAGCCATCACCTGCTACCTCCCAGGATGCATTATTAGGAAGTTGGATAGTAGGCAGAGTACATAGGACTTGAACTGCACCCCAGTACGGGATACAGCTGTACCACATTGGGGCTTAACCCACCGTGTCCTAACACTTCATTTTTAAACACAGTTTGTCATTTACCATTTAAGAACTGCATGACATGTGTTTCCCCTAAATATTCCATAATTTATGGACTGTTCAGATGGTTCCCAATTATTTATTACTTTGAAACATGGATATTATGCCATGTGCTTGTTCCTTTGTGGGGCTATGTTTCCTGCTTGTTGGATTCCAGACCACCCCTCCCAACCCTGGTCCCTGCATGATACAAGAATTTAAAGCAGAGACACATGTAAAGTACAAAAATGGGAGTAGGGTTTATTTAAAGAGAGAGTGAATACATATTGAGATGCGACTGTAGACAATGCCACAGGGAGGGATACTTGATGTGAGAGAGCCAAAAAGAGAGAGACAACATGGGGAAGAGTTCCTGTCCATGTGGAGGCAGGGAGGGAGGAAGAAGGAGAAGGAGAGAGAGAGAGCAAGTGAACACTGTTCACACCAGCCCAGTGGACCCCTTTATGGGGTCGAAAGTGGAGCCCAAACTGAATATATAAAAGGCGGTGGTGTCCTCTGGTATTCTCCTGGTGTCTCCACATGGAATTCAGCTTTTTTTTTTTTTTTCCATTATTTACTTATTTGAAAATCAGAGTTACAGAGAGAGGAGAGGCAAAGAGAGGTCCTCCATCCACTGGTTCACTCTCCAATTGTCCGCAACGGCTGGAGCCTCGTCCACCTGAAGCCAGGAGCCAGGTGCTTTTTCTGGGTCTCCCACGCAGGTGGAGGGGCCCAAGGACTTGGGCCATCTTCTATTGCTTTCCCAGGCCATAGCAGAGAGCTGGATCAGAAGTGGAGCAACGAGGACACGAACCGGTACCCATATGGGATGCCAGCACTGCAGGTGGTGGCTCTACCTGCTATGCCACAGCGCTGACCCCATGGAGTCCAGTTTTCATGTGTTCACTGTGTCCTCTTCTTGGATGTAGTGGGGATTGAGGTGCATCCTGGGAAAGTGGGTGCACTAGATTGGCATGCAAGAGGTGGAGTTAGGTTGCACCTCTACAACAGAAACCATGGAAAATGTCTTTTATTCCCTGACTCTTTGTGTAGCTCTGTATCATTGCTTATTTAAGAAGTTCTTTTCTTCTCCAAAACCCTAATCAAATCTCTTCTGCTTATTTTTCTTTAATACTTTTGTATCACTGGATTTAATAAAGAAAAGCAAGGAGGTCTTATTTTGAATGTTATTCCAGGAATACATTGCCCGAGCTGCAATTCCTGAGTCCAGAGGTGTAAGTAACACGGGTCTCTGAGGACTTCCCAGCCAGCACTGATTTATGTGGTCACAAGTGTAAGTTGGAAGGTATCAGATTAACTTTTCCCATTTACTATGCATTATGATTTTATATGCATAGTTGTGCCTCATTATTGGATTTGACATTCCTTAATTACCAACTAAAACTATTTCTCAGCTTGTTTTCCTCCTGTTGGAGTTGTATGTTTAATTACTAATTTTACTGCTAGGGTTCTTGATGTCTCTGTATAAAATAGATGTGATATAATCATATACATATCGAATGTTTTCTAAATCTACTTTGTCTTTTTGGTTTAACTTCATTTAGTTTTCCTTTCAGAGTTTGCAATAACCTGTTTTAAAAGTAATAATGTTTTGTAATTAGTTATTTTAAAATTTTTATTTAATTTTATTTGGAAGACTTGGAGGCAGACACACACACACACGCAGAAAGAGAGAGAGATCTTCCATCTGATGACTCACTCCCCAAAGGGTTGAATCAGACTGAAGCCAGGAGCCCAGAACTCTTTCCAGGTCTCCCATATGGATGGCAGGGACTCAAGTACTTGAGCCATCTTCTATTATCCCCCAGTGTGAGGCTAGCAGGAAGTTGTGTTAGAAGTACATGAGCTGGGACTTGAACCAGGGATTTGGATATGAGATGAGGGTGTCCCTAAAGGAGAGTCGAATCACTCTGCCAAATGCCTGCCCCATTAGTTATGCTTTTAAGGTAGTTATTTTATCAGTTGAGAATATTTTGGTAGAATCTTCTTCAAATTAGAATGTCTGCTAGTAGAGAGGTCTTTACAAAGAATCTTGATGTTGCCTTTGACTCTAATTATTCAAAAATGTCAACTAATCCCTCAGATAAGAACATGAATTTAATTCTTATTTAATTTGCAAATACTAAAAACCATCTATAATTAATAGCTTTTTACATAATGGAACCAATAAAACACCTTCACTACGTGTAACAATATAAAACTTACTAGAATAAAAGAGAAGTTCTACAGTTAGTTTCAGTAAAACTTTGGATGAAAATAAAATGGCTTAAATGTTACTGTTTATTACAACCAAGCTAGAAGTCAGAGGTGACAGTTACCCAAGTATTTTCTATTCTGTTAGGAATTACAGTCTGCTTACTTTTCTGTTTTTATTCCTTGATCCGTTGCTTTCAGATATTTTTCTACTATTTCATTTTCCTTTCAAACCACAAAAATTATATATATTAATATTAATGTCACACATATATAATATGTATCTGTGATGAATTTGGAGTAAGATTTTCACCATCTTCCATTGAAATTTATATTACATTAAAGCATGAATGAACTATTACACTGAATGGCAATATTAATTTTAACCGGAAACAAGTATTGCAAATTCCAGTACAGTTGATCTCGGAGGGTGGAAGCCATGGAGAAAAGTAATCACGTGGAGACACTGAGAGTGTCCTCTTATTTCACCTCCAGTAGGAATGGGCAGGGCTTCATTCCTGATAGGTTTTTGCCATTTGCCATCCTGGACATCACACCTCTGGGGCTGCTGCTTTTCAGAACCTGTTTATTTCCCTTCTCAGCAGCACCTTTATACCGTGGGGCCCACTCCTAGTCATGGGCTGTCTCCTCTCTAGTTGAACTTGAGTGGTGGTCTCATCCATTCTCATGGCCCAAATGCCAGTTATCTGCCATGGACGCCAGATTCTACAGTCCCAGTGCAGACCTCTCCTTTGAACTCCAGGCTTGTATATGCAGCTACCTACCTGTCATGGCAGCATGAGAGCAGATGTATCCCATTTACATTCCAGATGAACTGATTTTTTTCCTTTGCTAGTTCGCCTTGCTGCACATCACTCTATATTATTGATGGCTAACTGTTGAGTTACATCTGACAGGGATTGAATCATATTGTGATCCTCATATTGCAAATTTCTCCAGTTGCTTCAAACTGCATATGCATATGGGTTTACCCTCTATGCCACAGTGCCGGCCCCAAATGTTATTTATTTATTTATTTTATATGATTTATATCAACAGGGCTGACATGGCTCAGCGGATAAACCTGCAGCCTGTGACACGGACATCCCTTATGGGCGCTTGCTTTTGTCCCAGCTGCTCCACTTCTGATCCAGCTCCCTGCTAATGTGCCTGGGAAAATCAACAGAAGATGGCCCAAAGTATTTAGGCTTCTGCCACCCATGTGTGAGACTCAGATGCAGCTCCTGGCTTCAGCGTGGCCCAATCCTAGCTGTTGTGGCCATCTGGGAAGTAAACCAGCAGATGGAAGATATTCTCTCTCTCTCTCTGTGTGTGTGTGTATCTGTGCTTGTATCACTCCCTCTGTCTTTTTTTTTTTTTTTTTTTTGACAGGCAGAGTTAGAGAGACAGAGAGAAAGGTCTTCCTACCATTGGTTCACCCGCCAAATGGCTGCTATGGCCGGCGCCACCTATCCAAAGCCAGGAGCCAGGTGCTTCCTCCTGGCTTCCCATGCAGGTGCAGAGCTCAAGCACTTGGGCCATCCTCCACTGCCTTCCTGGGCCACAGCAGAGAGCTGGCCTAGAAGAGGAGCAACCGGGACAGAATCCGGCGCCCCAACCGGGACTAGAACCCTCAGTACTGGCGCTGCAGGTGGAGGATCAGCCTAGTGAGCCGCGGTGCCGGCCACTCCCTCTGTCTTTGACTTTCAAATAAATAAATACATCTAAATAAATATTAATATCTATTAAATTTTGAGAGCATATGACTTAGTACTCTATTGTCCTTTACATTCCTAAGTTTGAAGTACTTCCTAATAAAGGTTGACAAAGGTAATAAAGCATTTTCCATCTTGTCATTTTCTGCCAGTCTGTCCCAGATCCTTACAGTGTTACTTTTCCTGTAGTCCCTTTTTTCAGCTTTTTCTGCACGGTAAAGATGCTTTTTGTTTAACATCCACTGCCATGCTTTAAAATCGAAGGAACGCAAGCCTGAGAGACATTTATAAACTCGAGACCATGCTTGTACAATGACAAGAATGAAGTGGGCAGGGAACCCATTTCATGCTGGAAAAGCTGATTGTAGCAGGGCCATGAGAATATTTGTTATGTATATCAAATATAAAAGGCTGCTTAAGGTGCAGATTCAGGGGCCGTGTCCCTTAGTGGCTGGGAACATTCTGGACTTTTTATAAAAAAGTCTGAGAGTTACCAGTATTTGTAGGTGCCTGGATTGGCTCAGTGCTGAGAGCTCTACTGGTGATTGAAATGTGTATATGGAACTTTAAATATTTATCAGTGATGTTGATGAATGATACATTCTGTAGGTGGAATTTGGAGTTAAATGACTCTTAATTTCATGTTTTGAAGTTCTCTAGTATATAAATGTCTTTTGTAAAACATAGTGCATGAGTGTAGTATCCCTGATGTGGTCTGGTATGTGCAGAGAGCTTTGGGTTGCAGAGTTTATACTATATTATTTCAGCTCTTTAGTTGTATATGTTCTCCTAAGGCAGCCTCTAATAAATCAGCATGAGTTCTTATTAGTGTTTTCTTACGCGCTAGTGGGACATTTATAAGAGAGTAAGGAAGGGTTAGAAGGCTAAAAAGTCAAGCATGTTCTTTAGGTTCTCCCTTGTCATATACACATCTGCATCTGAGGTTTCCCCGGTTAAGAAACGGGTCATGCAAGAAAGAACTCTGCTGGTACGAAGTTTATTCCTCTTTTTAATTGGGAGAATAGCATGATAAATTCTTGGATATTGCTTAATACCATTCAGAATGTGGTGTGAAGAACTGTCCAAGGACCATAAATGGGTAAAACAGACACCACTACCTCATTTTGCTGATGTGGGGGCAAATGAAAAAAAGAACATAAAAATCTAGCCTAAGTAAACTCCTTAAGTATTGCATTTCCTTCTCTCCAGGACATTCTCTGACCCATAGTATGTACTCTGTAAATATTGTCAAGTACATTAGCTGTTATATGCATTTGATTTTTAATTGAATCCTAAAAATAAGTTGCAGCAAGTTTGCCATGTCTGTGAGTCCCCAAGCTGTGGTCCTTTAGTAGTTTGCTCCATTAATCTTGTTCCCATGGCAACATGAATTTGCATCTACTCTCTAGGGGTGTGTAGGAGGTTGGCAACGTCTCTGTCAATTGTGAGGTCAACCTGGCAGTGATGAGTGCTTCCCCAATCTGCAGCTGTGCAGCCTCCTCAGTGGTCTCATTGAGTTCCACTTATGGCTGTGCATGAGATAAGTGCTGTGAGTGGACAGCACTATGGTGAATGGCCCTGGGAAGTCACGGACCGACTAACCCTTTAATAACTAGGTGTGTGAGGAGCACACATTGAGTGGCAAGTTGGAAGCTGATTTTTAGTGTTTAAAAAATAATATAGGTCAAGCAAAGTTAATAAACCTAAATTTGTCTCTGGACTCAGTATGGAACAAGTAAAATTCATTTGCAGCAAAAGAAAGTCACATTGTTATGACTTCTGAGAATCCTGATTGATGAAGCTATGGAAATGTTTCTGTGCTGTTGAATTTAACAAAATTTAACAAAAAACACAAGCACATGTGTTTGATCATCTTGCATCGCAGTACTGCATTTTTCAACTTGAGCAGTGTGGGTTAGATACAGATAAGGGTGTTCTCGGAGCAAACCGGAGAAGAGCTTTTTCCTGAGAGTTAATTCTGATTTTTTTTTTTTTTTTGAGGAAGGAAAAGTATGCAAACTCAAACTTTTCCTTTCACCTCATCAGCCCTTTCTCCTGGGTCTCCTTTGCTGTGCTGTTGTCTGCTTCTCAAGTTCCCTGCTTTCTTGAGTTTTAGTCTTAGAGACACCTGTCTCTGCTCCTTGGGCACTCGGGACTGAAATTACAGCATTATCCCGCATTCCCCCATGTTCCAACATCACACCATGGACACCCTTGGCTTGTAGCCTGCTGATGTGGAGGAGAGTCCAAAATAAATCTCCCATGTACTTGCTTTCTCCCTGTCATTAGTACAGCCACCATATGTTGCTTCATCATTCTGGCCACCGTGATCTTGCACCTGGACTGTTGGAACCAACTTCAAACTGACCTTCCCCACTGCCCCCTTGTCACTCTAACGTTCTGTTTTCCAAAGACAAACAGGAATGGTCTTGTTCAGAATTTATGTCATATTGTGCTCTCTGCTGTCAGCTGTTTCAAACTATGCTTCAAGTAAAACCTGAATGTCTTATTCTGTTCTTGAGAGCCATATCTGAATTACACCCTGCCAACCTCTCTGTTCTTTTTTTGGGCTGTTGTATATGTGTGTCTATGTATGTATCTGTGTGTCTCATGTTACTGCCTCTGCTCTATGCCACTTGGCAGGTTTTTAACGGAATCTTTGCTTATCCATGCATTTTCCTCACTGACCTTACATCAATGCCACCATTATTTATTATTTTTGTCTTTTAAAAGTAAATGGTTTTTTTTTTTTTTTATTTTGGAGGCATAGAAAGAGAGAGAGAGAAAGAGAGATCTTATCTGCTGGTTCATTCTCCAAATGCCTGCAAGAGGCAGACTGGGCCTATTGGAGGTTATGGGCTCTGAATTCATTCAAGGTAGGACATGTGGCTGGCAGGGACTTAGGTACACGAGCCATCATCCGCTGCCTCCCAGCGTCTACTCTGGGAGGCAGCTGGAGTCAGGAGCCAAAGCCAGGAGTCAAACCTAGGCAGGCACTGTATGTGGGGCATGGTGTCTTTGGTAGGCTAAATGCCCACTCCTGGGTATTGCTGCGGTTACTACAGTAGCCTTCCAACGAGTCTTGTATCTCTCCATTCTAGGCTTTCTTCAGCATCGGACAGTAGGCTAGGTCATGTAGGTACTTCATTTACAAGTTCAGTGCTTGCTGTAGGAATTATAATGGAAAAAATAAAATGTGCTGCCCTTTGTCTCTCTTCCTGGTTTCTGCCTTCTAGGACCAGCCCTGCTTCTCCTGCTACTTGTCTCTCTATTAGTAAGCAGGATAGCTGTATTACTTAGTCTTTATGTTTCATTTATTTAAGTGCATGTTTTACTGTTTCATAAACACATGAGGGAAAAAGCATAGATTGTTAGAAATAACAATTTTAACTTGAACACTTTAAAAATATTTACCTGAAAGGCAAAGAAATAAAGAGAAAGAGAGAGAGAGACGGGCCCTATCCAGTGGTTCCCTGCCCAAATGCCTGCAGTGGCCAGGGCTGTGCCAGGGTGAATCTGGGAACTCAGTCCAGGTTTCCAGTGTGAGTAGCACGGACCCAGTTACTTGAGCCGTCACGTGCTGCCTCCCAGGGCGCACAGTAACAGGAATTAATAGGAGTCGTGAGCAGAGCCTGGGCTGGAACAGACACACTTTGATGTGGCATTTTAAACACTAGGACAAATACCTATCCCCAAAGTGTATACTTTGGTGAACACAAATAGATATATTCAGTTCCTAGCGTGTTTCTCCCAGATTCGTAGCCTTGGTGCGTGGCACCCCTCTGCCTGCGACACCATCTCTGTTCTCCCACTTAGGTTCTTCTTTTGTATGGCTGACTTCTTCTTGGACTTTAGGGGATGCCTCAAATGCTGTCGTCTTTGAAAGATTTTATTTAGCCACATTCTCTAGCATCTCAACTTTCACTTTACTTCTTTCAGATCTTTACTCGTTTCTTTATTGCACATTTTATAATTCATCGTTTCCTAAGTACATCTGAATATGTGATGTTTGTCCGCTCTCCTGGTATCTAAGGTCCCTGAGGACAGAGAATGATCCGTTTCCATGTTCGCATCTTCAGTGGCTTGCATCCTGCTCCATGCAGGTGTTCAGTAGGTACATTTGTAACACACATTAGTCATCAGGACGATACAGGGAACATGCTAGTGTTTGGCTAGACCGATTGACAAATAAATGGATTTAAAATAAAATCTATACTTTAAAATTTTTCATAGACATCCCAAAGTACTAATTAAGAATAATTATAGGCGTAAGAAATCACAGTAACATGAGTGGATTCAAGAAAATATAGGAAATTCAATAGTTTTCTTGATATGAGCAAAAATTAGAATATAAAGTGAGAAACGTGACAACAGTGTCGGTGATTTGGGTAACTAAATGTCAGATTGGGACTCCGTCTTCCGGTTTCCCGGTCGTTATCACTTTGCTTTCCTTGATTCAGCATACAGGCAGAGAACAGCTGCTACTGATTGTCAGGCTTGAGATGCTGTTCAGTTAGGGCAGTTTTAAAGTACACTTTTGGAAGTGTTTTTAAACCGTATCTCCGTCACGTGTCAGAGAGAGAGAGACAGCAGGGGAGCAGTGTATTAAGAAGTGGAGGAGAGATCATGGTTTTTCCTACGCAGGAGTGAAATCCGTTCCAGGGTGATTGTTATGTGAATAAACCGTGTAGGTGTTAGAAGTGTGCACCACGAGGAGCCGTCTCGCCTGCCCAGGAGAAGGTGGAGGGCTGAGAGCCGGAAGCAGGACTCTGATCGGGGCCGTGTCTGAATGTGAGTCCCGGAAAGTGATGGTGCTGGAGAGAGCCCCAGGGACTCCTTCTAGCAGCTGCTTCCCGTGTGTCCTTCCATTCCCGCTGCCAGGCCTTCCCTCTCCTCCGCAGGCCAGGTCTGTTCCCACGCCAGACCTTGGCTTCCCCCTCTCCGATGCTCTCCCTCCATGACCGGGCCTGGCCACCGCTCGCACTGTCTGCTCAGATGTCTTTCCTCCAGGGGGCCATTCCTGCAGCACTTCCTATTCCGCACTACCTGAATTCACTTTATGCACATGTAAGTTTTCAGTAAGTAGACAAGCCTCCTGGGATAGAGTGAAACAGGAGTGTTTTCTTTAAGTTTTTTTTTAAAGTTTTTTCTTTTAAGGTTTTCAGAAACACCCTGGTAGATTTAGTTACACAAAGTCTCTGGTAATTAAAATATTCATTCCTGGATCATCACACCTTCCCAGTCGACATCACTGTAACATTCCTCTGCCACGTTCTCCCTGCATTCCAGCTTTCTTGCACACTAATGGTAAGCAGTGAGGTAGGGAGAAGGGAGCCCGAGCCCTTGTTACTCCTCCTGGAGTTTCCAGTCCGCCTACGCAAAGCTTTCTCTGGCTGCTGTGTGGGATGCTGGAGAGGAGAGAGCTTGGGTGCGTGGTGGTGTTTGTGGAGAGCTGTTGCCGAGTGCTTGTGATGGATGCTCTCTTGTGCGCCACGTAGGTGCATGTCTGGGAGACTGTTCCTGGGGGCTGCCCTTCAGCCCCTGGGCGGGGGTTCTCACGCTTCCTCTTGGAAGACTCTGTGTTACCTTCTGGGTGGCCACTTTCAACTCCTGTTGGGTATCTATCTGTTGAGATGCTGCCAGTTCAAGACTTCATTGCGGTGTTTTTGAATCTTTTTGTTTTTCACTCTGTGAGGGATGGGACCCAGCCTTTCTATTGATATGAAATTTTAGATATTTCCCATCGGTGAGGTGTTGTGTTTGATATCCAGATCTGCAGTGCAAGATTTTTAAAGATGAGGGTTATTTGAAATAACAGTCCTATGGCAGGCCTAGCTTTTCTCAGGCAGCCTCATCAAAGCAGCTTGTGCTTGAAGCCAGCCAGTCTTTGGTTTGAATCCTGTTTCCTTTTGCACTGATTTGTGATCTTAGGACACAGTCGATCTCTTGTACACTAATTCTTTCAACTACGAAATTTGTGAGATTAGCCTAAGTGTCCCAAAATTGGTGTGCAGATTAAGAGAAACAGTGCATATGATGTGCCTGGTGTACAGGCAAGCTGTTCTCTTCTGTTACTGTTGTCTTAGAAATATTTTGAAGTCAATTTGAAAGGAAGGTGTGGAATTATGTAATTTTAGCCTGGGTGACTGGATGAAAGACAGGGCTATGAAGAGAGATACTTACGCGGTTGTAGAGAGGAGGTGCTGTTTTGTGAAGGATGGTCCAAATGAGGAGATAATGGAAGTGGGCAACAAGGAGTGTGTCTCCCAAGAGGAGCCAGGGACTGCAGGTGGAGGTGGGGATCACTTCCTTAGAGGGGGTTTCTCGAGATATTGAGAGCGACAGATGCAGAGAGAGATTGCAGGTCTTAGATCAGCCTGGGAAAGGGGAACATGCTTATTTAAAGAGTAGACAATTAAGGCAATGCAAATTTGAGAAGAAAGAGGCCAAAGATCACATACCTTAGAGAAGAAAATAAAAGGAAATTGTGGGTGACCTCAGGACAATTTCTTAAGTTTGGGTGTGTGGGGATGGGGCCAAGAATGTTGGTAGAGACTTGAGTACAGCATGGGGAACACACAAATATAGAGTGACATATTGAAACCAAAAATTAACAAGGGATACTTAGCCTGCAGGCCCGACAGTCACAGAACTCCCTCTGTGATTTAGAGCAAGCCATATCATGTTTCTAAGGCTTTATTTTCTTGATTTAAAAACTCTTCCAATGCCCAGACGAGCAGTTTCCTTCTGTCATTGTGATTTTATGATTCTCTTTGAAGACCTTTGGCCAAGAAAGAAGGTCGTTGAGCATATAAGGAAGGCACCATGGGAAATGTTGGATAGAAGAAATGGCAGTGTGATTGTGCCCCAGGTGGAGTGAATCAATGCTCTTCAGAGCACTGAGTTGATGTTTTATTTTATCACAAAAGAGAATAAGTCAAGTCCATTGAGATAAAAGCAAGGTACCCTTTCATAAAAAATATGGACCAGACCAAAGCCCTCCCTTCCAGTGGCCATGGTCTAATCAGAGAGCCCTGAACCAGTAACTGTAGCAGACCAGGTTTAGGTGGCTGGGCAGGACATTGATTCCTTTGGAGACAGGAGAGGATCTGCTTAATTTTGAAGAACTGGTAGCCCTTTACAGCATGAGTGACCTTCTGGGAAGAAAAGGATACAACGCAAGGAAATGTTATCCTGAAATATGTTAAAATGTGATATATGTTCTTAAAATTTGTTTGCTATAGGTGTATGTGAAATCTGAATAGGAAAAATAACAATGGGGAGGTAGGCAAGAGTTTATCAAAGTTTTGTACCTTACATATCTTTGTTTAGGGTTGGAGAAACATTGGGTGGTATGCATCAGGAGAAATGTTTTAGAATGATGAGACAATAGGATATATGTGGCAGAGGAAGTATATTGTCACACAAATTTATATGTAGATATAAATATGGAAATACGTGAGAAGTCACTCCCAGTTATAGAAATATTGAAATAACGTTTGATTTGGATAAAACAAAACAAAGATATGGTACTACAATTTATGCCAAGTCCTACATTATGTTTATATTTCAAACTATATAATGCTTTACTAGAACATGACTATGCCGCCCTTCTCCCCGCATGCCAAAACCCTGAAGAAATTAAGGTCAGACTTACATAGAATTTCAGATGATGCAGGGAATCAGACATTTGTGTTAAATGTTTTGATAAGCATATACTGATGCCAGTTCCTATTGCTTACAAATAAGACACCTGTGCCTAAAGTGGCTCACCAATGTTTTCATACGCCTTACATTGGTGTATAACCAGTGGCCTGGTTATTCTAGGATATTCAAGCCATTGGGTTTCATTTAACCATCAAGAAAATTGTCTTTTTTTTTTCCCCAGTAACATAGATTTGTTTCCATATGTAGTCATGACATGCTTCCAAATAGTTTAAATCAATCTGAAAAAATTTAAAAGGGACAATCCAGGAGAAAAACCCTTACATAGCTTGCACTTGTTTTAGATAATGTATTGTGTTAATTCAGATAATATTGTCTTTCCTTCTACATATGAGAGAGTAATGTTTACACTGAAACAAATGCTGCCAAACTGTGGACTGCGGGACATGGGGGCGCCAGTGCAGAGGTTAATATGGGTCCGTGTTACTCCACACCCTGTAAAACCACAGTGTGGATAACACAGTCCATTTTGTTAATGGAAAATGTGAGCCTCCTGTGGGATACACAGAACTTCAAGGTTTTCTGCCATTTGCCATACTCTAAGCCAATGTCTGGAGAGGCACAGAGCCTCGTGGGAAGGCTGAGTGTGCCGAGGGCAAGGTCCTGCTCTCAGAGTGGGTACCTTATGACTCTTGGTGCTAAATATGATGCAGAGTGACCTGAGTCTGGCACACACGGTCAGACAGTAAGCATGTGTTTAATGAGTGCATCACTGTTTATAATTATAATTATTCCAACATTTTTTCCTTTTTAAAGTAGCCTTGTTTTTTTTTTTTTTAAATGTCTATAGATAAAATTCTAATGCAAGAATTTTATGGAAGTTTCTAGATCCTAACTAAGCAAAATGAAAACCAAAAGATTTATGTTAAATAATACTTAATGTTCTAATAGGGAGACACCAAAATTAATAGATGTTGATGCTTTGGTCTCTTGTGAGTTCAGTCTGCACTCAAATGTTTGAATGTTTTGTTTATTATGGTTGTCTTTGTTAATAAAACTAACAGTATTTATTGAATATAAAACCCCATGATAAAAGCATTACATGTATTTAAAAATTTTTTTCAGACCACTGTATAAAGTTTTTGTATAGATAAAGGCACTGTAATTTTCTCATGGTTGCATGGCTAGCAGTAAGCTATGAACCCCTAAAATCTCTTCTTAAGGTTTTAAATTTTATATGCTAGTATGCAATTGAGTTTTATAAGGTTTGTTATAAATGTAGCTGTGTTTTTAATATCTTGAAAGAATATATTTAATCACAAATTTGTGATTTAGGTAACCTCAGCATATTTACCTGGTAAGTTCAAACTGAACATCATAATTATGATTTTAATCATAAGCTATACACTCCGTTTTATTTGTGACCTTAGATATTGAGTGGATCTCTAAACTAATGTGAAAGACAAGAATAATACATTTCTATGTGTTTGCAATCTGGATGAATGAGACATAATGTGAAATTATATATGCTGAACTCATGAGGACGTGTACTACATCTTTAGTGGCTGCTATTTCACATTTTATGTTTAACATTTTCTTGTTTCTCAAAAAGTTAAGCACAGTGGAAAATTTTAGGGATTTCATAAAATCACTTTAAAATTCAAGATAGTTTCAGTGTGAGAAAAGTAACACATATATGGAACTTAAAAGAGCTCATTGGAAGTCATTAAAATTACACAAAAAAACATTTTTCCCAAACATATCTATGCCTCATATTTTTTAAAAATAATTATAGTGGATCTTTTTTACATTATCCTGTAACCAGAAATGTGTGTGTGTGCATGTATGTGTGTAAGAGAGAGAGGGACAGAGAGAGGAGAGAGACATACATGGAGGGAGGAGAGAGGAGGCAGGAGGACAGATGGAAATGGAGAACTTGCTTATTCTAGTACCTGAGAATTTTATTGGTGATGTAAAAAATTCAAAAATTAAAATTGAGATTTTTAGATTTAAGTTGCATTGTGATGTCAGTTATGTACAAAATGAAATGAAGCATCATTGGCAAATGCCTGATCTTTCTGTATAGAAAATGCAATACACTCTAATAGTTGAAACAAAATTTTTAAAAAAACTATACTTTCAAGGAAAACATAATCCATTCTCAGGATATATTTCTTTTTCTTAATTTGCAATTTAGAAAAAATATCAAATCTTAAGAAATAAAGTAGATTATTATAGTGCTACTTATGCGTGGGTCAAATTAAAGTGAATTATATGTAAATTTCATATTGTTAATGAAAACAGAAGTAAGAAATTTAATATTAGCATATTGGATATTAATTAGCACATTTTGTGTGATTTTTTTTTCAAAAATACTACAGAGATAACATCATATGCTGTTTCTAGCATTAATAATCTTTTTCAATTTTTATTATTTAAATATAAAGTCACAATTCCATGTGGAACACTATTTTCTACTTGCAAGTAAATTTGTATTTTAACAGAGGAAAGAAGTGAATAGGCTTAGCCTCAATACTATAAGGATAGCTACTTGCTATACATTATTTTTATTGACCATAATCATATTTTACAATCTTTAACCCTCTGTCCACAACTGGATGCCTTTTAAAACATGGCACTACATGAAATGACTTGTTTATTGTGTAAGTGATGCTTCATTTTTTTTCTGGTTTATTCTGCAAAGGTTTTTAAAATGCTGACTAAAAGATTGTAAGAATATTTTGTAGGTTCATTTCCGTGCTGTGTCTCCTTGCTTTGCTGTGTTACATGGATTACTTTATTAAATAGTAACTGTCAAAACATTGGATTGTGTGGTATATGCAATTAAAAACGGTGTCACTGTTTCTGTACATGCTGTACATGAAAGTGATCCCTTGGGTCTCCCAAAATGAGCCTTTAACATTCCAGACTCTTTACTGTGCATGCTGCTGGCATCTAGCCTCCCACCCACACATGCGAGGACTCAGTAAATGGAGCTGATGCTAGTGCCATAAAGTACATAAAGATGAAGTTCCTAAGTGGGAAGATGGCAGCCTTACCAGGGGTTGCTGAAATTTATTCACCTAGAAGGCTGTGTACATTTGTGAAAGCAAGCAGACTGCATACGTAGCAGAACCTAGAAAGTACATTCTAAGTGACATTTCTTACATGTCTTTTTGTGTTATGTATTGCAGATGGGGTTCATACAGCTCAATGAGGACTTCATATTTATTGAGCCACTCAATGATACAGTGGCCATAACAGGTCACCCTCACCGTGCTTATAGGCAGAAAAGGTCCACGGAGGAAAAAGTCACAGAGAAGCCAGCCCTTCACAGTCCTTACTGTGGTGTCATTTCAGGTAATGCCCTGTCCTGTAAGGATTTCACTGCATATGTGATGTCCGCTGAATTCTTTAAAACATTTGCCCATCACTCTGGCCCTCTCATCTACCTGTCGCTCCCCCATTTGCGGAGGAACGACACAGGACCCTGCGCTGTTCTTTTGTCTGCTCGGCCCTTCCCGGGTTTGCTGCTGGTCCTTCCCGGGTTGGCTGGCAACCCCTCCACCTCCGTGGAGGGGCGGTTCCCCCTGCCACTTTCCCCACTTCCGCGGGGGAGTGGCCCACCACCGGCCGGCTCTCTCGGGGGCTGCTCAGATGTTATCCGGATGTTCCTGGTGTATGTTGTCTCTCTCCTCCTTTATAGTCCTCTTCCACCAATCCCAACTCTGCTACCCACACGCCAAGCACGCTGCTCTCCTCCAATCAGGAGCAGCTCCTGCAGTTTATTGGTCGAACTGGAGGCAGCTGCGTAGAAGCTGTTTACTCCTCTCCCAGCGCCATATTGTGGGAGAGCAGATGCATAGAATAAGTCTTAATTCCAGTAACTTAGTCTAGTCCGAGTTGCTCCCCACACTACCTACTAGCATTATTTATGATATAGAATCTGTTTTTGGTTAAAATTAACTAAGTCTATTTTAGAGTTTTAGTTTTCTTGGAAGCATGATTACATTTGAATATCAAAGAATGGAAACTAAAAAGGATCTTGGAGATTAACATAACACGCCATATACCTTTCTTGATCCTGTTCACTTCCCTGGAATAGAAATGGCACTGAGAGAATTGCACATCTCCTGAAACTGAATACCAAAATAAGCTCATAGCTTATTTTAGGCTACTTCTGTGAGAACATCACAGATATCTCTTTACTTTGGCTAGAAGCATCATTTTTTTTTAACCGATCTAAAAAGTCATCGTGGAGGTTAACATTAGTGGAATTAGAAGACGGTTAACGGTTTATGCTTTAAAGTAGATTTTTACTTCAAAATTTTAAGATAAGTATCTGAATCCCTAAGTCTGGAGTTTTTCAGAAGCTCATAAACATTCCAGCCATCAAATCCTCATCTCTTTTGGCTGCCAGTGCTTGACAGAAGTGAAATGAGGGTGACTGCTTCGTGTACTTGCTTGCTTCCGTTAGGCAGAGATCTGTGACATTTGCAGGAATGCTAAGGAAAATGAAAGAGTTCTGTTACATTAACAGAACTTGAAAGTCACAGCCAACATTTAAAAAAAATTAGAGGGTTTCCTAGGAAAAATCTTTAGACATCTAATCCAGAAATCTCAGTGAATATTCAGTACTGTGGGCAATATTTCCAAGAGGACATGTGAATTCATGAAGAATTTTTGGTTTAAAGACTAAATTTTAATGTCGTTGGTGCCAATTCTAAAATTGGTTACGACATTTGAGGCTAGTTTAGGTTGTCAATTGTGGCAATAAATAACATTTGCAGAGGTCATAAGATGTTCATGTCATTGATTGCCTAGGGTGTTCAGATTCAGATAAAGATTACAATGTGTTAATATTTAGAATATATTTATATGAAATTAATCTGTGTTTTCAAATGTATGTATGAAAGCTTGTGTTATCAATCTGTATAGGAATTATCTTTAAAAGTGGTCATGAGTCTCTCTGTCACACTATTCAGTGTACATATTCAAGTCAATTTAATAATATATCCCTCATCCCTATTCTAAGAACTGTAGATACAAAGGAGATAAAGATACCTCAACTGAAGTTACAGCGTTAGCAATAAGTAGAAAACAGGATAAGAAAACTTTGGGTTTGTGAAATGATAAAAACAACAACAAAAACTTGGATTTAATTTACTTAGAGATTTTTTGTGAGTTTTGCTGACAGTCTGCTGTTTACTTTTGGATGAGTATGTTTCAGCTGTTGTAATCACTCACATCCACTGAGGATGAGTGTAGGCTTTGCATGCCGTCATACATGGAGAACAGTTTTCTTAAGTTAATAAAGCATAACTGCAGGGTTTGTATTTGGCAGAAATTAATCATAATGTTTCTGATAGGTTTTTAAGGTGAGACTGTTGAATGTTAATGTTCACTCGCTTGTTTCAGGGACTGGTATGCAAGCAGTGTTAGGCTATGATCACATAGATGATTTACTAAGCTCATCTGTTTTAAGATGCTTTTAAAGGCCAGAAATTCTAAAATAGTTTAGGAAGTAATAGTTCTTAAAATAAATAAATATTCATTCGTCTGAACTGATATGCGCAACTGTAGCTCTCCTATCTTGCTTCAGGCTTATGTGTTGGCATATTAATACCATGGCTCAACTTTAAATAATGTTAAGGTATTTATCTCTATAAAGTAGAATTATGAAATTCACTTATCTTTAGTCTGAATTTTCCACTCTACCCTTCTCATCATTTTAATGTTTTTGGCAGATTAGAATGTTTATATGTGTTGATTGCATGAATTTTCCCAAATAGAGATCTTCCTATTTTAGGACGAGTTTCCTGTGTTATTTATAAGTGATGTAGAGGAAGGGAGGGCACATGAGGTTCAGACAGAGGCCTCAGGTTCAGGGCTCGGCTTTGGTCTCACTCCAGCTAGGTAATCTTGTGCAATTCCCTTAAACCTTTGAGCCTGGGCTTCTTTATTTGCAACATAAGCACAGTTGGTCTCCTTACAGGAATGTTGAGCTAAATGACACAGCTCCTATTCTCAAGAGGTGAAGCATATGTTATTTTAGACACACTGGTAAGTCAGCAAGTATACTGTAGTGTAATAAGAATTGCAAGAGACTCAAGCTTTTGAGGGTGGGTACTTGATTCTCAAAGATCAAGTAAAACTTATCAAGACTAGGGGGAGAAGAAGGAAAGGGGTGTGCAGGTTAAGATCATGGACTTTAGGTTCAGGCTGCCAGGGTTCACATCTCTATGCTACCGCTTCCTTAACTTTATCTCTCTAATGACCCATTCCTAATACGGAAAATGGGGTAGTGATACCTGAACTTGAAGACTGTCCTTAGAATCAAGTGAGATTATGTGTGACAATTAAAAACCTATGTGGGTATTGTCACATACATTGTTATATGTCAGTGGGGAAGATGTTTCAGTGAAAAGAAACACCACACGTTGGCCGGCGCCGTGGCTCACTTGGCTAATCCTCTGCCTGCGGCACCAGCACCCAGGGTTCTAGTCCCAGTTAGGGCGCCGGATTCTGTCCTGGTTGCCCCTCTTCCAGGCCAGCTCTCTGCTGTGGCCTTGGGCCCTGCACCCGCATGGGAGACCAGGAGGAAGCACCTGGCTCCTGGCTTCGGATCAGTGCAGCATGCCAGCCGTAGTGGCCATTTCGGGGGTGAACCAAAGGAAAAGGAAGACCTTTCTCTCTGTCTCTCTTTCTCTCACTGTCTAACTCTATCTGTCAAAAAAAAAAAAAAAAAAAAAAAGAAAGAAAGAAAGAAAGAAAGAAAGAAAGAAAGAAAGAAAGACAGACCACACGTGAAAGTGTAAAGGCATGAGAAAGCATCAACTGGAAAGCAAAGACAAATGTCAGCACTTAACCAGCCATGCAGAAGGAATCACAGGTTGAATAAAGAAGGAATTGTGAGTCCTGGCAAGGACTTTTTCTGCAAGTTACAGTATCAGTTTGTGTCACTTACCATTAGTGTACACTGAAGAGGAATGGGACTCAGAATTAAAAAGAGATTTATGGAATTTATAGTCAAGGTTTGAGCAGGGTGGAGAGATCATTCCATTCTTTTTTTTTTGCCAGGCAGAGATAGACAGTGAGAGGGAGACAGAGAGAAAGGTCTTCCTTCCCTTGGTCCACTCCCTTAATGGCCACTACGGACGGCACTGCGCCGATCCAAAGCCAAGAGCCGGGTACTTCCTCCTGGTCTCCCATGCAGGTGCAGGGCCCAAGGACCTGGGCCATCCTCCACTGCACTCCCGGACCACAGCAGAGAGCTGGACTGGAAAAGGAGCAACCAGGACTAGTACCCAGTTCCCCAACTGGGACTAGAACCCAGGGTACCAGCACCACAGGCGAAAAATTAGTCTAGTGAGCCACGTCGCCGTAGAGATCATTCCATTCTTAGAAGTGACTTACCGGCTGGCGCCGTGGCTCACTAGGCTAATCCTCCACCTTGCAGCGCCGGCACACCGGGTTCTAGTCCCGGTCGGGGTGCCGGATTCTGTCCCGGTTGCCCCTCTTCTAGGCCAGCTCTCTGCTGTGGCCCGGGAGTGCAGTGGAGGATGGCCCAGGTGCTTGGGCCCTGCACCCCATGGGAGACCAGGAGAAGCACCTGGCTCCTGGCTTCGGATCAGCACAGTGCGCCAGCCGCAGCGGGCCAGCCGCAGCGGCCATTGGAGGGTGAACCAACAGAAAAAGGAAGACCTTTGTCTCTCTCTCTCTCACTGTCCACTCTGCCTGTCAAAAAAAGTAAAAAAAAAAAAAAAAAAAGAAAAAAAAAAAGTGACTTATGCAGGCCACTACTCCATCCCTAACTGGAGTGCAGACTGGAGTGCAGACTGTTGCCGGTGTTGGGAGCACATTATGAAGAGCACGCACTGAGCACTGGAACACATTTTCAGACGTCCTCTCTCACAGTATGAACTGTGTTTCACACGTGCACATGGATAGAAAATGTTCACAAGGTTTAGGAAAGGAAGAGCAGGCTCACAGAGCTGAGGACAGTGAGAACATCAAAGGAAACCGCTCAATGAAAAGGCTGTTCCATGTTCATGATTTTCACACACAGTGGTCAGCCTGTGTGATGGAGGCTACCAAGAAGTGGAGAATCTCCCAGGTAACCTACTTAAATGTAAATGAAAATAATGACATAAAAGGCTGACAGATGGGGCCAACACAGCTGTCATTGGCTGGGGTGATAAGGGAAAGAAACTTGTGTGTCCCACTTTACGTGATCTGTCTACTGCCCTTATAGACTGAAGCCTTTGTCAGCTCTTCTTCTGGATTCTGTTTTAGTGTTTTTGTTAAGCCTCTGTCTCCGCTATGGTCATGTCTGCCTCGATGTGTTCACTCTCTGAATGTTGTCTTTCTCAGGATTCTCTTGTTTTCTTTCTGTTTCTTGTTCCACATAATTTCCCACACTGATAAGATCCAAACTCTGTCTCCATTTCAGCCATCTCCTGACTTCCAGGTGTGTAGTAGCTTTTATTCCCATGTCCCTCAATCACCTCAGACTTTACAGATCTGAAGTTGAACCCATCACCTTTGCTCTCAAACTCCTCTGCTCATATCCCTCACTATCTTCCTAGTCACTGGAAAATAAAAGACAAACCCAACAGCAGAGAGAAATAAGCGGCAGTGACACAACACTGTCATCCCAGCCCCTACCTTTTCTTCCCCTCAGTCTGAATGATTTGCTCACAATGCGTTCTCTCTCCCTTCTAATATCTTGCCCATCATCTCTTTCTGTCCCTATCATTTTGGCTGCATTGGTACAGTAAGAACATTTCTATTAAATTTACTGTATGCCAGCAGAAGGTGTGTTTATAGGTATTATGCTTTTTAAAGATTTATTCATTTATTTATCCAAAGGCAGAGTGACAGGCCCGTAACAGCCAGGGCCAGAGACTACATCTGGCTGTCTTACATGGACAGCAGCAACCCAGTTAATTGGTCCATCATCTGTTTCCTCTCAAGCACTTTAGTAGCAAGCTGACCAGAACTGTGAAATAGCTCTAAGTGTGAAATACGTGTAACTGGAACCGGACACATCAATATTGGGGTGCTGGCATCCTGCTGCATCACAATGCCTGCCCCTTTTTTATTTTTTCTATAATGCTTTGAGGTAGGTATTGCTTCTATTCCTACATTAAACACCAAGAAAATGAGACCAAGGAAACTGGAAGACTGAAGTAAACAAGCTCATCTTTTGTAAAGTCAGAGTGGGAATCACACCCCTCCTAGACCCCTGGTATCTCTACCCAGTTTACATTTTACTGGGATTACTTCTCTTAATTGCATTTTTTGGTATATGCTTGATTTCAGTTTAATATTCTTATAATCTGGTTTCCCCATTTTCTAGGAGGTACATTTGCTAATATTTCTTTCTAGGATTCTCTAGACCTTCTGAGTAAAATTCGTGCTGTTACCTTAGCATTCACGGTAGGTAGTCATTTCTGTACTGAAAGCACGCACAGTGGGACCAGCACCACTGTGATGCTGGCATTCCATATCAGAGTGCTGGTTCGAGTCCCGGCTCCTCCACTTCCAGTCTAACTTCCTGTGTTAATGCAGCAGGAAGGCAACAGATCCTGGTGCAAGTACTGGATCTCTGCACTCACAGGGGACACCCGCATAGAATCCCTGGCTCCGGACTTTGGCCTGTCCCAGCCCTGGCTGTTGCTGCCATTTGAGGAGTGAACCAGCTGATGGACGATCTCTTGCTCTCGCTTGCGCCCTGTCTCTCTCTCTTGCCCTCACTCTGCCTTTAAACATGTATAAATAATATTAATAAAAGCACATACAGCTTCTGTTAAAATGCTTATTTAGGGTGAGGGTGCTGTGGCATAGTAGGCTAAGCCTCTGCCTGCGGCACCATATGGGTGCCAGTTTGGGTTCGTGTCCTAGCTAATCCTCTTACAGTCCAGCTCTCTGCTTCTGGGTAGGAAAGCAGTGGAAGATGGGCCAAGTGCTTGGGACCCCGCACCTCCAGGGTAAGCTTCTAGCTCCCAGCTTTGGATTGGCCCAACTCTGGCCATTGCAGTCATTTGGGGAATGAATCAGTGGATAGAAGACCTATCTCTCTGTCTCTCTCCCTCTCTCTCACTGTAGCTCTGTCTCGCAAATAAATAAATAAAAATATTTTTTAAAAAATGCTTATTTGTAGACCCTGTCTAGATACAGTAAGAGTTATTGAAGCTGGGAAACAGGGCATTGCCATTGCAACATGGACTCTGAGATGTGGTTCCAGTGTATATTTAAATAGAGAAACATTTGAGTCCAAAGAGAGCTCTCATTTCTGTCCCTGTGTACCATACTCGTTGAAGTCTCCAGGAATCCTGGCTTGCTCCAAGGTTTCCCTTTCTTTTCCTGTAACTGCTCATCCTTCAGCAGTATCGAGGGTGGTCTGTTGGTGTACAGGATATTCTACCCCCCAAGTCTTACCTCCGCATCCCTTTCCAGTGCTGCCGTTGTACTTGTGCTCGTGCCACAGTCTGGAAATGTTGATTCATCTGTCTGTCTGCTACGCTTCTGGAGGACTGGGGTGCTCAAATAGGGCTGAATAAAGTTCCGGCCGCAAGTCTGCATTGCATAGTAGCAATATTACTGACTGTGCATTGGATCCTATGAACATAAACAGGGATAAAATTGAGTCTCCAAAGGCAAAAATGCAGGAAATGATAATCTTTGTGAAAAGTAGCAGAGTAAAATGAGATTTTGATAATATGAAGAACAACCAAAAAATTTTATGACATTGACAGTTATTTTTTCTGTTAGTTTTTGCTAATGGTGTATGCTATTTGGAATATAATTAAGCAGATCTTTACTTGGTAAAATTGAGATACATACATTTTTCCACGAGATCTTTTGTTGTTCTTGTGTATATACCAGGCTGGCTAGTCATTTCTTTGCCAAATGGAGTAGATATCCATGATTCCTAATGAGTCTGAAATTGTAAAATGGCCTTGTTCTATTAGGTCACAACATTTCCTGGATCTGTGTTATTTTCCCTTATCTTCCGTGCCCATCAGAATTTAGGCCCCTAAGTCCCAGGTGCAGCTCAGTGCTTGTCCTTTTTCTGTGTGTCTGTCATGTGAGCCCCAGTCTGTCTTTCCTCTGAGCTCCACTGCTTATTCCAGTGGTGATCTACTGATACAGAGGAAGGAGATTATAGTGCTTGTTTTTCTATTTTGTAGCCTTGAAATGCAATTCTGTTTCCTCTTTTATGAAGGAAACTATCCCAGAAGGCAAAGAAATCGATGCAGGCAGTGGTTTCATCAGATTCATGCAGAAATGCATGAATAAAATTAAGTTGCCTTAGGAATTTTCTTGTGTTCTGAATGTCAGTCAGTGCCTTTAATATGACCAGTGTCTATTTACTCTAGATTTTAGTTCACTTTATTTGATAATTGGAATGCATTACTTTTAGTTTATTAAAAGAAATTTTGGGGCCAGGGTTGTGGCATAGCTGGTTAAGCCACTGCCTGCAACACTGGCATCCCATACAGGTGTCGACTTGAGTACTGGCTACTCCACTTCTGATTCAGCTCCCAGCTAATGCGCCTGGGAAAGCAGAGGAAGATGGCCCAAGTTCTTGGCCTCTGTACCCATATGGGAGACTTGAATGAATTTCCTGGCTCCTGGCTTTGGCCTGGCCCACCTGTGGCCATTGTGGCCTTATGGGGAGCTAACCAGCAGATGCAAGATCTCTCTTTCTGTAACTCTGCCTTTCAAATAAAATAAACAAATCTTTCAAAAAATCAAAATTTTACAGAGAGCATAGTGTATACTGATAGAACTATTTTACTCCATTTAAGTGTAGGAGTACCCATTTAAGAGACAAACTAACCATAGAGCTATCTGAAAACATATTTCATGTTTCTTTATGACAAAATTCATCACAATAACTATCACGCATTTCCCCTTTAATAGGAGTTAGATGTTGGACTAAACAAACTGCATGGACATGTGCACATATCTCTTTATGTAATTTTTACCTGTACACTAACAGAAGTAGAGAGATGAGAATTTTGTTCCTCAAATACAAAGCCAGTAAATGGCAGAGCCAAGATTTTTACCATGCGTTCTGGCCACAGGGACTTGGTTTTAAAGAATTTAAAGAATTTACTTGTTGGGGTCATAGTGAGTTAAGACATTGTATGCAACACCAGAATTCCATATGTGCACCTGTTTGTGTCCTGGTTGCTCCACTTCTGAATCAGCTCACTGCTAATGGCCTGGGAAAGGCAGCAGAAGATGGATCTCAAGTGGTTGGGCCCTTGCCATCAGCATGGTTCTTGGCTCCGGTCTGGTCCAGCCTTGGCTGTCAGGCCATCTTGGGAGTGAACCAGCAGATGGAAGATTTCTGTCTCTGTTTCTCCCTTTCTCTGTAACTCTTCCACATAAATGAATAAATCAGTTTTTTAAATCAAACTACTTATATATTAGTGGAAGGCTCTGTTTAAAAAAATGCTTTGACTTCTCCATCATTGTTTACAATGTGTTTACATGATTTACTTTTTTGAGGCATATTTTGAAACTTTCTTGTTCACTTTTTTGTATGTTATATATTACATTTACAGTAATTTATTAGAATTATATACTCTCTTAACAGAATATATATCTTATATTTAGTGGTTTGTAGTAATATAAACTATCAGAAAGAGTTTATCTTATTACTGTTTAAAGTATAACTTTACAGTTCTAATTTGGCTTTGACTCTCATAAAGATGCTTCATTTTTTTGGCAAGATTTATTTTATTTATTTGAAAAGCAGAGTTAGAGAGAGGGAGAGTCACAGAAAGACCTTCCATCTGCTGGTTCACTCCCCAAATGGCCACAGTGGCAGGGGCTGGGACAAAATGAAGCCAGGATCCAGGAGCTTTTTCTGGATATTCTATGTGGGTACAGGGGCTCAAGCACTTGAGCCATCCTCTGCTGCTTTCCCAGGCACAGTAGCAGGGAGCGAGATCAGAAGTGCAACAGCCAGGACTCAAACCCGTGCCCATATGGGATGCTGGCATTGCAGCCTAATTTATATATATATTTTACAGGCAGAGTGGACAGTGAGAGAGAGAGACAGAGAGAAAGGTCTTCCTTTGCCGTTGGTTCACCCTCTAATGGACGCCCCGGCTGGCACGCTGCAGCTGGCGCACCGCGCTAATCCGAAGGCAGGAGCCAGGTGCTTCTCCTGGTCTCCCATGGGGTGCAGGGCCCAAGCACTTGGGCCATCCTCCACTGCACTCCCAGGCCACAGCAGAGAGCTGGCCTGGAAGAGGGGCAACCGGAACAGAATCCGGCGCCCCGACCGGGACTAGAACCCGGTGTGCCAGTGCCGCAAGGCGGAGGATTAGCCTATTGAGCCGCGGCACCAGCCCTGAATTTATATTTTTAAGAGTAGGGGGCCGGCACCGTGGTGCACTAGGTTAATCCTCTGCCTGCAGCGCCGGCATCCCATATGGGTGCTGGGTTCTAGTCCCGGTTGTTCCTCTTCTAGTCCAGCTCTCTACTGTTTGGCCAGGGAAAGCAGTGGAAGATGGCCCAGGTGCTTGGACCCCTGCACCTGCATGGGAGACTGGGAGGAAGCACCTGGCTCCTGGCTTCAGATCGGCGCAGCTCCAACCATTGTAGCCATTTGGGGAGTAAACCAATGGAAGGAACACCTTTCTGTCTGTCTGTCTCTCTCTCACTGTCTGTAACTCTACCTGTCAAATAAATAAATAAAAATCTTTTTTAAAAAAAGATTAGAAAGTAACTAGGAGCCATTAAATCAATATCATCTATAATAAGTTATAACACTTTCAGCAGGTGAAGCAAACACTTTATTGTAATGAATGTTGAGTGTCTCCTGTCCACACTGTTATGGCTTCTGGAGTGAGGGTAAGCAAGGTAGCGAGACTGGAAGTATCAGCCTTGGCACAAATGGTGTTAGGGAGGATGCTTAGAAAGGCTCTTAGAAGGAAGTTCAAGCTAGGCCAAGAGAACAGTTAACCCAAAAGTCCTTTTGAGTAGGGGATGCTGATACTGATGGGACAATGAGAGCAACGTGAAGATGAGTTGGGAAAGAAATGGGAGAGATCCAGGGAGACAGATGTTTGGTCTAATTTATCCTACTCTCATGTTTTCCCAGTTTTGGATGCTCCTGCACATGGAGCTATCCAGTGTGCATTTTTGTAACTGACTCCTTTTCCTCAGCATTGTTTGTGAGATTCAGCCATAGTTTTGCTGGTTGCAGCAACTGGTTTCTTTTTATTTCTATAAAGTATTCCATTATCCAAACAGGCAAAACCAATTCTTTACCCATTATACTGTGGATTGTCATTTGTGTTAAGAACATCGCTGCTCTGAATAATCTGTACATACAATTTTTATGCGTTTCTGATGGGTTTATATATTAGCTGTTGGACAACTGGTTTTGTAATTACTGAAATTTAGTAGACTCTGCCAACCGGTTCTTCAAAGTGTTTATCCCAGTTTGAACTCCAGCATACATATGTGTGGAAATTCCAGTCGTCCCACATTCTTATTGGCACCTGATACAGTCTCTAGTCATTCTAGGGATTTTAATCCACTTAATTCATTGTTGTTTAATTTATAAATCCCTAAAAACTAATGAGATTGAACACTTTCTCTATGTTAATTAGCCATGTAGATATCCTTTTGAAAGAAATAACTGTTCAAGTGTTTTTTCATTTCAAACTGTTTTGCAATTAGCTTCTCTGCCCTTGATTTAGTGTAGCTCTCTATTTATTCTGGAAACTATTATAAATATCTTCTCCTACAAGGGCGGCATGCTTTTTCTCTGATAGTGGCATGTTTTTATAAATAGAATTTCTTTTAATGTAGTCAGAGTTTAAATATATTTTGCTTATAGTTACTGCTTTTGTTTGACCCCTCTTGAGGAATCCTTGTCATCCTAAGGTCATAACTTCTATGTGTTTGTGATAGATGGTAGAGTGAAACCTTTTCTAATTCATGCTTAATAGTTTGGTAAGCAGGAGTAGCTGCCAGAAATTAGGAAGTATGGGTAGTCACTTCAGGGAGTTCCTACGAAGAGACATTTATTTTGTAATTCTTGTCAAAAAATCATAATATGCTTTATTTATTGAGTTATTATGTTTTTATGGAGCTCTGTGCTTTGAACATTACTAAGGTGATCTTGTTAGAGGCTACGAACAGCTCTAGAAAGTGTTGTTATGACCCGTTTACAGATGAAGACACTGAGGTTGAGTGTGTGTAGTTGGTTTCCTGAATATCACAGATGATAACGGAGGAAGTCCAGTCTTTCAGATCCCCAAGCCATGCTCCAAAGCCAAATATCCTCTCAGATTCCATGGGTGCGGGGAACTTACATGGTTCTGTTCATCATTGTGAATGATTAGTAGTATTTTTAAACTGGCCAAAATGGAGGTGCATTAAGAAAATCAATTCTCTATTACAGATAAAGGAAGACCTAGGTCTAAAAAAATATCAGAAAGTGGAAGAGGGAAACGATATTCATACAAATTACCTCAAGAATACAACATAGAGACTGTAGTGGTTGCAGACCCAGCAATGGTTTCCTATCATGGAGCAGATGCAGCCAGGAGATTCATTCTAACCATCTTAAATATGGTAGGCAAACTTTAAAGTGCGCTTGGAATTTTTTCAAGAAAACTCTAAGGAAGAAATGTGTGAGTATTTATAATGAAGTTCTTTAAAAATCTAACTCATCCCTCTTCCTTTCCTTTATTGACATCAGTTAAAATACTGATTTGGTATTTTAGGTATACTAAATTGATCCTTTTCAGAAGCGTCAAAGTCATAATTAGTGTTTCTAGTAGAAAACACCTTTATTGTTAATTTTGATGGGGCAGATCTCCTTCTCTGTTGTTATTTCTTTTTCTGTGCCCTCTTTCCTTCTCTTTTTTAAAAGATGTTGAAATTAGCAGAAATGTTTTTTTTGTTGTTTTTTTTTTTTTTTTTTTTTTTTTTTGATAGGCAGAGTGGACAGTGAGAGAGAGAGACAGAGAGAGAAAGGTCTTCCTTTGCCGTTGGTTCACCCTCCAATGGCCGCCGCTGCAGCCGGCGCACCGCACTGATCCGATGGCAGGAGCCAGGATCCAGGTGCTTTTCCTGGTCTCCCATGGGGTGCAGGGCCCAAGCACCTGGGCCATCCTCCACTGCACTCCCTGGCCATAGCAGAGAGCTGGCCTGGAAGAGGGGCAACCGGGACAGAATCCGGCGCCCCGACCGGGACTAGAACCCGGTGTGCCGGCGCCGCAAGGTGGAGGATTAGCCTATTGAGCCACGGCGCCGGCTAGAAATGTTTTGACATTTGTTTATGTGCATGGCCCCATCAAAAGCATTTCAGATTAATTGTGAGGTAGTGTAACAATGGATGTTGATAAGCCACTGCACTCTTACATGGGTATGTAAGATTTAATTTCACATATGATTCTAGCCAATGAGTAAGCCTAATGGCTAGTAGTGAACACGTTAGCTGACTTGAGTGGACAGTTTCTGGTCTGCAGACCTCTAGTTAGTGTCTATCATTTAGAAATATAAGAAAAACAAATACGTTTTGGACCTACTTGCGTGCTGTGTCTAGTAAGCCTTCACGAAGGAGTAGGCGATTGCAGCAAAGAGTGGTTCTGTGATAAATAAAAATAAAAAACCAAAGGCAAATGTCCACTCATAATTCCAGTTATCGTAGAAGGCAAGGTAAGAATCACTTACTCGGGGCTCAGTGTGTTTGACTCTTTTTACTGTTCTGACCGTGGTTTGGCAGTTGTTCCGGTGGGCAGAGTTTTCACACGCTCGGCCCTTCTGTCCTTATTCAGCTCCCTCCTGAATACCCCCATTGGTGCTTGGCACCGGGGAGAGTAGGACAGCCACCGACTTCACCCCCTTCCAAGCGGCAGTCTCTGAGATCAAGGGTTTGCTACACTAGTTACCTGTTTTTAATACAAATTAAATACTTAGTAACTTTTAATAATAAAGGTAAATAAACTACCTTGCTTTCCAGCTTTATTTTTAATAAGGTTTTTCAGCTAAATTGAGACTTCTCCCATGTTTGAACATAAAAACAGAAATGAAAGTGTTTTCAGTGTTACTTCAAGATCTTTATTTTTTTGTCTGTTTTTAGGTTTTTAACCTTTTCCAGCACAAGAGCCTTGGTGTGCAGGTCAATTTTCGTGTGATAAGGCTTATTCTGCTCCATGAAACTCCAGTAAGAAAGTCTTGAACTTTTTACTCAATTAAGTGGGTGAGAAACTGTGTTGGGAAACTTCTTAGTCAGGGGAATGCTAGGGATCTACTTTTATTGACTTAAAATCCAGAAATACCCACTGAGTCACTTACGGTATATATAAAACTGGCCTTTAGTTTCGGTTAATACCTCAATTTTATTCAAAAAAATGGAATGTTCTCAGTTTCCAGGGATCCTGACAACAAACCTTAACTTTCCAAAATGTAATTTTAAGAAGTCATCTTAAGTGACAGTTTTATTCTCTTACTTAAACATGCGATTTTAAAACTTTTCCTTATCTGTAAGTCATTGTAAATGCAGAATATTCTGTGGCATCATTCTGGCATGCCACTTAACTGGCGGTTTAGAAAACCTTTGTTCTTAAGTTGTCAAAAATAATGAGTTATTTAAATCTAAGAGTTCCACATTCTTAATGTTTCATTGCACCTCTTTCCTTTTTCAGAGTATCATTAAGCAGATTTTGTAATTATTGCACCTTTACAAAGTGTTAAGATTTTTAGCTTAGGCTAAATTAATCCTGAATGTCTTCCAGGTTCTAATTAATGTTATGGTCAGTAGTCTGCTTTAGTAATTCAAGAAATTCCCTTAGTTGGTAGTCCTTTTGTATACCAAAGAACAATTTGCCTTGAAGTGAAATATCTCCTTTTGCAGGCAGATCTCTATATTGGACACCATGGAGAGAAAATGCTAGAAAGCTTTTGTAAGTGGCAACATGAAGAATTTGGCAAGAAGAATGATATACGGTTGGAGATGTCAACAAGCTGGGGAGAAGACATGGCTTCAGTGGATGCCGCTGTTCTTATAACAAGGTAAAGTTTCCAAAGCCAATTAAGTAGCATTCCTCATTCAGTGGCTGTGCTGTTAATCCCATTAATCCCTTAATATAATGCTTTTATTCCAGATTTAGTGTTCCAAAAAATCTTTGGCAAAATGATTTTAATCAAGTCCCTCAATTTAGAACAACTGATTTGTGAACAGCCAAACGATGGCATACTGAAAAATCATTCTGTTACTTAATTCCCAAAAAAATCATTCTTGATTTTTGGTGTCAAAATATAGTTACTGATGTTGATAAGTTAAAACTATGGTGAATGTTCGTTCGTTCTTTCTTTCTTCCTTTTTTTTTTTTTTTTTTTTTTGACTTATTTAGTTGAAAGAGTTAGAGAGGCAGAGAGAGAGAGAGAGAGGTCTTCCATCTGCTGGTTCACTCCCCATATGGCTGCAGAGGCTGGAGCTAAGCCCATCTGAAGCCAGGAGCCAGGAACATCTCCCTGGTCTCACACGTGGGTGCAGGGGCCCAAAGACTTGGGCCATCTTCTGCTGTTCTCACAGATGCATTAGCAAGGTGCTGAATTGGAAGTGGAGCAGCTGGGACTCAACTGGTGCTCCTATGGGATGCTAGCATTGCAGGCTGGGGCTTTAATGTGTTGTACCACAGCCCTGGCCTCATTATGGTAAATCTTTGGTGGAGCTTCAGAGTTATTAACCTAACTGTTTTTCAGTCATTGCCATATAAAGAAACTTAAAATGTTAAATTCAATAATGGACAAACTTTCTGAGCCCATCCGAGAAAAGAGTTACAGTTAATTCTCTAGTTAATTAATTGTAAGCTGGATTGTAAGTATACTACTGACAAATATTTGTAATAGAGCAGTAAATATAACATGTAAATATAAAGTGAAATAAATACCAATAGTATACTCTACATGAGCACTTCATATTAGTAATTAATAATTACCTTATTAGTATTCCATGAATTTGGCTTATTGTAGAGCTAGCAAAAATGAATGATAATTCATTGTTCTCTAGCAGTTTGATTTTAATCGTTAAAGTTGTTGGCATTTCACATTGCAGAAAGAGCAGTAGCATACTTTAATATGATACTTTGAAATGAGTCTGTTTAAGGAATAGCAATTCCCTATTAGTGAGGTATATCAAAACAATCGTAATTATAAAAAATACATAAAGATGAAAAAAAGGCTTCATGCAAGAATACAACTGGACTTCCACTTCCAGCCATGTAGCTGAAACTGATACAGGATTTCCACAATGAACAGCCATAAAACCGGAAACTATTTATGAGGCAATTGCTTTCCATCATTGGAGAATAAGCTGTACCAGACTGCAATCGTTGAAAGGATGAAAATTTATTGGGCAGCCCCACAGGAGGCCCAGTGTTGTGGCTGGAGACAATTTTTTGATTAGTACAGCAAGGAGAAATTTAGGTAGAGCACAGTGGTCCTACTGAGGGCACAAGAAGCTAGTTTTCGGTGCGTGGAAAGGTGCCAAGGAGTGCATGCACAGATTATCCGTGAGAACTTGGCAAGCATAGTTCTGAATGTATTCTGTTAGAAAATGCCCCAAATCTACCAGAGTATTCCCGCTAGAGCTCAGATTTTTAAAAGATGCTAGGAACTGAGCCAGTTCAGGCCACAGGAGTAGAGCAACCTTGTGATTCCTTGTCATCACTGCTAGTATTTACTTGTGGAAACAGAGAGGCCTTGCTTTCCTGGTAAAGGCTGTGATGTGAAAGCCTGCTTTCGAACTGTCCCTTCTAAAGTTTGAAACTATGCAAAGGCAGGACCTTAGGGGTGGCTGAGTTTAGATGTTGAATCCCACAGATTTGCAGAGGTTGTAATGCATCCTAGGCTTTTGATATTCTCCTGACTGAAAGATAGAGTCAAACTTAGCCACGTTCGGAGTGATGAACTACCTCCTTCAACTCTTAAGAGGAGGTACTCTAAAAAAGGTAATAGGATCCTAAGTATCTATGATATATTATCCACAGTGTCTAAAACATAATAAAAACTGGTTGAAGAAACATGAAAATGTGACCCACGGTCAAGGAAAAGTAATCCGCAGAAGCAGATCCATAAGGTGGCCTGGATGTTGGTAAAGCAGATTAATGTCATCGTAATTGGTGTCTCATAAGAGAATGAGAGTGGGTGAGAAAAGTGACTTGAATCATAACAAAGGAAAATCCCCCAAATGGGATGATAACCAACAAAGGTAGGCCTAGGCAGATTGTAGGAAAGCTGCTGAAAACCAAAGCTAAAGTAATTCCAGGTGCCACGGAGGAAGTCAGAGTGGTAGAGATGAGCGTAAGGGAGGCAGAAGGTGGAAGATGTGCCCTGGGGACTGTGCAGGGTTCCTTGATATTCAGGTTGGGTCTCCAAAGGGCACATGGATGGCACAGCAGCCTGAACAGCACAGAAGCGAGAAATAAGGGGAGCCTTGAGCCTGCTAGAGGAGTGCTGTCTGCCTGGGCTCAGGTCCTGCCGGGGGAAGGGCGGACAAGTAAAGGCCTTGACTTTCAGCCAGGGGCAGGGGCTGGGCAGGGGTTCATGCCTTGGCCATTTACTGGGGAATGGATGTTTATCTTGTATTCATACAATAGAATACTCATTAAACTGCTAGTAAAAGCAAGAGCATGAGTGAGTGTCAAAGATATTAACTATGCCAAGTGAAAAAGCCAAATTAAAAACAGAGATTAAAAGAATGATTCCATTTATATAAAGTGTTAGAGCAGACAAAATTCATCTGTGGTGTCAAAGATTACCTGTTTTGAGTGGACAAAATGAAAACAGGCAGAAAGAAACCTTCTGTGGAAATGAAAGTATTCTGTACATTGTTTTGAATACCTGAGTTTCTACATTTGTCAGAATTCATCAAGCTGTTCCCTTAAATTGTATGCACTTTTTTTTTTGTAGATTTTACCACTTTAAAGTGTTTGAAAAATAATATGGTTAAATTGCAGTTGGTAGAAGGATAGGAAGAAGTCCTATGTGGATGAAGCAGAGAACCATTGGGATATAGTTTGAGGTGACTGTGGAGAGTTAAACAAGGCTCCAGATTATGCAGACCATATTTGCCATAATGGAGATTTCTTCTTCATCTAAGAGCAAGGAGAAGCCGCTCTTATCTCCTTAAGCAAGACAGTAACATTATTATATTTCTGTTAAGATGGTGTAATTCTGGCTATAGTGTAAAAACGGAACACAGTTGATGTCCATCAGCCATTTAGAAGGTTATTGCAGTTGCCCATGTGAAAGAAGCATAGGCTTAGTTGTTGATGAAGAAAAGAGGTTCACAGAGAGGAAACACTGACAAAATTTGATGATCATGCAGATATGACCTTTGTTTTTACAAATACTAGCTGATGACTTGATGCCTGTGAGTCTCGTTACGATATCAGCTGATAAAAACAGTAGTACAGTATTAAGATGTGAAAGAGTAACACTGAGCATACAATGAACATTCAGTAATTTTTCCAAATGTAAATAATTACATAAGAAAAATCCTTTGCAAGCTTTTATTCACGTAGAAGACTTACTTCAGAAAAACATTTCATTGTACCGTTATACTATAAATGTTTCTAACTGCCAGTTTTGGCAGCACTTGGTTAAAATCCACTTTCATCTTTTTATTCCATCCTGCATTCTTTTTGACACATTTGAAAATCAACTATTTTTGCTGAAGGTTTTCTCTAAAGATTGAGACGATATTTAGGGAGTTCAAGTTTAATATGTTAAATATTTATTAATAGTAATTTATAAACCTATTATAGCTAATTTAAATGAGAAAGCAATGTATAAACTTCCTGACACTGGAAATTGTGAGACAAATACTACTTCTGTTTTATTCTGTCAGCTCTCTACAGCTTGTACAAGCGTATTTAATACTTTATGTTTTTCACTTGGTTAGCTTTCTTTGCACTGGGATTTTTGCTTTAAGTTCACTGAAGAGTTCAGTAAAATATTGAAACTTGAAATATTTTATTTGTTTGAAAGAATGTAGTCCACCTTGTATGCCAGAGCTATTGGATTTTTACTAAGTAATTCATACTGGACTAACTTGCCTCCCAAATTCTATTAGTCTGTTGGGTCTGATAGTTACCAAATAATGCAAAAGGAAGAAGATATATTTAACTGTATTAAATAGTCAAATATACTAAGTTTAAAAGCAAAATATAGGGAGTGAGCATTTAGCCTAGCAGTTAAGACACCCTTCTCACACACCAAGACCCTGCTCCCGACTCTAGCTTCCTGAGAGCAGAGTTAACAGCTCACATAATTAGGTTTCTACCCACTCACATGGGAGACCTGGATTGTGTTCCAGACTCCTGGATTCATTCCCAGCACAGCCTTGGCCATATGTGGGTATTTCTGAGCAGTGAACCAGTGGATAAGAAATCTTTCTTTCTCTTCATATATATATTTATAAATGAATATATATATATTTATATGTATATAAATGTATACACACATATATTTAATATTATATGTATACTTGTCTCTTTTCCTGTCTGCCTCTCAAATAAATAAATTCTTTTTTTTTAATTTTTTTTGTTTGTTTGTTTTACAGTCAGAGTTACAGAGAGAGCTAGAGACAGAGAGAGAGGTCCTCCATCCGTTGGTTCACTCCCCAGATGGCCGCAAAGGCCGGAGTTGTGCTGATCTGAAGCCAGGAGCCAGGAGCCAGAAGCTTCTTCCAGGTCTCCCATGTGGGTGCAGGGGCCCAAGGACTTGGGCCATCCTCTGCTGCTATCCCAGGCCATAGCAGAGAGCTGGATCAGAAGAGGAGCAGCCGGGACCAGAACCGGTGCCCACATGGGATGCCAGCGCTTTAGGCCAGGGTGTTAACCTGCTGAGCCACAGTGCCGGCACAATAAATTCTTAAAATTTAAAAAAGAAAATACAAACTTGCAGATTAATTTTCTTTAGTTCAATCTGGTTATATTTTCATAGCATTAAGTAAATAGATAGGTAGAAAATGATGTGAAAATAAAATAGTTGGCAATGATTAAGATCTAGAAACAAGAATAAAATTAAATGCAGTAAATTGTTTTAAGAAGTATTTCAAATTCAAAGAAACATGAAAGCATGAATGGAAATTAAGGATGTATATGGGGGTCCGTGCCATGGCGCAGTAGGTTAATCCTCCACCTGTGGTGCCGGCATCCCATATGGGCACTGGTTCTAGTCCTGGCTGCTCCTCTTCCAATCCAGCTCTCTGTGATAGCCTGGGAAAGCAGTAGAAGATGGTCCAAGTACCTGGGCCCCTGCACCCATATGGGAGACCAGGAAGAAGCTCTTGGCTCCTGATCGGCGTAGCTCTGGCCGTTGAGGCCATCTGGGAGTGAACCAGTGGATGGAAGACCTCTCTTTCTGTCTTCCCTTTCACTGTCTGTAACTCTACCTCTCAAATAAATAAATAAAATCTTTTTTTTTAAAAGGAAGTATATGAATGGAAATTAAGGAAGTATGTGATATGTGTATGGCATAATGTAAAGGGTGTGGGATACTGGATATAAATATTTGAGCTTTTTAAACCCAGCATGTCCACTGATAAACAGTGTGGTCTGGACAAGTTATTTAGCCCTATTTATCTTTAGATCTTTCATCTGTACCTGGGCATAATAATACCTACATCATTGTGTATGAGATTCACTAGAGATGATACACTTAAGAACCTAACAGTGTGTTTGACCCCTAGAAAATGACAAATTAAAATAGCTATTTATTTCTAATAGGAAAAGTAGGGAACAATAAATTCAAAGGCAGGAGTTTTAAGCTTGAAGGTTTTTTGACTTCAGCCTGTATTTCTGTACCAGGTTTCCTTTAATACTCTGCCCGTTCATGGTATAAAGAGCAACATGTTGTGCAAGACTAACTACTTGGATCCACAGCCAATTTCAGTAAATGGTGACCTCCAATGCCTGTGTTTTTTCCAGAATGTAATTATCTGACACTTGACAGTTATCTGAAGGAATCTTTCATGATGTCAGCTTCTCAATAAAAAATCTATATTCAGTATATTTACAGCGAGAGTAAAGTGCCAAAGGAAATACCTTAATGCATTTTAAACACTAAGGGTAGCCATTCCTCCTCTATAACTTTCAACACATTTTGTATGTTGCATGGCAAAGCCTTTTTTCTGTGAACTAATCATTTGCTTTATGTGTAGAGTACTGAAGATCATTTTATTCCTTAAATTATATCTAACATTATAATGATAAAAATATGACTATTTTTAAAAGGAAAAATAAATTTATGATAGCTTTAAAATGAAAGTGTGAAGATACTCAACTTTTCTAAAGGGTTAGAAGTAAAATAAAGATTTGAGTTCTTTCAGGGTATTTAATAAGTATCTGAAATTTAATCCCTTTATCTTTTTTTCACAGTTCTCTGCTAACTCGTCACTTATTTTCATTTTACTTATAAAATTGTTTATATAGTGCATATATATTTATTGATTTATAGTAAACATGCATCTTTTCAGTGGTGAAGCTCCCCTTAATGACATTCAGAGTGACAATGTAGATTTAAAAAGATATGTGATTAAACAGGCCATTTTTAATCACATTATTTTGGAGATCCTCCAAGAAACTAGCTCATGCTAAAGTTTAACTTATTCATGGATTTAAGCTTTCTGTTTCATCTTTTTTTTTAAGGCCTTTAAAAAGTATATTTATTTATTTATTTGAAAGCAAGAGTGATGGATTTTTCTATATGTTGGCTCACCCCCCAAATGGCCATTAAGCCAGGAGCCTGAAACTCCATCTGGGTCTCCCATATGCAGTGGTAGGAACCCAAATAAATCCTGGTCATCACCTGCTGCCTCCCAGGCACATTAGTAAGGAGGTGGATTAGAATTGGAGCGGTGGAGCCAGCTCTGTGGCTTGAATGGGTAAAGCCGCCCCATGCAGTACAGGCATCCCATGTAGGTGCTGCTTTAAGTCCTGGCTCTTCCACTTTTGATGGCAGCTCCCTGCTATTGGCCTGGGAAAGCAGTAGAAGATGGCCCAGGCCCTTGGGCCCCATGCACCCATGTGGGAGACCTGGAGGAAGCTCTTGGCTCCCGGTTTCACATCTGCCCAGCTCTGGCCATTGCAGCTGTTTGTGGAGTGAATCAGCGAATGGAAGACTGCTCTTTCTGCCTCTGTCTCTGTCACTCTAACTCTGCCTTTCAAATAAATAAATCTTAAAAAAAAAAATAAAAAGAAGTGGAGGTGAGACTCCATCCAAGACACTCTGATATGGGTGGTAGGCATCCCACATGTAGGCCTCAACATATGCCCATTGGATTTTTTTTTTCAATAAGACTAAAAAAATCTCAGTTTGCTTGATAATATCTAAAATAATTTTTAATGACTTGCTGCCATAAGATAGAGTCATGAATATTGTTGTCGATTTACAGTTTGTATTCTAGGTCTTTTTGTGTCACTCTCTGTGGGAGGCAGTATAATGTCCTCCCAGAGAGATTCACATTCTGCCCCCAGAACTATAATACACCACCTTCCATGGAAGGAGAGACTTTGCAGATATGATAAAATTATGAATCTTGAGAAAGGACGTGCTGTTGTTCTGAATTACCTGAGAGAATCCAATGGAAGGACCGGAGTCCTGAAACATGGCAGGGAAAGACAGAGGTTCCGAGTCAGAGGAGCTGGAAGAGGCTCCACCGCTGGCTTCACAGGCGGAGGAAGGGGCTGCAAGCCAAAGACTAGAGGCAGTGTCAAGATACCAGAAGACGGCTCACGGCCGAGGACCTCTGCAAGGAATGCAGCCCTGATGCGCTTCGATGCTGGCCTAGTCAGACCCACGTGTAGCTACTGACCTTTAGAACCGCAGGATAACACATCTGTGCTGTTTTAAGCCTCCGAGTTTGTTGTCATTTGTTAGAACAGCAATAGGAAACCAAAATACTCATTTCTGGAGGGAAGAGTATAGATATAGTATATATCACATAAAATTATTCTCATTTATTTGCCTCTCCATTGAACTCCCTGTGCTCTTAAAGGGAAGTATCCTATGAATATCTTTATATAATGTTGTGGACAGGTTTTGGTATGTATTTAGGGTAAAGCAACAAGCACTTTTATTATCAAAGGGTAGCCATATATAAAGTACTCATTGGGACTGACAAAGTACTTTGTTTTGCCTGTTTGGCAAGCTTTATATAGAGGATCATCCATTCTCCATATCCATGCATCTATGGCCATAGCAGTGAATTTCAGCACCCTCAGGGGAGGTTTTATTCCCATGTGACCTGGTACCATTTGATTAGGGAAGTCTGAATGAATGCATTGTGTCATTGGAAGAAAAATGTAATAATGCTCAGATCTTTAGCTTTTTTAGGAAACCGTGAAAAGGAAAATAAGACAGAGATTAACTTCCATGTAGTTCATGTTCTTATCCAAATTTCTTATCCAATTTACTTATGATTATATTCAGTTTCTGCTGAATGCTCATCTTAGATAATAATTAAATGTTGGATGCTAAGTGAGGATGTTACTAAGGGGAAATTTTGGCTCAGGGATTAATTTTAGTCTCCTCTAAAATGGGTAATGTTCTAATAAATCCAAGTGTATCTGAGGTAATATATTTGTCAAATTGTTCTGTGCAGTACAATGAAGTAAATAGTTTAAAGCTGACCTAGTGCTTTTAGGCTCATAGTAACAAAAACACAAAACATGTTTTCCCAACTGTCGGTTCTGTGATTTCTTAGTGCAATTTTCATATTTCTGAAATCATGGAGAAGGCATCAGTCTATGTCCCTTGAAAATACTCTTTAACTTTAATGAGAGTGTTTGCCTTTAAATATTACTGAACTGCTTTTGATTTATGTACAATAATTTTGAAAGCTAGCTTCAAACGAATGCCATTGGCAAGTAAAATAGAAAATTTAATAAAATATAGAAATGGCAGAAATATCTTGATTTAATACAAATCACAGAATAATTTTTGAGTGAATCATTTATAGGTATATCCCAGGGCACTATAAAATTCTACAGTGAGGCTTACTCTCTGATGCATCTTCATTCCTGGAAATTAAAGTCTACATTTCCTTTTTTCAATATAAATCAGAACTTAAGCAGAATTTATTGGCCTTCCCACTTGCCAAGGTCTAACAGTATCATTTCCATAAACTCACATAATGAAACTCTGTGAGCACTGAGTCAGCATGAGCCAAGAATGAGAGCTTGAATCCACATGATCACACGACTAGGCAGCAAAAATCAATCAATCAATCAATAGATCTCTATCAGCTACTCACATACACAAATCTTTGAATTTTTTGTAATTAGAAATATGTCTTTTATGAAGTTTGTAAATGCTGCTGGCCATTTGTTTTTTAATGTTAGTGAGAGACACTTTGAGTGCTTTTGGGTAAAAGATCTTGTGTTTCCTTGAACATAATGTACTTTATTCATGTGTTTGCTAAGTGAGCAGAAATGGGCTGTGTGAAGGACTCTGAATGCCCTTGACAATGAGCAGTGCATTTGTCATAGTTTTATCATGTTTGGTTACGGATGAAGTCCCTTGTTTCACATTATGTAAATCAAATAGTCATGTTGCGGCCTCATGCATCATGATATGATGTTTTATATATTTAGAAAAATCACATAAAATCCCTTTCTCTCTACATCTGAGTACACTTTACACTCGGTGATTCTTGGCCCTGTGGTGAAGATTTGATTTTATGTGGTTCTTTGATTTGCTTCATTACCATATTATTCAGTATCATCTGTTTTGGGTATTTTTGTCTCCATTTGTTTTCTGGCAAAGATAATTGAAAAAAAAAAAAAAGAAAGAAAGACAAGAGAAGGAGAGCTATCCATCCTTTAATCTGCTTCCCTGGCTGCTTTCTCACAAGTCCTAGGGCCCCTATCACACAACAGCGGTGTTTGTGTGTTATCCTCGCTGAGCCTTCAGGGGAGCCTGTTTCCTTTAGCTGTTCCGTTCCCCTAACCCAGTGCTTAGCAGTGAATGTGGCCCCAAGTCCAGGTGCATAGGCTGTGCTCTGTGCAATGACGGAGGAAGCCATTCATGTTGTTGCACACATAGCCCTAGAATGCGGTGTTGCACAACCTTGTACCCAGGCATGGTGTCCCTACGAAAAGTCAGCTCTCCGTGGCTTATGCTGCCGAGAAATGGCTCAGTGTATTTTGTTAACTGTTTTCAAAAAATCAGCCAGAAAACCTTTCCACTACTTTAAAAAAAAAAAAAAAAGATTTATTTTATGTATTTAAAAGACAGAGTTACAGGGAGAAGTAGAGACAGAGAGAGGTCTTCCATCCACTGGCTCTCTCCCTAAATGGCTGGAATGGCTGGAGTTGAGCCAATCTGATCTGAAGCCAGGAGCCAGGAGCCTCTTCTGGGTCTCAAACATGGGTACAGGAGCCCAAGGACTTGGGGAATCCTCTGCTGTTTTTCCAGGCCATAGCAGAGAGCTAGATCAGAAGTGGATAAGCCAGGACTCGAACGGGTGCCCACTCGGGATGCCGGAGCTGGAAGTCAGGACCTTAACCTGCTGCACCACAGCGCCATCCTTTGCACTACTCTTTATCTATGTTACATTGAAACCTTGGATATGTTGTGGCACCAGAGAGAGTTTTACTTGTATCACTGGTTTTGAGTGGCAGAGACCAACTTTACTGCAGTTGAGCACCCAAAGTGCTTGTTTGGGAGATGGAGAAGAATCAGGAGGATTTGAAGAGGCAGGCAGGCATCGGGGAGGATGTGAAGAGAGAAACTCTAGGAGTCTCATCTTTTAGTTCTGAAACATTGTTTATGAAATGGGACAACAGTTTCTCCAGATTATATTAGATATAAATGTATTATAAAATTTAATTGTCAATTATCTTAAAAATAGTTGATCTTATTCTTAGTTTTATTAAATCTTTGGAGATGAATGGTATAGCTGACCTAAGTATGTAACTATCAGAATGAATCACTTGATATCTGTTGTTTATGCCCGAGGATTTATCTTTTTTCTGATTTTCTGTTTTTCTCTCCAGGAAAGATTTCTGTGTCCACAAAGATGAACCATGTGATACTGTTGGTGAGTGTAATTAAAAATGTCCACACTTTGGGAGTTTTAGAGATCTGTACACATTTCTCATTTAAACACAAAATGTTGTTTGAGTGTACTGGCTTCAAGGAATAATTTTAGAATATCAGTGATACCTATTTTCTAGATATTCTTTGTCAACATCTCAGTTATTAATAAATAAGCTAAAAGTCATGTTAAAGCCATATATTTGAGATAATTTTAAAACTGCTTTAATACTATTATCAGTTTTTTATTATTTTTCCAGAGATACAAGAATGTGTTCATTATAAATGCTTAAAGTTCTTTGCAGATTGTGTCAAAAGAGAGTCTATTTAATTACCTGTCTTGTGAGGCTTCCTTGCACATAAACTAGTGAATTTTCCATGTTTTGCATTATCATCCAAAATTCTTAAACCATAGCCATTAGACTTCATGAAGCTACAGTTCTTCTAATTTCAAGACAATGTTAAAATAAATGCATTCAAATTAATATAATTTTACCCATCCAGATATACCAAATTTTAAGTAACATAGCTCTATGTAAAAAGCTGTTACTGGTAAAGTATGGTTAAGAGTGGTAATCTGATTTTGGCATATCATTTAGGGTTAATTTATATAGGATAATAAATATTTTAACTGAACCATCCATTTATGTGATTTATTCATTATAAGATGAACAATAAATACAAAGGATAGAAATATACCAAAGAGTTGCGTGTATTTAAGACAATTTTATCTAGTTCCTTTAACTCAAGTTCTCATCAGTCTCCTCATATATTCAAAATCTTAGCTAATAAGTGGGAAATCATCATAGTGGTAGAAAGCAGATGTTGGTGGAATCCAGTGAATATTTGGCACAGAAGTGACGATCAGCATGCATTCTTTACACATGTAAAGAAAAGTTGAATTGATTTAGGGAGGACCTCCCTAGAGGTAACTCAGGGGCCTCTGCAAGTTTTCGTCCCCTTTTCGTGCTCAAATTTCCAGACACTAAAACTTGATGTATTGTTGCAGTCACCTTAACCACAGGAGCTTTTGACTACCAATAAAACGTGCCTCAAAATCATTATCTTTCCTCCTCTTAAGCAGCTAGGTTGGCCACCAGTCCTTCCAAACTTTAGTAGAGACAGATTAGATTATTGTGTTGTTTGAGCACAGGCCGTGGCTTCCAAATTATCCACACATACTGCCTCTCTATATCATGTAAGCAGGCATATTTTTGTATCTTGCTAAATAGGCTCATTGAAAATATCATACATATTTGTGATATATGTGATTTATGAAACTTATTGTATGGTTTAGAACACCTCTGAATCATGAAGTACTTCAGTGTGTTGGATCCGGGAGAGTGATTTAACCAGTTCTTGTTTCTATTCATCATATCCATTAGGCTGTTGGTAAACAGCAGTTCTATATCTTAGGGTATGGAAAAACTCCGTGGCTTTTTGAAATCTCTGTGTGTGTTTTTCTGAGTGCTTGAGTTCTCGTGGTCACTTCTGGCATACCTGAGGCTAGTTACCCCTTCTGTTCCTCATGGATGTTCTTTTTCTTTGCTCAGATACAGGGAAAGCTCTTTTCCTGTGTGGTCTTATGTAGAGTAAAAATCAGAAATGTTTCATCATGAAAACTGGTAACAACCAAGTCACAGTAGACGCTTCCCCGCAAATCCCACACAACTCTTCTTGTCACACCAACCATGCCTCTGTCTAGGATTCCATACTCCAACAAGATTTGTAAGAACAGTTGTGAGGGGCCAGCACTGTGGCGTAGTAGGTAATGCAGCCGCCTGCAGTGCCAGCATCCCTTATGGACACAGGTTCTAGTCCAGGCTGCTCTACCTCTGATCCAGCTCTCTGCTATGGCCTGGGAAAGCAGTAAAAGATGACCCAAGTCCTTGGGCCCGTACATTCGTGTGGAAGACCTGGAAGAAGCTCCTGGCTCCTGGCCTCAGATCAGCGCAGCTCCGGCCGTTGAGGCCAATTGGGGAGTGAACCAGCAGATGGAAGACTTCTCTCTCTCTCTACCTTTCCTTCTCTCTGTGTGTAATCCTTTCAAATAAGTAAATAAATCTTAAAACAGAACAGCTGTGAGAAGTAGACTTGTGGTTGCCACCCCATCATCCTTGAGTCTGCCACCGGAGTATGGTTGCAGTGCTTCGTTAGGAAAGCAACACCCCTTAGGGAGGGACATCGTTGGCCGCCTCACGGGACCATCTCAGCAGCTTGGGCCTAAGCCAGTCTGTATATGGCATCCCCTGGTTGGGACGTGTGACCTGTCCCTCATGTTTGCCTCATTTGGCTGCAGAAAGGGATGTTTTGATGACGAGAACCTTTTCAGAATGTTCCCATCGAGAGAAATAAGGAGGAAGGCAACCCGCAGCACTGTAGTCATAAGGGAAGCCAGCCTGGGGATGAATCTGTGCTCTTACCCTGCAGAACACAGAGGGGGGTGAGCCAGCAGATGGAAGATCTCTCTGTCTCTGACTCTGTCTGTCTTTCTCTCTCTATCACCCTGCCTTTCAAATAAAATAAAATAAGATGAAATAAAAAGAACAGAAGGCTATGAGGCAGCATTAATAACCTCTGTTATTAAGAGAAATCTGATGAAGTACTCTCTGACACTTAAAAAATTAAGCAACCCTATAAAGCTTATCAATATTCTTTGTAGTTGTCTCTATTGTAATGAAACAAAAGACATTTAGAGTTCATACTGATATAGCAGTTATTTATACACATTTTTAAATCTCCCCACATAATGCCAATGTCGTATTTTTTGTCGGCTGTTGTTCTTGTCAGTATATACTTCTTTCCTCGTTTGTCTGTAAGTGATGTGAAGTCAGCCCATTTCAGTTTGCATATTGTCATGAAAATACTCAAAGAGGAAGAAGGAAGGAAAGTTTGGATAATGTGGGCTTGAGATAACTTTAATCTGGTAACTCTCTAGGCATCTTGAGAGGGGACAGAAAGGACAGAAATTAAAATTTGTAAGATTCCATGAGTAACTCGTCTTGTAAATGGAAGAAATGCCTCTCCCATAAAAACAATGGTATGATTCATGCTTTGGATTCTAATGCAAACAGTTCTTTCACAGACATTGGTTCTGTAACAGAACCAACAGATCATGGATTTTAAAATCGGACATCTAGGTTTATCAGACTCTGTTATTTATTATCTGTGTAATGTGGACATGCTGTTTAATGTCTTGAAAGCTTGGATTTCATCCCTTTAAAATAGAGGTTGTGTTGTTGGCTGTTTCACAGGATGTGGTAAAACGGTGACACTTACAAGGCAGCTGGTTGTCACAGGGGCTCAGACACGGCACCCGCCATTGCTCCCTCTTGCTCTCTGACTCCCACCCAGACAGGTTGCAGGTTTGCCTGTCATCAGCATTACCAAGTGGTGGTGCTGATCTCTACCTCTGATATTCTGAGTATGAAGAGACTCTGCTTTTCCCTATAACATGATGCTTTATATAATAGATAAAAGTACAACCAGAACACTGACTGTAAAAAAGAAAAAAACACCTTTGAGTGAAATTCTAGGATAAAATTGTGGGTGGTGAATATTAACTCAGAAAAAATACCTTTTATTTACCAGTATTGTAATTTTCAAACAGTGGGATATTTTGCTGATTTCACAAGTCCAAAAGTATGTGCATTTTCAGTGAATTGGGCTGTGGCAGTGTTATAGAGTATTACAAATAAGCACCTCAGTTGATAAGTTGTATTTTCTTATTAAGCTCATATTAGAAAAGCTACTGAGAGGGTAAAAGGGAAAACTACTTTTTGTCACTGACTCAGTTATATAATTTTTGAAAAATTTATTTATTTTATTTGAAAGTCATTTACAGAGAGAGAGAGGAGAGGCAGAGAGAGAAAGAGAGAGGTCTTCCATCTGCTGGTTCACTCCCCAGTTGCCCACAACAGCCAGAGCTCAGCTGATCTGAAGCCAGGAGCCAGGAACTTCCTCTGGGTCTCCCACGCGGGTGCAGGGGCCCAAGGACTTGGGCCATCTTCTACTTCTTTCCAGGCCATAGCAGAGGATAGCTGGATCGGAAATGGAGCAGCCGGGACTTGAACTGGCATCCATATGGGATACAGGCACTGCAGGCGGCGGATTTGCCCACTGCTCCACAGCACCGGCCCCAATTATATAATTTTTAAAGTTTCAGATACTGATATTCAGTTTTGAATCAATGCCTTATTAAAATTGTGTCATAGATTCAAATTTTTAAAAAATCTTACATTTGCTGGACTGTAGTGGTATACTGAAATTTCAGAAGAAATTCAGTATGCAAGTGATAACTACCCATGTTTTGGTATTGCTGGTGAAGTTAGCCTTAATTTTCATGTAGGCAGAATAAGGATCCTCCAAAATGCAGTTATACTAATCCCTGGAAAATGGCCATGTTACATAAAGTGGCAAAGAGGAATTGTAAATGGAATTAAGGCTGCCAATCAACAGACTTGAAGAAAAGAGAAAGATGATCCTGGATCACCCTGGGTTTTACAAGTGGAAGAGCTGCGGCAGAGGAGTTCAGAGTCGAGGGAGGTGGGATTACTAAAGAAAGAGATGCTGCATCAGTGAGCTTCTCATTCTTATAATGAAATTCAAGCTGCTTTGCAAAACAAACAAACAAACAAAAACTGTTTGTGTGACTGTGTATTCCAGTTAAAGACAGAAACAGTTCTGGATACTGGCAGTCAAAATTGGGCAGGTCCCAGGGGTTCTGCCTGTGATGAAGGTGTCCTCGCTGGCAGAGTCCCAAGGTGACACAGAGTATCACATGGCAAAAGGTAGGGTGTGTGTGTGTGTGTGTGTGTGTGTGTGTATGTATGTATGTATCTGGTCTCTGTCACTCTCCTTTTAAACTTAATCACAAGAGTTGCATTCTAATGGCCTACTACAATATATTCACTTCTTCCTTTTATTTATTTATTTATTTATTTATTTATTTATTTATGACAGGCAGAGTGGACAGTGAGAGAGAGACAGACAGAAAGGTCTTCCTTTGCCGTTGGTTCACCCTCCAATGGCCGCCGTGGCTGGCGCGCTGCGGCCGGCGCACCGCGCTGATCCGAAGGCAGGAGCCAGGTGCTTCTCCTGGTCTCCCATGGGGTGCAGGGCCCAAGCACCTGGGCCATCCTCCACTGCACTCCTGGGCCACAGCAGAGAGCTGGCCTGGAAGAGGGGCAACCGGGACAGAATCCGGCGCCCCGACTGGGACTAGAACCCGGTGTGCCGGCGCCGCAAGGCGGAGGATTAGCCTAGTGAGCCGCAGCGCCGGTCTATATTCACTTCTAAAAGGCCATACCTCTAACTTCCATAGTTGGACTAAATTTTTACCCTCTTAACACCACTACCCTGAATCTTTGGGGTTTAAACTCCTGCATGAGTTTGGGGGTCAAACCATATTCAAACTGTAGCCGATAGGATGTCAGAAGGATGTGACCTGCCATTGTTGGTTTTGAAGGGAGGGGAGGGGACCGCAAGGGAAGACCATGAGCTGCTCTAACACGGGAGAAAAGCAGAGAGATAGAAATCTCTCACAGCCTCTAGAAGTAAAGCCAGAAAACCCTGCCAACACCTTGATTGTAGCCAGTGAGTTTTCTAACCGAGGGAACCACAAGAGAAAAAATTTGGATGTTTTAAGAAACTAAGTGTGTGATAAATTTTTACAACAGCCACAGGAAGTCAACACGTTTTCTCCTAAGTAATCACCCATCCCCATCATTTATGGAGACGAAATAAACAAACAGTGATGCTGTCACAGGATCAGAGGTGTGGTCGGAGGTTCTGGCTCTATGGTTGGTGTTGAGAACTGGCAAAGGGTTGAGAGAAGGTAAAATTATCAATCAGAAACATGATATATATGTAGAAAAAGTTTGACAAGCACAGGCTGTGCTAGCAAACAGTTAATTATAGCCATCATTTTTAGCTGAGAAGTTAGACCAAACAAGTAAAATGTCTGTGCCATCCCTCAAAACTGAAGGAAACTGAATCAAGTAATTAAAACCTTCCCAAGAAAATACTAGGCTCTGATAATGATACAGATGATTTCTACTAAAATGCCGAAGTATAGATCATTCCAATGTTGCATAAACTCCTTTCTAGTTTAGAGAATAGAAATAGGGAAAATTAAAACCTTATAATTTCTTGTCAGATCCTGAGAGGACATGAAAAAAATCAAAACCAAGTATTAGCAGATATTATCTCACAATGTATTTGTTAAATATTCACGTAGGAGTATTTTATTTTAGATTTATTCCAGAAATACAAGGGCAGCTTCGCATTTGAAAATCTTAAAATGTGACTGTGTATTCCAGTTAAAGATAGAAACCATATGATCATTTTATTTTTCTAAAGGAAATGCATTTCATACAATTCAAAACATACTTGCAATTTAAGCAAAGCTTTTGGCAACATAGAAAACAACCAGTAATAGTTATTTATTAAAAAGCATCTTTTTTAAAGCAGTGAAGCATTAAAGCCATTTCTTCCCAAATCAGAAACAGTTAGTAGACTCTGCTATCACAACATCTGTTCAGCAATGTGCTGGAAATGTGATCAAGTGAATAATCTGATTATCTACATAAAGGAAAACCTCAGAGAACATGGAATTATTAAACTATGAGAATTAATAGGAGAATTTTGCATGATGGTTATATATTATACTATGCAGTAATCATGTCATTACTGCAATAACCAGTTGCATTGTATATACCAATAATAGGCAGTGAAAATCTAATTAAAGTTCTATTTAATATATAGGAAAATAAAGTGCTTTGAAATGCATATTATGCAAATATGTAAGACATATGTAAAATATTATAAAGTATATTGCAATTCAATAAAGAATATGTAGTTTGGGGCCAACCCTGTGGTGCAGCAGATTAAAACCTTGGTCTACAGGGCCAGCATCCTGTATGGGCACTGGTTCGGGTCCCAGCTGCTCCACTTCTGATCCAGCTCCCTGCTAATGCACCTGGGAAAGCAGCAGTGGATGGCCCAACTGCATGGCCCCCAGTAACCCCATAGGAGGGCAGAAGAAGCTCCTGGCTCCTGGCTTAGGGCTGGCCCAGCCCTGGTCATTGTGGCCATTTGGGGAATGAACCACTAGATGGAAGATGGATCTCTCTCTCTCTCTCTCTCTCTCTCTACCTCTACCTCTACCTCTACCTCTACCTCTCACCCTAACTCTGCCTTTCAAATATGTAAAAATAAATCTTAAACTAGCTTAAGGAAGGGATAAACCTTAATCACAATCTGAAATGTTAAATATGATATAAATGTTGATTTCTCTCAAATTGATCAATAGATATAATGACTTCCTTAAAAATTCTGAGAATTTTGAAGGAACTTGATATACTGATTCTAAATATTATATGTAATGGAACTTAATCCAAAGAATTGTTAAGACCAATGAAGAAAAAATAGGGAGAGGGAATCTGTTTATCAGAAGAAGAGAATATGACTTGCACATATTTGGGAGATGAAAATATACGATAGATTGCTTGGTAAAGCACTGTTCAGAAAATCATGTTAAAAAATTATTCACATGATGGAATGGGGGAGGGAGCGGGAGATGGGAGGGTTGCAGGTGGGAAGGACGTTATAGAGTAAAAGCCATTGTAATCCAAAAGCTGTACGTTGGAAATTAATTAAATGAAAGTTTAAAAAATTATTCACATTGAAAAAAATTTGAAGTTAATTCTATCATTTAAATTTATAAAATAGAAGAAAATATAGAAAAATAACTTTTACTTTTTGAGTTGAAGAGTTCTTAAATAGGGCACAGAGATGCTAATAAAGGAAGTGTTTGATCAATTATATTCATACTTAAAGTTTCTGTATATCAAAAGAAAAAGAAAGTGGGGAAAAAAGATAAGCTTCTATGAGGAATGAGATGCCTTAAGTTCATGAATTTTAAGGTACCTTCAGTTGTTGATTTCAGGACATGCCACTATTTTGTGTATCACTAAACAGAAAAAATACAATGTGATACATTTTAATTCTAAGACATTACTGAATTAAGGTATTGCAATGTGAAATAACATGAATCTTGGAATTAGTCATTTACAGTATTAGCAACACAAATAACCAGCGAAGTATTAGAACCCAGATTACAGAAACAACTTCTAAAAATCAGTATGTAAGAAACAAACAACTAGACATATTTAATGGGGGCAAAAGACACTAATATCCAGTGTTAGAAAATGGTAGATGAAGGGTAAATTTACAAAAGTGGAAAGAGACTCAACTTCATTAGTAATAAGGGAGGTGAACGTTGGTGTCACAAGCCTGACATTACCAATGATGGCAACTATGTGAACTGAAGGCAGCACTTCAGGAGGGAAAATTGTTGCAATCATTCTGGGAACCTTTTGACAGTATCCATCAAAACTGGTCTCTGTCTCTGTCTCTCTGTCTTTCTGTCTCTCTCTCTCTCTCTCTCCATGCCCAAGAGAATCTTATGTATACTAAATACATGTAATAGAATATTAATATTCATCAATTCAGAGTAAATTATTTGATCAATATTTGATGAATCTAAAAACTGAAATGTATCTCTAATATATATAAAATTTGTATATACACTTCACAGATTAATCATAGATATATATATACATATATGTATGTGTTTATGTATATACGAGTACATACAATTATATTAGTTATACAACTAATATTAACAGAAAAGTCTCCAACTGTTGGGAAGCTAAATAAAAAGTTTCCAATATTCTTATTCTGTCTTGAATCCTAGTATTTACAGTTGGCAAAATCAATATTCAGCAGGTTCATTGTACTCATTTTTGGGTGTCAATCAAATTCACAAGTCTTTTTTTTTTTTTTAATTTTTTTTGACAGTTAGTGAGCGAGAGAGACAGAAAGATATTCCTTCCATTGGTTCACCCCTCAAATGGCTGCCGCAGCCGGTGCGTTGCACTGATCAGAAGCCAGGAGCCAGGTGCTTCCTCCTGGTCTTCCATGTGGGTGCAGGGCCCAAGGACCTGGGCCATCCTCCACTGCTTTCCTGGGCCACAGCAGAGAGCTGGACGGGAAGAGGAGCAACCGGGACAGAATCTGGCACCCCAGCTGGGACTAGAACCTGGGGTGCCAGTGCCGCAGGTGGAGGATTAGCCTAGTGAGCCGCGGCACTGGCCCCCAAGTCTTTTTTTTTTTTTTTTTTAAATATTTATTTATTTGGAAGGCAGAGTTACACAGAGGGAGATGCAGAGTCAGAGAAGTATTCCATCTGCTGATTCACTCCCCAGATGGCTGCAACAGCCAGGGCTGGGCCAGACCGAAGCCAGGAGCCAGGAGCTTCTTTGGGGTCTCCCACATGGGTGTAGGGGCCCAAGAACTTGGCCATCCTCCATTGCTTCCCCAGGCACACTAGCAGGGAGCAGGATCAGAAGTGGAGCAGCTCGGATTTGAACCAGCGCCTATATGGGATGCTAGCACTGTAGGCGGTGGCTTAACCTTCTGTGCCACAGCACTAGCTCCGAAATTCCCAAGTCTGAATAACCAATGTTTGTTGGTCAGACATTCTTTCAGTTAAAAATGCTGCTTTATGAAAAACACAGTTGGGCAGTAGGTTTTTGGCTTAGTGGTTAGGACACTGGTAGGAACACTCACATCCAAATCCAGAGTGCCTGGATTATGCTGTTTGTCCACTCTTGATTCTAGCTTCCTGCTGATGCACATCCTGTGAAGATGCAGGTAATATCTAAAGTAGCTGAGTCCCTGCCGCCCACAAGGGAATCCTCCATTGAGTTCCCAAGTCTTTGCTGCATCCTGGCCTGGCCTTACCCATTGCAAGCATTTGGGTAGTGAACCAGTGAGTGAGAGTGACTTTCCTGTTTCTGTGCTTCTCATAGTAAACAAAAATCCATTTTTTTAAGAATGCATAGTTAATTCAGCTCATAACTCAACCAACCTCATAGTACTTTTCTTTGAGGCATCATATTTTCATCTTTAACAGGAATACTACATCCAGTATTTCCTTTTTGTTACATAAAATATCAAAAATGCATACGTGCAAATGTTCATATTTTGTAAAATCTATAATTTTATTGTTTTACCTGAGACATTTTTAAGTAGAAATGGAATTTTTCCCTCCTGGGAGTAATTGTCAGTGAAAAAGAAAATGACCGGTAGTGAAGATAGGTGACACGGCCTTGCTCTGGGCCTTTACACACACCAGCAGTACAGGTATTGACACAGTTCTGACCTCTCCTAATACCTGAAAAGGTCTTAGACATCATGCTAAAAAAGTCTTATGGAAGTCCAGGGTCTGTATAACCTATTTGATAAATTCTGCCATGAACTGAAAATGATAATCAATAAAATAGTGATCTGTCATGGCGTGTGTGTGTGTGTGTGTGTGTGTGAGTTTGTGTATTTCATGAGAATGTTAAGGGACGTTAAAGCAGAGAAGATCTGTAGATACTTAGAGCTGACCAGTGCCGGTTTCCAGCTATAGGTATTTTTCAGTACTTGCTGGGATGAGAGACTGTGTATTCTTTACCACCTTATTTACAGCTCTGTGATACTCTCCCTCTCCCTGCGTTCTGTAGCTAAGACTTACATGCTTCAGTATTCCAAGAAATGTTCTTTTCCTGTCTTTGAACAAGTTGCAATGAAATAGTTTATTCTTATTTATGTTTCAGAATATTCTGATCTTATGTACTTAACAGATCATCAAACAGGCACACAGGCCACCCAGGAAGCAAAGACCGGAAAGAAACATATCCAGACACTAAATACATTTAAATAACCCTTTTATGTGGATGCTTTATACGTGAGAATCTCCAGACACTTCCCGTTCCAAACAATACATTCTCCAAACCACATTTCAGCGGAAGTCATCGTTTTTATTGGGTGGGAAGAAGAAATTAAACCAACTTTTAAAGAGGCTTAATTATCTTTAATCAGGATTGTAGTATTTTCTCTTGCACTGTGACACCTAAGGCAAACAGAATGTTAAAAAACTTCAAATACTTAAATGACTGAGTTTGTCTTTCTACTTTAATATCTTTTTAGTAGAGTCATATTTGTATTAGGTTAATAAGCAATGTTTTGCAATTTGCCATCTTTTGTACGAGGCAAAGAATAAGATTAACTTTTTTCTACATACATCTTACTAGAAACTAGTGAATTAGAAGCACAACTAAGTATTCAAGGGAGCTCAAGTTTATTTATTGTGAATTTGACATATTCAAAGTACATCGTCAAGGTCTGGGATGGATTGGAGGATGACACTGGGGTTCTTGACCTATCATTCTGGTCAGGCATATTCTTTAATGGAAGAGATTATCAAACACAGAACAAGCATGCATGATCCATAACTGTGTATAATTTTCTATAAACTAGGATCAGGTTTGAAATACCCAAAGACTGTTATATTTGCGTGAGATACTTTGTTTTGAAGGGCTGCTGAATGTGGCTTTCCCCAGTGGTGCAGAATTCTAAATAAGACACTCACCTGTCTCCTGAGGATGCCTGGTTATTCATTCAAACGCTAATCTGGAAACTGCTGTGAAGGGATTTTTCAGATAAAATCACATTCCCTCAGGGAAGCATATGTAGTTCCAACAAGTGAGCCCTTTACAGCAGAAGCAAGATAGCTACACACCCTGAATGAATTTGGAAGCTGACTCCTGAGCCTGTAGCCAGGAGCCCAGCCTGGATGACAAGGGAGAGTACAAAGGAAGATGTTTGTGAAGGCGGGACAGTGAAGGGGAGAAATTCAGACATGCTCCCATTTATCATATGTGAGAGGACATTGGAACAGTGAATAGACTTTTGGATTTTGGAAGGATTTAATAACCCTGTAATCTTTGCAATTTCTTCACATTCGGTATTTCTTTCCTTTTATCTCATTGATGATGAACTAAAGCACAATAAAGTGAAATAATTTGAGTGCTGCTCCTGTGGTAGAGAAAGGAAAGGGGGTGGGGAAAACTGGCCGTTGAAGTAGGAAAATTGAGAAGAAGAAAACGCGTTCTTACAGAGTGCAATGCTTTGTGTTTTGAAACATAAATAATCATATGAGGCTCTAAAGTTCTCCTTTGCATCTGCCAGTTTTCCTGATCTTAGTCTCTAAGTAGGTGGAAAATGGTAATGATTCTAGAGAATATTGGAACTGTTGATGTTTCATTTGTGTTATAGAAAAAATAGAACTCCACAGGAAATTTTCCTGAAATTAGAAAATACTGCTTCTCTTGAGTTTTATTTTTTGTACAGCATAAACTAATTTCAAGGAAACTGAAATAAGCACACTGCACCTTTCTCTCCTCTGGAATGCACCCATGAAACTCATCAAAATGAAGCGGCTGTGTAAGGATTATTAAAAGTAAAAATTTTAGGCTAACTGGGAAAAAGTAAGAATTTCAAGTCTCTCCAAACCAACAGTGAGCTCATTTTATTTCTCTCTTTGTATCCCTGATTCTGTACTCAACACAGCCCAGTCTTGGAAGTGGTCGTTAGGGCGCATACAGAAAAAGCTCCAGGAGAAGCCCTCCAGTTCCTGATCAAGGACCAGGAACGGTGCCTAAGCTCGCAGACAGGATGGCAAATCCCTCTTCAAAAACTGTCAGCATTTTCGTCTGCAGAGGGGACAGCAATAGTAACAGGGAAAAAAACTGCAGAAATATGTGAGATAATCCTTCCTCTCGGATCTCAAAACTTGTGATCCTAAGAGGGTGACTTGAACATCATTGCTGTTAGGCCTCAGGCCTGCCGGTTGCCGCTGGAAACAGGTGCACAGCAGAGTTAAGTCACTGAAACCTGTGCTTTCTGGCAGCAAGACTGAAATGAGAACTGCAGAGAGGGGGAACATACCAAGGAAATCATGGAAAGGGAGGAGTGTGGGAAAGGTGCACTGTAAAGTTCTTCATCGGTCGTTTTGCTCAGATTTAAACTATGTAAATGCAAATTTGACCCTAACATTTCTTAAAGAGACCATCCCACCCAGGACTCAGGGTAATCTACACAGCAAAAATTTGAAGAGCACAAAAAAAAGCTTTGAGATTTCACGTGAAATTGAAAATGTAGCCAAAGCCTACAGAAACCTTAGAAGTTTGGAACTTGCAGCCTGCACACAGCAAGGTTGATTTCATGCTAAAAAGATAAGATGCTTTGGGGCTGGTGTTGTGGCGAAGCTGGTAAAGCTGCTGCCTGGGACACTGGCATCTCAAATAGGCACCATTTCAAGTCCCAGCTGCTCTACTTCAAATCAGCTCCCTGCTAATGCACCTGGGAACACAGTGGAAGATGGCCCAATGGCTTGGGCCCCTGCACCCACATGGGAGTACTGGATGAAACTCCTGGCTGGTGGGTTCTACCTGGCCATTGTGGCCACTTAGATAGACAACCAACAGGAGGAAAATCTCTCTCCATCTCTCCCCGTCTCTGTGAAACTCTGACTTTCAAATAAATTTTAAAGACAAACCAACAAAAATGCAACATGCTTCACAGGATTTAAATACATAAATATCATGCATAGTCTTTTAAATGTCCAGAATATGATCCAAAATAATCTTTACCTATAAAGAAGTAAGAAAACCTCAGTATTTCCATAAGATCAGCTGAGGGAAAGCTTCAGTAAAGAAATGACAGGAACTTGAAACAACACAGAGATTCCAAAATCCAGCAGTGAAAGGGGGACCAGAGTTTGCTGCTGCTGCTGGGGTTCTTAGGCCAGCACCCTGGCCAGGGGCAAGGAAAAGGGTAATGTATGAACTGAGCAGACGGACTGAGGGAGCAGTGGAGAAGTGATGAGAACTGCGAACAGTACGGAGACTCTGAAAGCCAGCAAGAAGAGAGGGTGTCTTGGATAAGACCCCCAACATGCTGGCACAGAAGCAAAGCTAGACAAATGGGATTCTAGCAAACTCAGAAGCTCTGCACAGCAAAGGAAACAGGCAGTCGAGCGAAGAGACATCTGACAGAATGGGAGTAAATAGTTGCAACTGTTTATTTGACCAAGGATTAATATCCAGATTATCAGCAACTCAAAAAGCTCAACAACAAAAACCAATCAGTCAAGCTAAGAAATGAGCAAAGAACCAGAAAACAAAGTTCTCAGAACAAGAAATACTAAATGGACAACAAATGGATTTTTAAATACTCAGTATCACTAGCCAACACAAAAATACAAATTAGAACCACAGTGACATAGCACCATACCCCTCCCCCCACATATTAGAATGTCTGTTATCAAGAAGACACAGAGTAACAAATGCTAGTGAGGATGCAAAAAGAGGAGAACTCTTACACACTGTTGGAGTGATGTAAATTAGTGCAGCAACTGTGAAAAAACAATATGGAGATTTCTTAAAAACTGTAGGTGGAACTGTCCTATGACCAAGCAATCCCACTACTAGTTTTGTTTCTGAAAGACATGAACTCACTGTATTGAAGATACATGCTTCAGTATTTATAGAGTGCTGTTCACAACAGTCAAAATATGGAGTCAACCAGTGTGCCCATCATCAGATGAATGGAAAGGAAGTGTGCTATATGTATATGTGAGATACTATTCAGATACAAAACAGTGGAATCCTGTATTTTGCAGAAAAATAGGTGAAGCCAGAGGACTACATGTTGAGTCAAGTTAGCCACACACACAGACACCACATGTTCTTCCATACATTTGGGAACTAAAATTAAAAAAAAAAAACCCACAGATTGTTGATTATTAGAGGTTGGAATGGTTGGGAAGGATAAAAGAAGTTTGGATTAAAAAATAGGAGAATCTGGGTGTAGTTCATTAATTGTGATAAATATACTACCAGTATGAGATATTGATTATAAGAGAAGTGGGGTGTGGGGAATATGGGAATTGTTTGTATTAATACCTCAAATTATTCTTTTAATTTTAAAACTGTTCTCAAATAAAATTTTCAAAAAAAATCTCACTTTGCATGGAAAAAAAGACATTCACCAGATGGCTACTCTCAGATGGCACAGGCTAGACTTGTTTGAGAAAGACTAAAGCATATGTTATAAAGATGCCTTAACAACTGTGGGCAAAAATTGTCAAAATGAATATAAAGATAGAAAGTCTCAGCAAATACAGAGAAAGACCAAATGGGAGTTTCAGATTTACGAGGAAAGAATAACAAAAGTAAAAGTTTCTTTGGATAATCTGAATAGCAGCATGGAGATGACGGATAGGGGAATCTCTGAACTTACAGACAGACCAGAGGAGGCTATGCAATAAGAACATAAGGAGGAAACAATATAAACAGGGCCCAGGGGACCCAATGGCAAAGACCAGAAGTAGCCATCACAGGACCCAGAAGGAAGGAAGCACTGTGATTGTGAGACTTTTCACATTTGGCAAAAAGCTGAAAACATCAAATTCAAGAAGCTGAGCAAACTTAAAACAAGAAATTTGCTGCCAGAGGGATCAACCATAAGAGCAGTGCACAGCCAGAGAGATCATCATCACACTGCTGAAAGCCAAGAACAAACTAAAAATGACACAGAAAGCCAGTGTTGTCTACAGGAAACAGTCATTCTAATGGCAACAGATTTCTCACGAAAAACCATGAAATGTGCAGGAAATAGCACACATTTTCATGGCACCAAAATCAAGCATTGCTGATGTAGAATTCTATATTTCTCAAAAAAGCTTCAGAAATACAGGTAAAGCCATTGGAAGATGAAGGAGATACAGTCATAACCACAACTGCTGCTTTAAAAGCTTTGGCAAGGGGATAAGGGTTATTTATTTTAAATTTATCTTTTTAAATTTATTTTTATTTATATGAAAGAGTTACAGAGAAAGGGACAGTCAGGGAGGGGGGATAGAGAGAGAGAGAGATCTTTCATCTGCTGGTTCACTGCCCAAATGGCCACCAGGGCCTGGCCAGCCTGAAGCCAGGAGCCTGGATCCCCATCCAGGACATTTTACAAGGGTAACAGGGGTCCAGGCACGTGGGCCATCTTCTGCTGCCTTCCCAGGCCTTTAGTTGAGAACTGGATTGGGCCTGCGCCGCTGCTCACTAGGCTAATCCTCCACCTGTGGGGCCAGTACCCTGGGTTCTAGTCTTGGTTGGGGTGCCGGGTTCTGTCCTAGTTGCTCCTCTTCCAGTCCAGCTCTCTGCTGTGGCCCGGGAAGGCAGTGGAGGATGGCCCAAGTGCTTGTGCCCTGCACCCGCATGGGAGACCAGGAGGAAGCACCTGGCTCCTGGCTTCAGATCGGTGCAGCGCCGGCTGTAGCGGCCGTTTGGGGGGTGAACCAACCGAAGGAAGACCTCTCTCTCTCTCTCTCTCTCTCACTGTCTAACTCTGCCTGACCAAATAAATAAATAAATAAATAAATAAATAAATAGAATAGTAGGGAACTGGATTGGAAGTATAGCAGCCAGGAAATGACCCTGTGCCCATATGGGATGCCAGGGTTGCGGGCTGGGATTGCAGGTAGTGGCTTAACCTGCTGTGCTGTGATGGCAGCCCCAAGGAAGTGGTTTTGACAGAAGGGAAATTATACCTAAAGGAAAAGGAAAGACTAGTTTGCAGAAAAGAGCAATGAGTGGTAAATATCTGGGTAAATATAGCAGACTTTCTCCCTCTTGAGCATTTCAAATATATTTGGTATTTAAAAAGCAAAAATACCACATTGCTGATTTTTATGAGGTATTTGAATAGTACATGGAGGATAAAAAGGTCTACAAAGTGTTAAGCTTCCCATATGCCAACTTAGTGCTAAAATCCTGGTTCCAAGTAGACTTGTTTAACATGTATAATGTAAAACTGATTGTGAGCAACCACTAAAAATGTAATGAAAACACAGTAAATAAAATGGAGTGCTAATAATGATCAAAATACTAGATGAATGGCAAAAAGGGAAAGAGAAGAAAGAAACAGAGGTCCAGATACTTCAACAAATACTCAAAAAATGTCAGCAAATGAAGAATTACAGTAAATATAAAGATTATATATACAATCAAATAGATCATCAAAACAGATTGAAATCAAAAAAACACACACTTTGCTGTCTGCAAGAAAGTCACTTCACTTGTAATAGATGAGTTAAGAGTAAAAGGATGACAATGATATACCATGAAAAGGCTACTAAAATAAAATCCCACAAGGTTATGTTTTTGCCATATAATACAGACTTAAGAATAAAGAAGATTACCAAGAATTAAAAGGGATGTTTTGGGGTAGGTATTTTGCCTAGTGGTTCAGATACTGGTTAAGATGCCGGCATCTCCTATCTAGTGACTGGGTTTGATTCCTAGCTCTGGCTACTGCCTCTAGCTTCGTGCAAACTCAGACCCTGGGAAGCAGCAGTGACAGCTGAAGTAGTTGGGTTCTTGCCACCCATGTGGGAGACCTGGATTCAGTTTCCTCCTGGGCAACTGGGGATTGACCCAGTGGATGGGATTTCTCTCTTTCTCTTTCTAACTCACATAAAAACTCACATAAATAGGGGCCAGTGTTGTGGCATAGCAGGTTAAGCTTCTGCCTGTAATGCTAGCATCACATCTGGGCGCCAGTTCAAATCCCAGCCGCTCCACTTCCAATTCAGTATCCTGCTAATGGCCTGGGAAATTACTGGAGGATGGCCCAAGTGCTTGGGCCCTTGCATCAACATGGGAGACTGGAAGAAACTCCTGGCTTTGGCCTGGCCTAGCCCTGGCTGGCCATTGCAGCCACTTAGGGAATGCATCAGTGGATGGAATTTCTCTTTTTCTCATACTCCCTCTTTTGCTGTAATTCTGCTTTTCAAATAAATAAGTTAATTATTTAAAGATAAATATATACATAAATAAAAATTTTAAAAGGACATTATATAATAATAAAGGGGTTAGTTAGCCAAGATACTATGACATTTATTATGTTGGCACTTAGCAACAGAGCTTCAAAGTTCATAAAAGAAAAGCTAACAAAATTAAAAGGAAACGTAGCAAAATCCACAAATATATCTGGAGATGTCAGTATCCCTCTCAGTAATCGATAGAACCAGTAAACACAAAATCAGCAAGGGTATAGAAAAATTGAATACTACTAGCTAACAGTACACACTGTTGTACCCAACAGTAGAAAAATATGCTTTCCAAATGATACAAACAAATTTTCAGGGAATATTTCCTAGCTCATAAAAATACCTTAATAAATTTAAAGGGAAAAAAATCATTCAAAGTATGTTCCAGTGCATAGTGGAACTAGACTAGAGATTAATTACAGAATGATAACATGAAAATATTATTGAATACTTGGGAAATAGCATCATTTTAAATAATTTGTAACATAGGAAATTTCAAGGGAAATTAGAAAATATTTTTAATTGAACAGGCAAGACACAAGAACACATTGGGAGACTGCAGATAAAACTGTACTTAGAGGGAAATGTATAGGATTAAGTGTTTTTATTAGAAAATACGAAAAATTTCAAGTGAATAATCTGTTTCTACCTGAAGAAACTGAAAAGGAGAAACAAGCCAAGTAATCACACTTCTATCATGCAGCGAGAAGGAAATAATAACTGTAAGAGCATAAGGAACATGAATCAATAAAATGAAAACAAAGAAACTGGGCCAGCAGTATGGCAGTGAGTTAAACTGCTGCCTGCAACCCCAGCAACCCATATGGGCACTAGTTCAAGTTCTGAGTGCTGCAATTCTGATCTAATTCAACTGCTAACACACCTGGGAAAGCCGTAGAAACTGCCCCAAGTACTTGGGCCCCTGCTACCTACAAGGGAGACCCAGATGGAATTTTAAACTCATGGTTTTGGCCTGGTCCAGCCCTAGCCATTTTGGGCATTTGGGGAGTGAATCAGTGGATCTCTCTATGTAACTAAGTCATTCAAATAAATAAGTAAATCTAAAAAATTAAAAGAAAGCAGAAAAACCATAGAGAAAATGAATGGAAACAAAACTGTTTTGGGGGATTGTGAATAAAATTTTAAACCTCTAGAAAGTTTGGAAAAGAAAAACAAAAAAATAGGAACAGTTGATCTGTACTAGCAATGTAGAGAGGTATCACTATAGACCTCACAGACACTAAAGAATCATTAAGGATTAATATGTAACAAATCAGATGAGATGGACCAATTTGTGTAAACAAATGAACAAAGCTTGAACTCAAGATGAAATTGATGACCCAAGAAATCATAATCATATATTAAGGAATTTAAATCTGTAGTTTAAAACCATCTAAAAACGAAATCTTCAGTCTCATGAAACTTCATTAATGAATTCAAGAAGAAATAAAATTAAAGAATTTTCATCAGCTAATTTGAAGAAGGAAAAGTGCCAATGGTGTATTATCTCTTTGGGAGAAACAGAATGGCAGGGATCTTTTTTGGTTCCATTTATTATATTAGAATACTTTTAATTTCACAAATTGAAAGCTGCAAAATATAAAAATAATAAAACAGAACCAAGTGAAGATTATTTCAGAAAATAAGACAGGCTCAGTGTTTGAAAATCAGTCCATACAATCAAACACATTAAGAGTCTAAGGAAGAAAACATATATGATCATATAAAACTGTGCCTAAAGTGAATGCGACAAAATCCGTCATCCTCTTTTGATAACAACTGTCATAAACATTTGATTAGGAGACAACTGTTATAACCTAATAAACAGCATAACTTTATTAGGAGACAACTATTATAACCTGATAAACAGCATGCGCACACACACAGGAACAAGGTTAACATTGCGCTTAATGCTTAAAGAGTTATTGCTTTCCCATCTGTGCTGCAACAGGGCAAGGGTGTACCCTCTATGCATCCTGTAAGACTTCCAGACATTCAGTACGTAAGAAAAAGAAAGAATCTGACGGAAGAAATGCAGCTATTCTTTGCCGAAAATGTGACTGTTGACAAAGAAAATGAAAGGGATGTAACAATAATTCCTGAAATGAGTAACTGAATTCAGCAGGATCACAGAATACCAAATACACACAAAAAATTGAAATGTATTTTTACATATTAGAATTAAGCACTCAGAATTCAAAATTTTAGAATCTATGAATGTGTGTGTATACTTTTAAAGTCACATTAATACAGTCTTATAACTGAGGCCTTGCTTAAAACTGGTATGTTTTACAGATTTTAGTGTTTGTGTTTAAATGCACAAGGGGTGTTCAAAAAGTTCATGGAAACTGCATCATATGAAAAAAAAATGTTCATGGGCTTCAGTTAATATTAGTACCAACAGAGACTTATCTTTTGATTCTGTTTCCCATGAACCTGTTGACTTTTACAGCCCATCTTTACAACCCAGATAAAATTCCACTTTTAGATTTCCTACATTTTCTCAGTCTCCCATTCCTGAACACGGTGTATTTCTGTATACTTATCTTACCAGTGGTGTTTCACCCTCTCCCTTTTCCTGATTTGACTCTAATCTCCTTGTGGTCTAGGATCTTGCTCAGAGCAAACTGTTATCTTTATCACAGAGTAAAGGGACTTGAGCATCCTAAATGTTCAATCTATGTATTTCTGAAAACAAATGGACTTCTGATGAGAAAATAACATTATTCTTATGTTTCACAGTGAAAGCAAGGCTGAACTTAAACTTGCTTAATTCTTGGCTGCTGTTGTGTATATTTTTAGACAATGGCCAGAATATAAATCAGACACTTTATATGTGTATTTTGGCAAGATACGTTGCAGGAATAAGACTTAGATACATAATTCTTAGGAATCATCATCTAAAGTGGTTTTTAAGATACTTCTCTTTTCAAGATCCTTTACTTTTAGAAACTTATTTCTAATTTAGCATCTTATTTCTATTATAAACTGTTTCTAGTGCAGCTTTTAAAAATTACATGGATTTTAAAATATACTAAATGTATGCTTGGGAACTGAAAACTCCCCAGAGTCCTTTTTAAAGTTGTAACAAACACTGGGAAGTAGCAGCTTTGTGTTCCTCACACATATATGCAGGGCTGTTGGCGAGTAACTTGCTAAGCATTTATTTACCATGAGCTTTAAAAGACTTTAAGAATTCACTGTGATAAAAGATTGTTGCTTCGTTTTACAAATGATGAAAGGTAAGTTGAATGTTTAATGGTTACCATGTTTTGGACATACCAGTATGTGTTTGAAGTATGTTATCAAAATTAACTAGCTTTGCTGGAACGGGCATTTGCAATAGCAGTTAAGATCCCACTTGGGATGCCCACATCCCATTTAGTGTGCCTGACTGCAAGTCCCAGCTTTGCTTCTGACTCCAGCTTCTTGTTAACGCGCACTCCGGGAGGTAGCAGGGTAGTTCAGGGCTTGAGTGCCTGCCAGTTAGGTAGAAGACCTAGAGTGACTTCCAGACTCCTGACTTAAGCCTGGCTCAGCTGAGGCATTTGGGCATTTGGGTATGAACCAGCAGATTGAAGATCTCTCTTTGTCCCCATTTCTCTTTCTCTCTCCCTCTCCCTCTCCCTCTTTCCCCTCCCCTTTGCCCTTCAAGTAAAATTAAAACATTTAAAAATAACTAACATTCCTAAGACAAATTATTATCCCAGTTTTATTACTGGGAAATCTAAATTCAAGGAGAGAACAAACTTTCCTGTGTCACAGAGCTAACCATTGAAGCTATGACTTCAACCCTGCAGTGTTTGACATGACAGCATCCTTTAATTTCTAGGCAATTTGCTTTTTTTCTTAAAAATTGAGATGTAAGTTCTGTTAAAAAAAACTATACCTGTTCAGTGCATACGATTTTGTGAGTTTGGACACATGTGTTAATTCTTGAAACTTGAGTCTTCAGATTTTGCCTTCTTTGTATTATTGAACCACAATCAGAATTTCAGAAAGTATTAAATCATTTTTGAGGGAAAAATTTAACCACTTAATTTGCCATTAGCTTCATTAATGCACAGACCTAATAACTGAGAGTATGAGAAATACCCAAGAGTATAAGAATGTGTCTAGAGTTGCAGTCACTTGTTTCTAGGTGTTTTTGTGTGTATGTATATAGATGCATATATTCATAAATAAGTTGTCCAAATTCTATTTAATTTTAAGTATCACTAGAGATTTAAGGACATTAGACATTTGTAGTTATGAAATTATATTTTTGATTTCTCCAAATTATAGATTTCTTTAAGATTTGAATAAAAACCTAGATCATAATGAGTAGAAACTTACAAACAGTAACAAAAATTTGAAATTGACATAATAAAAAAAAACCTTATGCCAAGCCATTTTGAAATATGCAGTGGTTTCTAATTATAAATTCATGCTACCAATGTTTTTATTGGTATACCTAAAAAGCAATTTATACAGATTTTTGGTAGCATGATATTTTTAGTTTTAATTGTCCCTGTCTAATGCCTTCAGGATATTATTACGTTATAACATTATAAAAATGTGCTAGCCAAAATTCCTGATTTATAAGCAATCAGAACACTTTTAAATTTTTCCAGCTGTATCCTTAAACTTACTTCACAAAAATCTTTAACTGTGATTCATCTTACCTATTTTTTAAAGTCATGACCGTTTGCTAATCTCCAGGCTGATGAAATCATTAAACCTAATTCATTTCTTTTGCTGTGAACAAAGTCATATTGAAAGCCCAAGAACTCTGAATAACCTTGTTTTCAATTAACATGGAAAGGAGAATACCAATTCTTAACTGTGTTTGTATGGACTGCACAGTAAAGTTGCCATTACTGATTTTTACAAGAGTTTGTCATGTAATATATCACATGTAGTTTTTCCAGGGTATCTCAAAAACCATATCTTTATAGTTGTACTGAAATGTAAATTAAGAATTTCTGATGGCATAGTTTATTCATGTTTATTAATTAGCGATATATCCAAACCACAATAACTGTACACTGGAATCTGGCTTAATTAACTTCTTTGAGGATTTGAGAATTTACCTTCTAAAGCCATCCAGTCATCTTCCCTTATAATTTCTGAAGAGGCAGGAAAAGTGAATGTGAAGTAGAATGCATTTAAAATATAATATCAAGAGCACAAAGCCCGTCTGCTGACATGCATCCTTAATTATTCTTCCTTTTACAGAAAGGCAGTCCTTGTCATTATCATGTTGGGAGGAGGTGGGTGTATAATCTCGGTGGTGTGGCTCCTAGAAACAACTGAAGGAGGTATAGGAACAGCAACAGAGAAAACAATGTCGCCTTCATCCACAGACACGCCTGCTCTCTCAGAAGAGCAGAATTGAGACCTGGGCCACCTCTGAATACCCCACATTTCACTGTCCCTGGGATGTTCTTCCATTTTCTTGAACTATCTTTTTCCTCCTTCTTCCTGCACTATGATACTATTTATACAAAACCTTACTGGAATATTTAGAACGGGCCTGCGTGTGCTGACATGTGAGGAGACCAGTGATTTTTTTTACAGACCTCCATCAATTTGTAGGATAACAACATTAGTGATCCACTATTTTCCTTTCCTTTAGGATCTTATTAAAAACATAAAACATACAAACTTTAAAAATATGCATATTCCCTTATGAACTTAATTTTGTCTCTGCACACTGAACGCTAAAAATTCATTAAATTAGGCCAAATGTAATAGTTAGCTTTGTACAATACTCTTATCTTGTTAACTCCCTGCCTCACTGGAGTCCACGAAAATGAAAACTTGTCCATTGATGTTATTTTTCTTCTTGTGTAGACGGGTTTGTTCTTACACGTTTTCTAAAGGCTGAATACTGTTTCTGCCATACAGTTCCTGTACCCTCGTTCTGATTCTTTGCCATCAGCTGGGAGAGGGCCTGTAGATCAGCAATCCTAGGCTTTTTCACTTTTCTCTGAGACCTTTGGTCTTTGCATCTTTGCAGTGAATTTTCCCGCAGACAGAGCACGCTGCTGGGCGTGGTTGCCAGGAGTGCAGTTGGGTAGTTCCACTCTGGAATCCTGGCTTGACTGGAGCCCTGCGACCTTCCTATCTGACTCATTTCCACCGCATGCTTTATCTTCCGATCCACTCCACACTCATCTTCTGGCTCAGATTCCTCCAGAGACCCTGTAACCTTCCCTCGCATCCTTGTGTCCCTGGTTAAAGTCCCCACCTCTGTGGCCTTCATGGCAGTCAGGGTGAAAGTTGGCTGAGAAACGGTAACTCAGTCCTTCACCCCACCTGTTCAGGTAGTATTTTTATTAGTTCTGTGCTTGGGCAATTTCTGTATTGGCATGGACTTTCCCACTCCAATGTACCTTGGGGTTCCAAAAGGGTGCCTTAATGCTTATACCTACTCACCTATTATCAAAGTGAATCTTCAGATAACTAGGAAGACATTACTTTTGTGGAAATCCTATAGACGAATGTGCATTAAGAAATGAAAAAAATGCTCTCACCATACTTTACAAAATGCATGTGAGTCCACAATATCATGTGCACTTTAGTTCTCTGTATTTTAAATTCTGAAGGATCTTAAAGTGAATGTTTTGTGTATTCCATATTTGTTTACAGCTCTCATATGTTTTGGCCTGCTTTCTGTTGCTATAGCAGAAAACCACAGACCGGGTCATGTATATACAACAGAACTCTGTTGGCTCACACTTCTGGACCTGGAAAGTCCACCAAAGTGGCTCCTTGCTGAGTCATAACACGGTAGAGGGCAACACATGGTTAGGAAGTGAGAGTGAAATAGAGGAAAAATAGACTAAACTCCATCTGTTATTAGGAGCCCACTTCCTGTATTAACTAGCTGTAATGGCCTTACTATGTTCTTTAGAAGCATGACCTCATCACCTCTGACAAGTCCCTAGTACCCTCACAGCGCATTAAATTTCCGCATGAGTTTTTCAGGGGTTCAAACCGTGGCACCATGTGGTTACTCAGCTTCATTTCTTGCTGTGTTTCCACGTTTCAGTCTGGGATGATTTTTTCCTTCTGTAACTTATCTTCTAGTGCAGGCATTTAGGTTTTGCATGCATTAACGCATTCTTATGGCACCTTTATTTATAAGAAGCTATTTCACTTAGCATAGAATGAACGGTTGGCTGAGCTTTTCCTATGAGACTTCAAACATGTCATTCTATTATTTCCAGGTTTGCCTGTTTTTGTTGCAATCAGCTCTTTGCTTTATTGTTGTGACTTTGAAGCATAGTTTTTTTTTTCTCTAATTTTAATCTTTTTAATATTTTCAGCAGTTTTAAAATGTGGTTTTATTTTTTCACTTTCTCCAATCCAATTTTTATTTTTTCACTTTCTCCAATCCAATCTTTGTTGGATTCTGCTTAGGAATATTTTAAAAACTATTTTTAGAGCAGTCTTAGGTTTGCGGCAAAATTGAGTGGATGATTCCCGTATAACTCCTGTATCCACACATGCATCACCCCCCCTGCACTAGAGGGATATTTGTTGCTTACGTCTGATGAACTTGCATTGATACTTTATTATTATCCAAAGTGTTCACTCTTGGTATTGTATAGTTTGTAGACTTAGACAAATGCATAGTGGCGCCTGTCCATCAATGTGGCATCATAGAAAGTGATTTCTCTGCCCTAAAATTTTTCTGTACTCCACCTATCCGTAACTCTTTTTACTGTTGCTATAGCTTTGCCTTTTCCAGAATGAATGTCATGGAGATCAAACAACAATATGTGGCCCTTTCAGATTCATTTCTGTCATGTAGAAGTTGAGAATTTAAGTTTCTTCCATGACTTTTCCTGGTTTCACAGTCCACATTGTTTTGGCGCTATATAATTGATGGATGCACTAACATCCGTTCATTCTTTCCAGGTTTTTGCAGTTATGAATAAAGCAGCTGTTACAAACATCTATGTGCTGGTTTTTGTGTGCAAATGTGTTTTCAACTGCTTTGAATGTGATTGTTGGATCATACATTAAATATATGTTTGATTTTAAAAGAAACTGCCCAGCTGTCTTCCAAAGTGGCTGTACCATTTTGTATTACCATCAGCAGTGAATAAAAATTCCTTTTGCTGTACATTTTATCAGCATTTGTTGTTAAAAATGTAGTGTTCTTGATTTTGGCCATGCTGACCATTATGTATTCTCTGTCGATGTCCTAAAATGTTTTGAAATATGTCCAACCGCTAACTCCTCATAAATTTCATATCTCGACTATCTCTTGTTATTCTAAGATTCAAATTATAAAGACATAACAGTTGTGATTGTGTCTGTGTTCCTTTAGTGAACATTTTTTCTCTTGTTCTTAAAGATTTATGTATTTATTTGAAATTCAGATTACAGAGAGAAGGAGAGGCAGAGAGAGAGAGAGAGACAGAGGGAGAGTAGTGAGAGATGTCTTCCATCCGCTGGTTCACTCCCCAACTGGCCGCAAAGGCCAAAGCTGTGCCATTCTGAAGCCAGGAGCCAGGAGCTTCCTCCAGGTATCCCACATGGGTGCAGGGACCCAAGGATTTGGGCCATCTTCTACTGCATTCCCAGGCCATAGCAGAGAGCTGGATCTGAAGTGGAGCAGCCAGGACTTGAACCAGTGCCCATATGGGATGCTGGCACTGTAGGCGGCAGCTTTACCTGCTATGCCACAGTGCCGGCCCCCATATTTTTCTCCCTTGTTCTTGAACTTGTATATTTTACATTAGCTATCCTTACCCATGAAATAGTCTTCTTTCTTCCTGTGCCCATTCCAGAGTTATTCATCCTTTGAGATCTTAATTCCAAATATTATGTTTTCAGTTCAAGAATGTCAGATTGTTTTTTTAATAGGTTGCAGTTGTCGACAGATCTCCCTGTCTTTTCCTCATTTTTGTTTATCTTTTCTTCTATTTAGTGTATTACATTTTAATTATTTATTTGAAAGATACAGAGAGACAGAGATCTCCCATCTGCTGATTGACTCCCAGAATGCCCACATAAGCCTGGACTGGTCCAATCCACAGCCAGGATCCAGGACTCAATCAGGATCCCACCTACATAGCAGGAACCAAACTATGTGAGCCATTGCCTGCTCTCTTCCAGGGTGTGCACTTTGCAGGAATTGAAGTGAAGCCGGGACTCAAACTCATGTGCTCTAATATAAGACGTGGATATCCCAAGTGGTGTCTTAAGGGCTGTGCCAAATGTGGCTCCCCTCCTGCCCCAAGTTATTTAAAAATCCTGTCTGCTAACTACAAAATTTAGTAAACCTCTTTGTTGTTGTCTAGTCAGAAAGACCTTCCCACCACATTCCATCACACACCTAGCTTCTTTCTTTCCTTTTTTTGAATCAATGATCTGCTTAAGAAAAGTCTCTGTAGTAGTAGAGGTACCAGATGAAATTCTTACTTAGCAGAAATATATGTTGTCTTTCCTCAACTAGACAGATAATAGGAGAATGAATGACTATCATCCAGTTTGGCACTGTGCTGTGTTGCAGTCTGCATGGAAATTCTACTCTATTCAGGGGTTCCAGTTTAGTGGGTTAGTTGTTTTAAACAGTTCTCTCTGGAGTTTTCAGAATATGGAAATTGTCTTGAGGAGGAATGCCCTGTGGCCTCCCATGCCTCCATGCCTCCCGTGTTGCTAAAGCAGCCTCCTGTAACTGCCGAAGTCTCTAGCCTTAGATGGACAACAAATGCAGCCCAGGCACGACTCCCCTAATTTTTTCGTTTTTCTTCTGCGATTGTCCTCTGACTGGGTCATACCCATCTTGTTAGCCTCTAGTTTTTGCTGAAATTTAGCAAATACCACTAGCGGAAATGAGCCTTATAGATATTTGACTCACCATTAAGAGTTTCTCCTTTTTGGATGTGAAAAACTTCTAGTACCTTTCATTTCTTCAACTCTAATGCATGTAAACGTATTATTTCTATTTTATATAGACTACTCAGCTATTCTCAAGAAGATTATTGGACTACTAGAACCTGATAACCGGATCTATTTTATGCTACTAGCTTTGTTGCATAATCAGTGGATTCACTTAGTTCTAAATAGTAATAATTTCCATTCTAAGTTATTTCTAAAACATCCATGTACTAAGAAGAAGGGAAAGAGGAATTGGAAGAGTAACTGTCTTTTTGGTGGCTATTTTATTTCAGCCTGATTAGAGAATTGCTTCCATAATCCTTTCTTTGCATATGTGCTAAGTTTTGCTATGTAGTTTTTTCCTCTTCAGAAAAGATTTAGTAACATTTGAAAATGATATGTACCTTATGTACCTTTTCATTGTTAGATAAAAGGGGTGTGTGTGTGTGTGTGTGTGTGTACTCCCATTGGACCATTTCTTTGTCTGCTTTGTAATTTCTACTTGTGTGTTCATTTTTAATGAAAGTTTTCTCCCTCTGGGAATTTCATGCTTGCTGAGATGATCTTTGAAGTTAGATATATATATATCTATATATAGAACTCTATGCTTACTATTATTTGGCATACTGATATGGTTTTAATGAATAGGGACTTTATGTACTATGATGCTGAAACCCATAAGCCACATTTTAATGTATATATAATATCCCACCTTATTGGATCACATAGATTTACTGTAATTTTCTTACACTACTTTTTACCTAGCAATCACTTTTTTCCTCATATTCATGGAAAGTGCACTCTCAAGATGTTGTAGATAATGTAAACATTTAAGAGAATCAGGAAGCCTTTTTATGTATTTAATTTAAAATAATTTTAACTGACATAAAAATTATATATTTGGGGGTACTTTGTTTTGACACATTTATACATTGTATAATATCTAATCAATGTAAACATATTTATCTTCTCATTAATTCAAAATTCTGCATTCTAATATTTTTAGAGAAATATACAGTATATTATCAATCTCTGTAGTCACCCTATAGTACAACCGGACATGCTTCTTACTCCTTTTTAACTATATGGTAGAAGCTGCTCAGCCTTTTCAGTCCCTCTACCATGCCCCTCCCCAACCACTGACAACCACTATTATTCTCTTAACTTCTATGAGATCAGCTTTTTAGAATCCCTGTGTAAGTGAGATTATGCAGTACTTGTCTGGATGCTTGTTTTTTTTTTTTTTTTTTTTTTATTATTATTTTTGACAGGCAGAGTGGACAGTGAGAGAGAGAGAGACAGAGAGAAAGGTCTTCCTTTGCCGTTGGTTCACCCTCCAATGGCCGCCGCGGCCGGCACGCTGCGGCCGGCGCACCGCGCTGATCCGATGGCAGGAGCCAGGAGCCAGGAGCCAGGTGCTTTTCCTGGTCTCCCATGGGGTGCAGGGCCCAAGCACTTGGGCCATCCTCCACTGCACTCCCAGGCCACAGCAGAGAGCTGGCCTGGAAGAGGGGCAACTGGGACAGAATCCGGCACCCCGACCGGGACTAGAACCCGGTGTGCCAGCGCCGCAAGGCAGAGGATTAGCCTAGTGAGCCGCGGCGCCGGCCCTTGTTTTTAAAATCTATATTTGTTAACTGTACTGATATCAAACTCATAACTTGTATAATTGCACTTGCACATTCCTAGATCATTATCTTTTCATTTAATTAAACAGGAATATAGTGAGACAAGTAGTAAATCAAATTATTATGTTAAAATATGATCAAAGCCCTGTTTGAATGTAATCATATAACTGTATTTTATATTAGTTATGTGTTATACTATATCATTCCACATTTTTCCCTTATTAGTGAATGAAATACAATTTAAGTTTTTTTTAATTAAAAACATGTTAACAGACCCACAGATTTGTATGTGCTTGTGAGATACTGTGTGATGGTTCAATGCATGTTTATGTTGTGTAATGTCCAGTCAGGGTAAATATATCCATATCCTCAAACATTTAATATTTCTTTATGTTGGAAACACTAAAAATCCTATCTTCTAGTCTTTTTTTAAATAGAGAAATATAGAGTATGTTTTCTGTAGACACACTACAGTACAACAGAATTCCAGAATTTCTCACTCCAGTCTAACTCCAACTTAGCACTCATTAATCAACCTTTTACCTCTCTCTCCTTTTCCTGCATGGCCTCGGTTAACCTCCATTATACTTTTACCTTTCACGAGATCACCTTTTCTTAGGCTCTACATGTGAGTGAGATCATGTAGTGCATCTTTATGGGCCCAGTGTATCTTGCATTCCTCAGAATGCATCTTTATAACCTTATTGCTTGGCACGTAACTGTGCTTTTTTTTTTTTTTTTTTTTTTTTTTCCATCAGACTTCAAGTAGTGGTAGGACTCCCAGGTAAATCACTTAACTCATAGAGTATGGTCATAGGATAAGTATCTTAGCTAAGGCTGTATGAGGACTTTGGACCAGGAAAGCCAGGATTTTGAACTCTGGTAATCTAGCTCAGGTTAAAATCCACGGTTCTGGATCCAGAAGACTTTTGTTAGTAAGATCGGACAGAAGCTCTGATTTCCTCATTAGCCCATTAATGTAAAATGCATTATGTAGGGTCTTAGGAGTCTCTGATCTTTCTGATGAGGTGTATCACATTACATCCTAGGGATAATGAGCTTTGTTTTCAGATGAGAATCTGTTGACACCGGGTGCATCACTTGATTCAATTTTATGTAAGAAATCAGAAGGTTGTTTTTATTTGCTTTAGATTTCCAGAATTCTTCACATGAAGAGAGTGCTTTGAAAAGGATTGGTGTTGCAGCTATCTTTAAGTAACAGCTGTGTTAAATCTTTTCCCTTCCTAACCCCTAGCCTTCATTATAATAAGAAACATGTGGCTTCTTAAAGGAACTGAAAAAGCATAGGATTTTAAACAGAATAATGCAAGGCATTTAATTAGTCACGGTTATAATTATTATCCATAATTTTCAAGGCAAACAGAGATTCCTTGATCTGCCCAATGTAAGAACAGTGAGATTCTAATTTATCAGAGTCCTACTTGAAGATTCTGACTTTACCCTTTAGTAAAAGGAAAATAGGAATGGAGGGATCATTTTTGTTTTTTAAATTACAACCCGGGCTGTAAGAGGTTCTACTGATTTTCAACTGTGATAAACATTTACATGAAAATAGGAAATGGCAGGAGAGGAAGAAAAATCACTCATAATCTTACTATGTAATACAATTGTTATTAGCAAATTACTGTTCTTATTCAGTCTTTTTGTACTCCCATAAGTGTTTTTAAAAAAATATATAGTTGTAATCATATTTCTATGTAAATATGCACTCACAGTTTTTAATATACATGTATATTTTACAGCATTAATATGTTTGTGTTATAAATTATACCTTTTTTTTACATGACCCCATAAAAGTCACTCATTTCTATTATTTAGAGCCCCCAGCAAGGTCATTGTAATTCTTTCTCTTCCTCTGTATCTCAGAACAGGTGAGAGAAAGTTACTAAAGTTGTATACTTGTTGCGCTTTTCTTGTTCCCCTGTACTACTTCTATCTCTGCATTTTCCCTATTTTGAGATAGTAACTCTGCATTCACGATGGGAGCTCTTGGTGCTTTGTCATCTCAAAGCTGTGCTTGACCCTGATCTCTGGCATCTCACCCACATCTACTGTGGGCTTCAGCCACCTGGCCCGGTTTCCTAAATTCATTCTGACCATTTGCAGTTTGATGTTTCATAGCATCAGTCCAAACACCAGAACCACATAATCTAGATGTCCTGTCTATACCTCTTTACTTTTGTGGTAATACCTAGTAGCATGGGCCTTCATCTTAAAACGTGCCTCCCTGCATCTCACGGCCGTCACAGTCTCCAGGACTTTTTGTAATGTAGCTGCTCGTTTATTCACTGAGGTTCCCATTTTCCTGGATACTGGCTTTTGTTCTCAAAATTACCAGGCACCCTCTGACCCTAATTCTTTGTGCTCTCTATCTATCCTCAGCTGAACCATCACCTTTGCCAACTCATTTACACTACATATCCACCCCCACCTCCACCGCTATTCTTAATTAGCTGTCTTTCACATTTCCCTCAGTGGTTATTCTAACCTTCTGAGTCTTTTCCAAACCCACCACATACCTCCCAACACCACTGACTCATGAGTTAGATGATTTTTCCTAGTTTTTCACTCAGACATGTAATCATATCAGAAAGTAATTTCCTTAGTTAATAAGTCCTATCTATGAGAGTTCTATAGCAAACATTCGATTGGATAGCTGTAATCATTCCTATTAAAGTCAGAAGGAAAAATAAGGAATTCACTATCACCCTTACATTTCAGTAGTATAATGGAAATTTGTAGGCTATGCAGTAAGATTGCAAATATAAAGAAGATACAGGAATTGGCAACAACTGGAAAAATATTGTTATATGAAGACAATATGATATTTGAGGGATAAAGAAGAAATGTAAAACTTATTAAAGTGACTTAGTTCAGCATGTACTGGTCCATGTGACAAACAGGTGTGTGGCATGGACACTGATGCCAGTGGAGTATTAAATCTAACACGGTTGTGGGACTGTTTTAGTTGTGATGAAAAAAGTTGTGAAGTACATGAGAATCCTAAGAGAATTTTGTACCAAACAGTGGTCACTGGCATGCTCAATATGTTGAGTTTACTTTAGTATTTGGGGGTGGAGCATCTAATCACAGATTCTGATTATTGTTTATTACCAAATGGTCAAGGAGATTATTTTCTTTCACCCTCTCTCTGTTGCTCTTACCACCCTCCCACCCCTTTCCGTACTTCCTCCCTTCTTCTCCTCGCCATTATATATTTTTTCTCTTGGCAAGAGAATGAGATATTCACAAGGGCAGGCATTTGGGCCTACCCTTGGTTCAGATGCTGCTGAGGATACCCACAGCTCATTGCAGAATGCCTGGGCTGCAGCTGAGCTCCGCTGCTGATTCCAGCTTTTTACTGATGTCCATCCTGGGAGACAGGAGGTGTTAGCTCAAGTAATTGGGTTCCTGATACACATACGTGATTGGCTTCGTAATTTCCAGCTTGGTGGGCTTTTGGGGAGTGAACCAGTGGATGGGAGCTCTCTCTCTCTCTCGCTCTTTTTTTTACTTCTCTACCTTTCAAATATACTGTAAAAATTTTTTTAAAAAAAGTCACATTCAGCTAATAATTTTTAATGGGAGAAAGCTCTGGACTAAATTATATTCAGAAGCAAAATTACCTGGCAGATAGATTTGAAACTGAATTCAGATCTCCAGTCTGTCATTTTTAGTAGTTCTGTGATTCTTGACAGATCATTTCACCTATTTCTGCCTTTAGATTTCATCTATAAAATGGCTTAAAATTATTTTTATAAAGATATGGGAATTACAGAATATATAATTTAAAAGAATAGCTATTTAAAAATTGTTACTTAAAATTAAATAAAACATATATTTGAAATCTCATTGTTCTTTATAAGCAATCTCTGTTCAGGGATATGCATTGATTGGTAAAATAGTGTATAAATGTTTGCCTAAAGAATACTAGTTATTTCAGATATTGTCATCTTTACCGACAGTTTAAACCAAAAGACCAAATATCATTCTAAATATAAAAATCTTGTATAATCTTTTAGTATTATATACTCTGTAGACAAGCTATCTTATTAGTTACAAAATGTTCAAGGAAAGCTTTTCAGTACTTAAAATATCACAGTTAATGTTTACCTCATATTAAAGTACTATTTAACAAAATAAAATTTCAAAAATTTGTTAAAATTGAAAGATAAAGACTATAAAGTTTGCTTTTTCAGTTAACTTTTTGGTATTTTGAAACTAAGTTCTTAATAAAAATTGGAAAATATCTAATATAATTGCTTATTTATAATTGCTAAGTCATGACTTTATCTTACATGACAATGAACAGTGGTATTTATAAAATATATTCTTATTGTATGCCTGGATACTTGGTAGAATAAAATAATAGGTAAAATAATTTCTTCTGAATTGTGAAATTAAACAAATTATCAAGAGTTTATTGATTTCCTTATACTTGTGTATTGTCTTCTAGTATTACATTTGTAAGGATTAGATTTTATAGGTTAATATTGACATATTTGAATGGAGATAACTATCATTGCCATTCCTACTAATACTCTAAGACCCAGTATAAATACGTACAATTTAAATAAGATCTGTGGTAATTAATATTTGTTTCTTTTAGGCATAGCTTACTTGAATGGAATGTGTAGTGAAAAGAGAAAATGTATTATTGCTGAAGACAATGGCCTGAATCTTGCATTTACAATTGCTCATGAGATGGGTCACAAGTAAGTAAAATTCACGGCTAGGATACATATTTAGTCTCTAACTTTGTCATTTGAGTTATTGAATGTATATCTTTTGATTTTTTTTTTTCCATTTGGGCTTCAAGTTTTTGAAAACTCAGAGAAACAGAAGTGGGGAAACCATGGAACTTTGAAGGGTATCTTCTACATGTTGTAACCATTCCACATACATTTGATAAAATTTTATTACAGACTTAAAATCCTCATGAAGACAGTCATAATATGGTACATGATTGACTTCTCTATACATTTCTAAACAGTGTAACTGCAGCAATAATTATACGACCACAAAGTTATAATTTTTAGACATCCAAGGAAAACATTTGATAGAATGAAAATACTTCCTGCCTCTAGTATTACCTCTATTTGTTACTGCAAGGCACGGAGTAATTACCCTGGTATGTTGAGGTGTAACATACTTGCAACAGAATTCAATTAGATACATAATTAACATGTGGATAATATTAACTCTCAGACACAGTTGTAAGCACTTTTCTTGGGTTAGTTCATTTAATACAAAAAACAAAGAAGTAGTCAGTATTGTAATTCTCATAGCAACACTTATCTAGCAGTGAATTAGAGTACCTGTTCCTCTACACACTTGCCAGCATTTATTGTTTGTTGATTTCTGTAAGAGAGCCATTCAAACTGGGGTGAGGTGAGACTGTTTTGACTTGCAATAATACTTAAAATCTACTCTCACCAGTTTTCAAGTGACTGATTTTAATGTCACCATTTTTTAAATGTATAGCAATACTTTCATTTTTTCCCATGCAGGTTTTTGGTCTTCAATTAGTCAAGAATAGGAGGAGTTAGTTTGTTAATAAAATAAAAAAAAAGTATACTTCAGAAACATCATTCTTTGGGGAAAATATAGTCGAGGAGTGATAGTAATTGTATTTTTTAAAAGATTTTTATTTATTTATTTGACAGGTAGAGTTACAGACAGTGAGAGAGAGAGAAAGAGAGAAAGGTCCTCTTTCCGTTGGTTCACTCCCCAAATGGCCACCATGGCTGCAGCTATGCCGATCCGAAACCAGAAGCCAGGTGCTTCTTCCTGGTTTCCCACGTGGGAGCAGGCGCCCAAGCACTTGGGCCATCCTCCACTGCCTTCCTAGGCCACAGCAGAGAGCTGGACTGGAAGAGGAGCAGCCGGGACTAGAACCCGGTGCCCATATGGGATGCTGGTGCTGCAGGCGGAGGATCAACCTAGTGTGCCATGGCGCTGGGCCCAGTAATTGTATTCTTGATCCTAGTGTAATTTAGAAAATTTAATGGTATTCTCAGTTGTAGTTATAATAGGAAAAACCATGAGCATCAGTTGAAGGAAATGTTTTTTTTTGGAAATGTTGATAATAATATATAGAGGCAAGCAAATGTTATTAATAACAATATTAAGAAAGCAAGTGAGAATTAGAAAAATTCTAAAAATAAATGTAAATTTGTGAATTATTATAATTTTTACTTTTTTAAAGATTTATTTACATATTTATTTAAGAGGTAGAGTTACAGACAGAGAGAGGGAGAGACAGAGAAAAAGGTCTTCCATCTGCTGATTCACCCCCCAAAATGGCCACAACGGCCAGAGCTGGGCTGATCTGAAGCCAGGAGCCAGCAGCTTCTTCTGGTTCTCCCACATGGTGCAGGGGTCCAAGCACGTGGGCCATCTCCCGCTGCCTTCCTATGCTGTATCAGAAAGCTGGATCGACAGTGGAGCAGAAGGGACATGAACCAGTACCTATACAGGATGCTGGCGCTACAAGTGGAAGCCTAGCCTACCACGCCACAATGCTGACCAATAATTTTTATTCGTTAGCTGTGTATTAGCAGCATGATATATAAGCATTCTAGACATTAAAAATTATTGTTAAGTGCCATGAATAGTACAAAGTTCACTTAAAAAGTTGTATTTTCAAACAAATATAGTATTAAAAACAGATATGCAACATTAATTTCTTCAATCTTGGTTGTATTCTAAAATACAGGAGGATGAATAATTAAAGGAACGAAACACAATTTAATAACATCCAAAGTCTTGATCAATAACCTAAAACTACTTAGAAAATTAAGTGAAATAATTTAAGGAAAGGACACTTTGGCTTTATGTGGCAGAAACATTAATTTACTTGACTTTTATAGAGCTGGATCAAAAATCAACAGTGATGCCAAGTGCATATGTAATACATGCTGGATTGGGACCAGGACATGTGATACATGTTGAAACACTCAGTTATTGAGAATTCGTGTTACCATTAAGCAAAATTTATCTCAAAAGTAAATATAGTGTTTGCTAGATGATGGACTGTGAGTGATAAAAACAGTGAAAGTAATGTTATCTTTCTATAATACAAATAAATAGGAAATTTATATACATTATCTCATCATCGAAATCACTCAGTGTAAAATATACTGCAAAATAATCAGAGAGTGGAAATTCAAAGAAGTATATTGATATACAAGGTAACTTCAAGGAATGTGAAAAAAGGAATGAGAAAAGTTTATTTTTACACAAAAAATTTATGAAATCTATATATTCTTATATTCATAGTCCAATTTTCCGTGAAGTTTTTGAAGACTCCTTTTAGTTATAGCTTCTCAAATAGGAAAAAACCTTTATGAATATTAGATAATTATAGATCCTATGTATCTGTGCACTTAATACAAATACAAGGAGAGCCCTTTATACTCAGAGGTAGTCCCGGTCGGGGTGCTGGATTCTGTCCCGGCTGCTCCTCTTCCAGTCCAGCTCTCTGTTGTGGCCTGGGAAGGCAGTGGAGGATGGCCCAAGGGCTTGGGCGCCTGCACCCATGTGGGAGACCAGGAGAAAGCACCTGGCTCCTGGCTTTGGCCGTAGCGGCCATTTGGGGAGTGAACCAACGGAAGGAAGACCTTTCTCTCTTTCTCTCTCTCTCACTATCTAACTCTGCCTGTCCCCACTGCCCCCCCCCAAAAAAAGTCAGCTATTTAAGTGAAACTCTTAAATCTTACAGATTTTTCTTTTTTTATTATTATTTTTTTTGACAGGCAGAGTGGACACTTTTTATATTTCTCTGTTTTGCTGAATTATATAATTAGAAATATTCTTCAGTAAACTAATAATAAACAACATTATATAATTCTGTGAACCACAACTGTAGAATGATACAGTGATGCCACGAAAATGTTCGATTCAAGAATGCCTTCCTAATCACTCATGGAATGTTTCTAAACTGAGCTGAAAGGAGTATGCTTATGTTTGTTGTCTTGAATTTGATTTCTAGAAATTCTCAGAACAATTTCAGATATAGCTGAAATAATCAGCTTGGACCACCAAGTAATAAAAAAAAATCCCAGAGGCCTATTTGAGTAACTGAGAGAACAAAAATACTTTTATTATTATCACAAAAGAGTCAAAATCACTGCCAGAAAAATGTATTTTAAAATATATTTAATTATAATACCGCAGTGTAACGAATCCACACTAAGAAAGAGAAGATAAATGATTGAAGCCAATGGTTTTGGCTTCCCCTTTAAAACTGTTTTTCTTCCTAAACAGTGGGTCATGGGAGTTAATTTTCCCATAACCAAAACTTTTGACAACATAATATTTTTCTTAGTGGTATTTAATTAAAATATATTCATGAAATGCAAATGAGATTTCCATTAAATTTCATTGCTTTGATGAATTTTAAAACATTATTTATGAGTAAAAATACCTTTGGAAATTGTTCATGAGTTTAGTCTGTTGAATGCATATGTGTATATGCACACAGTTATTGTTTTCTGTAACGTTTATAAACAACAGTTTGTTGAAGTAAGAGATTTTACTTAGATTTCCGGCCATAATTTATTATAAATATAATTATAGTTTAATTGCTTTGTTAGGGAGGGCACTAAGACTGCCTTCAGGTTAATTAATCTATAGCAGGACTTGTAAAATTCAGTGCAGCTATTTTACTCATGGTTACAATTTATTACCATGAAAGAATCTAGATTAAACTCAGGGGGGAAAAAAGTCACATAGGACAGAGTCCAGAAGACCCCAGGCTCAAGCCCTCCTGGCAGAGTTGGACAGAGTGTGCTCAACCTACATCAACAGCGTAGGAAAACATGGGCACTGCCGGCATCCAGAGGAGCTACCTGGAGCCTTGAGATGCAGGACTTTTACTGGAACTGGGTCATGTAGGGGTGACTGACTGCCCACAACACAGGCCTTCGGGCTCCATCCTCTCCAGAGGTCAAGCTGGCCCTTGTCCCTCGCTATCAGTCACACAGGCAGTGTAAACTGCCATGATCCAAAGCCTCCCGGGAAACAAAGATATTCCTGTGAAGACACCTTGGCTGGATATTCCAAGGGCTTAAAGGTTACCTCCCAGGAGCCAGGCCAGGAAAAAAGTTTGTTTAGAATGTGCAGGTTCTGGACCACTCACTTACTGAGTTCACTACTATACAATTGCAAAATATTTTTAAAGTTTCAAAATCTCACACTTGTCTTCTTTTGTCAGAGGCATTGGGTTTAATATCCTGCATTCAAATATAAATCCAGTGTCAGAGAGCCTTGAGCTAAGAATGTACTGTGGTTATCTTCAGCTCCCAGAGGAGGAAACTGAAGCTCATAGAGATGCACTTTTTAGTACTGAGCCCTTTTTGTACTGAGGACATTTTCTTTTGATTGAATTTATTATAAATATTTTCCTGGTTATAATAGTTAATTTACTTTTGATTTTTAATATTAACCTGCAGTTTTTATTAGTCATCAAATTTCTTATTTCCTTTTTAAAATTTCTTCTATAGTTTTTTTTTTTTGCAATTATAGGTACTACCTCATTCTAAAATTAGGAAAATACATTTTTATAATTCTATATTCTCTCACTATTTAACATTTTAAGTCATCTAAAATGTATTTCATTATATATAGTAAAAATCTCTCCATGAAATTTGTATTTCTCATTAACTGTTCAATAAATGGTCTTACTATTGCAAGTGTGGGCTGTGATGAGATGGAGCCATGCCAGTATGTAGCACACTGCTTGCCTCATTGAAAGTCTAAAAAAAAAAAAAAGTTAACTAAAATAAACTGTATGCTTATGTGCTTAGGGATGAAGCTGATTTTCACACCAACATCAGCTACTTATCTGGACTCAAATTTGTCATAAAACTAGTTAGCCAAATGACAGGTCTGACAGATTCTGAGTAGCACCTGCAGCATGACAGATAGGGCAGGCCCTTGTTCATTCGGTGTCAGTGTCACACCTGGATGTTGAAGTATAGTTTCTGGGGAGCAGTCCTTTGATTTTTTTACCCTGAAAGATCTTCTATACCTGTACAAGTATACTTCGTAATCTCTGTGAGGGGCAGGTGTCCAGCAGAGCAGTTAAGACAATTGCGTCTCGTAGTGGACAGCCTGGATTCAATCCCAGCTCTGGTTCCTGATTCCAAGTATGTACTAATACCAACCATGGGGAGCAGTAGTGATGGCTCAGGTAATTGGATTCCTGCCATCCGTGCAGGAGACCTGGGTTGGGTTTTAGGCTCCTGTCTTGGAGCTATTCTTTGTACCTATCTTCAAGGCTGTAGGCATTGGAGAAGAAAACAGCAGGTGGGAATTGTCTGTCTCTCTGTCCCTCTCTCTGTGTCTCTCTGCCTCTCAAATAAATACAATTAAATATTTTTAAGTTCATGGAAAAATGGAATTGAAAGACAATACTATGGCTGTCTTCATTTATGAGTGAAGTAATTTTAGATGTGATTCATTGAAAATGATCAAAGTTATTCTTTCATACAAATATTTGGTGTTCTTGAAATTGTTTTGTTATATAAGTAAAGAAATGAATATATATATATAAACACACACATTATATGTTCTCTCTCTGTCCCTCTCTGCATACACACATGAACACAGACACACACACATACACCCTTCACAAACCACCACATAACTTTTTTCTTTGGGTCTTCAAATGATTTAATCCACTTGGTGGATTCCAAAGACAAGTAAAATAACCACATATCACTGTGTATGGTTATATGAAAACTGAGCTACAAATCTTAGGTATTGTAAATTATAGGCATATAAATTATCAGGGAAATACTAATTTTAATGATCCTTATAAATAACATAATCCTGTGACCATTTACTGACCTTGCTATACCTGGAGATTTAAAAAGAGCACATCGTTGTGCAGGATTAGGTTGTTGGGGGCCAAAGACGTCTGCTCCCACCTAAAGAAGGAAAGCAGCGATAATATCTTTATTGTAGAGATGATCGTTGCCAAAGCTCACACAGCTAGTCAGTGACTGAGTGGACGTTCAAAGCCAAGTCTGTCCTAATCCAAAGCCCGTGTTATTAATTACAGTGTTAGGCCAGAAATGTGGAAGAGCTCTCCAAGCTAAGTTAACTCTGCCTAACTTACGTCTGGCCTGGCTCTGGATCATCTGTCCCCACTTTATCTCTGACACCCCCCCCCCTTTACCTCATGGTCCCACTTGTTCTCTCAACAAAGTTCGTAGTGTTTTCAGTGCAGTGAGCACACTACGGGATGTAGACACATGCTGCGTGCTCTACCTGGGATACTTTCACTTTCCACCTTTGATTATTTATTTCCTCCTGTTCATAGTTCATTTGTCAGATCAGGAGCCCTTTCCTAAAGAAGCATTCCATGTAGGTCAGTCTCTAAGAACCGTTTTAATAGCTCCACCCCCTTTGTTCATCTGTTAGGTACCTAATTCACTGAAGTGGAAGCTCCAAGAAGCAATGAACCATATCCGTTTCTGTTTATCACAGGATTCCTAGTGTATTTGATAGCACTTAATGTATATTAGTAATTCAATGAATATATAGCAAATAATTGAATGATTTAATATGTATAGTAGTTGTTTTAGCCCAATATTCTTATGCAAAGAATGTCAGAGAAACTTGAGGAGAGAACAGAAGCATGCATATTCAAATTGTTGAGGATATTTTTTTATATTGCATGAGAGGTTCAAGATGGTACCAGCTAAAGCTTTTTAAAAACAGTATTCTGTATTTTGAAGTATACCCAAGGTCACAGAGAGTAAGGGCATTCCAGGACACACATGCAGAAATGACACTCCCCACCCTGAACACATGGCCACTGAGGTCTCCTTATCCCAGTAAATGGAAGCTCCATTCTTCCATTTGCTCAAAGACCATGGAATTATCCTTGAGCCCTCTCTCTCTCTCTCTCATGGTCCACATTCAGCTGTGACTGTTGACACTCCCTTCATAATACACACAGAATCTGATGACTTCTCATTGGTTCTGCTGCTAACGGCACACTAAGTCAGCATCATTTCTGCATATTATTCCTGTAACCAGTCTTTCAGTTTCATCCTTTCCTCCTTACAGTTGATTCCAACTCAGAAGCAGGAAGATTGTTTTAAAGCATAGCAAATTGCCTGACTTCCTTGCTGAGTACCTTCCAGTAGATTCCTGACTCCCCTGCCATGATGGTCCACAAGATTCTCCGTGTTCTAGCCTCCTTCCCCTGTGGCCATTCCTCTCCTTGCCCACTGTGCTCCTGTTGTGGGCCTCCTTGCTGTAACTGAATCACAGAAACTGAACGCCTACTCTAAGGCATTTGCCTTTGTTTTTCTTTCTACCTGGAACATTGTTCTCTAGAACAGCTGCTTTCTTTACATTTTCTATAGTTCTCTCAGTAAGCCCTTTCATATAACATCTCTTAAAATAGCATTTCTTAAAATTGTAAACATAAATACGGTCTTGGTTTATTTCCCTCTACCTAATTTAATTTTCTTCATAAAACTTTTCAAAACTAACCTCTATCTATTCACCCACTTACATACTTCTCTATCTATTAATTATTTATTTTATATAATGAATTTTTGTCTCCCTAAATACTGCTAGCATTTAAAAATTTAGTACTTTGGTATTTGGTACATTTTATATACTAAAAATTATGCTTGATGAATGAATGTATAAACATGCTATTTTTAAAAATGCATGATCTACAAACTCTTATGCTCTATAGAGAAGGACATATACAAATGTACTAATTTGCTAGTAGATATGAATAAAATATTCTGCTTAAGGAACTTATGTGTTATTACCAATATCATAATAAAAAGTTGGCATTTATGTTCACATTAAAATTCACTTTAGAATTTTGGATTTAACAGAAGTTGAGAAGACCAATATTTTTCATCTCCATTTCAAACACACACAAAAGAACAAAAATGAATATTACTTTTTTTATAAATAGGCTAGCTAAAGAGTCAGAAAATTTTTCCATATGGTAAAGATAGGAGGGCTCTACTGAAATGCAAGAGAGTTCGAATTTGTCACGCACAGGGGGCTGAGTCTTGATGTCAGGCAGAGGATCTGAGAATATAATACACTGCAGTGGATGGAGGCTGTATTTTCGGAGTCCCTTGCCTGGCATGTGTGTCTCCAGCCAACTGGAAGCAAATGGTTTGCTTCAGGCCACAGAATAAAGGAGAATCCGCTGGAATCAACTAGGACCTAACTGCATAGTTTCAAAGCATCAGGCAAACGTGAACAAAGCTGCAAGCAGAAATAGGTGTAACTGTAATCACAGTGGGCTTAACACAGCTCTAGTAAGGTGATTATTCAAGAGAAGGAAAGGTCTGTTTGCAAATTATTTGAACAGCTGCCAAGAGTGCTTTCTTAGTTATAGATCCTGCAGCCAAAAATGAAGACTATCCCCTTGGAAGCACACCCGATATTTACAAAGGATGACTTTGTATTGTTTCATTATACAAATGTAAAGACATATCAAAAATTGATATACTAAGGAACTTTTATAATCAGAGTTCCATTAAACAACTAATAAATGGGAAACAGGAAAACATGTACACTTAGAGCTTTAAAAGTGTTCTTTGAAAAACTAGGTTACCAAATAAGAAATTGTCATGAAAACAGTTTATTCTAAAAAGTAAATCATAACAAATATACTATATAATACTTTTGAGGCATACAGGTAAAGCAGAGAACAGAGGAAAATGAGTAGCTTAAAATACACACATAAAAATTAATCATGACAAATTCTCAAATTAGAAAATTACAAAAACAATGATGCTGTAAAAGAAATTGTAAAGAAATGAATACTATTAATGAAATGGAGAAAAAATATTAGAAATGAATGACAAAGCCAAAATTAAATATGTGCAAATTCAAGTAAAAAAGAACTGAAGAATATTAGGAATCCTAAGAGAAAAATTGATGACATTAAAAATACTAAGAAAATGTACTGAATACTTTTATGTCAAAAATTAAAAACTGATGAAGATGAAATAGAAAAATTCTAAGAAATAAGACCAGAAGAACCTAAAGGTCTATAACTACTTAAATAAATTGAATGAGGACTTTAGAAGCTTTCCCAAAGAAAATACCAGTCCAGACATTGGAATAGCTTCAAGGAATAAATAACACTAATATTGATCTAATTTTCTTAGAAAATGAAGGAATACTCTCCAACTCATTATTTGAGGCAAGTATTAATGTAACATAAAATAAACCAGGTAATTATGAGGAAAAAATACAATTCATTTTATCTGAAAATTACTCAAAAATGACAATGAAATATTTTCAAAATAAAGCAACAGTGTAAAAACAATGTTAAACCAAAGTGATAAAGTTGACTATATCAGGATAGCAAAAGTAATTTATCATTTAAAATGTTAAAATCATATTAACAGATTAAAAGTAAAAATGAGTACTGCTTCACTAGGTGTGGAAAATCATCAAATGGATATTTATTTACCAAAAATGACACATTTAAAAATATTTGTTTATTTATTTGAAAGGTAGAGTTACAGAGAATAGGAGATAGAGAGAAAGGGATTTTCTATCTGCTGATTCACTTCCCAAATGAATGCAACAGCCAGGGCAGGATCCCAGAAATCCATCCTGGTCTCCCGAGTGAGCAGCAGTAACCACAGACTTGGGCCATCTTTCCCTGCTTTCCCAGGTGCATTTGCAGGGAGCTGGATAGGAAGTAGAGCAGCCAGGCTATGAACTGGAGTTCATTTGGGATGCCAGAGTCACAGATAATGGCTTAACCCATTGAAGCACAACTCCAGATCCAGCAAATATTATTCTTAATGGTGAAACATTAGTGACATCCCCTCTAAAACTAAGAAAACAATGATGATCTCACGACACTGACTGCTGCTGCTTTTTTTTTTTTTTTAAGATACATTTACTTATTTGAAAAGCAGAGTTACAGAGAGGCACAGGCAGAGAGAAAGAGAAAGAGAAAGAGAGAGAGAGAGAGAGAGAGAGAGAGAGAGAGAAAATCAATCTTCCATCCTCTGGTTTACTCCCCAAATGGCTTCAGCAGCCAGAGCTGGGCAATCTGAACCCAGGAGCCTGGAGCTTCTTCTGGGTCTCCCACATGGGTACTGAGGCCCAAGAACTTGGGCCATCTTCTACTGTTTCCCCAAGCCATAGTAGAGAGCTGGATTAGAAATGGAGCAGCTGGGACTCGAACCAGCACCCATATGGGATGCTGGCACTGCAGGCAAAACACCTGCTTCTTAATGCAGAGAAGATACAAACAGGTGTAGTATGGCAGAAAAATAAATAAATGTTGCATATATGAGAATGGAAGAAGACACTATTTTTATTTTCGAATAATTACCTAAATAAAAATAAAATATAATGTCTAAGCAATGCATAGAATTTTGAGTTTATTTTATTATTTTATATTATTCTATATTATATAATTATATATTTTATTATATATTATATATAGTTTATTGATTATTGTATATAAGATAAATATACAAATTCTGTGTACAACAAAAGTACAAAATATCACTTAAACAAGAGGATACTATTTACTGTAATAATGGAAAGTACAGTCTACTTGGAAATAAATTTAACCAAAAATGAAATGTACATTTTTATTAAAAATGATTAAATTAAACCTATATCAATGAATGGGTGAGTTTACAGTGTTTGAGGCTTATTGCATTGCCATAAAGCTCTCACCTCTGCTGTGAATGATTTAGAGGCTTATGATAATTCCAATAAATATAACATTAGGGCTTTTTAAGAAGAAAGTTTAAAGGTCTTTACAAAATGCTTCTGTAAATGAAAATAGCCAAAATATACTGGAAGAGGGGAGAGATGATGGTGGGGATGCAGATAAGGGCGGACAAGATGGAGAATGATGTGAGCACCTGGCTCTAACAGAAACAAAGAGCTGCTGTAAACTATGGTAACAAAACTTTATGGTGTTTATTCAAGCAGCTAGAATGATAGAACAGAGTCAAAAATAGGTCCCGACCTGCATAGACACCTGATGTCTGATGAGGACATCATTTTCTCCACCACAGATCAGGCGAGAAAATATTAACTATTCAGAGGAATGTGAGTATAATTGGGTTTCCACATGTATAAAAATGATATGGAACACTTTCTTCAGAAAAGATATAAAAATCAATTCCATATAAGATAAAGACTAAACTTTGGTAAATAAAACCTTTAAAAAAAATGTATGCTACTATCTTAATAAATTCAGCCCTGCAGGAATTTCTAAAACAACACACAGAAAGAAGGCAGAAGCAAGAGGTCTGGTTGCAAAGACTGACAAGATTCTTCAGTGTTGAATTTTTTTTATTTGCCTTCTTTAATACTTAATTGATACAAGTATTCTATATAAATATTCCTTCAATACTTACATCATGCTACATACAAAGTCTTACATATATAGTATGTACATACATATATATTGTTTATATTTGTTATGATCATGTTGTAATTTAAAAACAAAAATGGAAAGGGGATAGCAAAATGAACATTATCTGTATACTTGGCAAACACAGGACAATCTACTAAAAATGTCTTAGAAACAATATAATAATACTATTGGCCTATATAAAAATTAAAGACTATTTATAAACTGTAAAGAAAGAACTATCTGGTAACAAAAGTAATAGGAATCTGATTCTCCTTTTTAGACATCATATCACAATACAGCAGATGTTCTGTAGAGTGAGATTTCTGTTTGGTTGGCATTCTATTCACCTTTTAATAGGGCACGTCTGTGATCTGGATCAGTAATTACGTTTGACAAAAAGTCATGCAGTAGACTTTGCAAAACTGATTATCACCACAAGGGAAAAGATAAGTCAGAAGATAAGCCACAATCAGTGAAAATTCACAACATACGTGCTATGTAATATTTCCTTAATCTGAAAGGAGTTCTTATGAATCAATACACAGTGGGTAAAACTACATTAGAAAAATAGCAAAGGCTAGAAACTGCAGATATTGAGTCACAATTTCTATGAGATAAACCCTAGCGCTGGATGAGACTGAGGCACAGGTTCCGTGAGATAAACCGCAGCAGCACTCAGAGAATGCAGAGGAAACCAAGTAGTGCTCCTTCCTCCTGTGCGACTTCAGACATCTACGCAGATAACTCCTGTTGCCCCCCACTGTAAGTGCTACATGCTTCCTGTGGTGTGAAAATTCCTCCACCCTCCTCTCCTTTTTTTCTTACTGTTCTTTCAGATCAGTTCTTCAAAGCATGACTCAGTATGTAGATTCCCTTCCCTGGGTTCATGCTGTGACAGGGTTCATGCTGTGACAGGTCTATGAAATTTTCATTGCCATTTTTTTCAGAACTGCAGGTTTACATTTTCTGTTTGTTTACTTGTTGTATATGTCTCTCATGAGAGAGTGTTTCTTGAGAATGGACTGTGTTTTTTTTTTTTCTTTGCTTGTTCTGCCCTTTTGTTGTTGCTGTTGCTTTTATCATTTAACATTATATTCCTGACACCTTTCATAGGCATTCAATGAGTTCCTGCTAAATTATGTTTTCCTAACAATATTAAGTGAATGAAGAGCACTGGAGTGTATGGGGAAGCATTATTAAACAGTTTTGAGAGGAGTGTGAGAAGGTGCACTGTTTTTGGAAGCGTGTGGCAGTATCTTTCAAAATTAAATAGAGAACTGCTACCCAATAATGTAGACATTGTTGTGGATAGTTTCATCTCCTGTTGCCAGTTTTGAGTACAGTACAATTAAGGTTGCAATTTAATATGTACTAGTGTATCTTGGCTTGTAGTATCATTGAACAACTCACTTTTTTCTTCTTGTTTAATTTAGCCCCATTACTTTAAAAATAGGTAACAAAAAAAAAAAAAAGATGATAAAGGACTAGAATATGGCCACTGTTTTCCATTAATTAAACAGTATTTTCTGACCTTTTACTATTTATTTTATAGCAGAATAGTGTTTTCCTAATTATAAAAAGTATCTTTTTAAGATATGTTATTTGCTTTGAATAATACTATGGACATAAAGTTGTGGGCAAAAATATTTGTCTGTAAGTCATTGCATTTTTGTGCTTTCAGTTAGTATATCTATGATTTTAATTGTTGCAGATAATATCATGAAATTAGAGTTCTATATTTCTGACTTAAAAGAGGCTACATTAAATATATGCCACTTACTAAGAATTTCATACAGAAACTAGATTGTTCACTTCACAGAAATGTTGATTTGGACAACTTTACATTAAGTTAGGAAAATTACTTGTATGTTACATCATTATAAAAATAGAGTTTGTTGTGGCCAAAAGTACATATTGATTTTTGGTCTCTATTTTGCTTTTTGATGCAAAGATCAAAAAGCAAATATTATGGAATAACATGAATAAGTACTGGAGACCTAATGAAGTCCATGGTGATATTAGTTGTTAGTACAGAAGTTGAATTACTCTGAAGTGTTGTTATCCCCAAAAGTGGCAACTGTGTTCACAGGCTTCATTATGGTTAGTAATTCACGGTATAGTGTACATGATAAATATGTATAGAATACTTATTTGTGAGTCATACCTCAGTGAAGCTGGTAATAAACAAAGTGTAAGTTAAGTTCCACCTCTCCAGTAAGAAGCTAACATTTGCCCCAAGAGGCATCCTGTCACACGTTAATTTGGTTAATCCCTCCCAGCTGGCAGAAGCAGTCTTTTTAGAAGGGAATGTAATTTTTGCTTTTGTTTCTGCATTTATGTGTAGTATTCTATTTTTTTTTTTGACAGGCAGAGTGGACAGTGAGAGAGAGAGACAGAGAGAAAGGTCTTCCTTTGCCATTGGTTCACCCTCCAATGGCCACCACGGCCGGCGTGCTGCGGCCGGCGCACTGCGCTGATCCGAAGGCAGGAGCCAGGTACTTCTCCTGGTCTCCCATGGGGTGCAGGGCCCAAGAACTTGGGCCATCCTGCACTGCACTCCCTGGCCACAGCAGAGAGCTGGCCTGGAAGAGGGGCAACTGGGACAGAATCCAGCGCCCCTACCAGGACTAGAACCCGGTGTGCCAGCGCTGCAAGGCGGAGGATTAGCCTAGTGAGCCGCGGTGCCGGCGTATTCTATTTTTTATAAGAGATTTCCTGTAAAAGGAGAGACACAAACAGCAAGAAATAATTAAGAAATCAATATAAAAGAAATATATCATCCTCTAGAGCTTTTAGAGAGTGAAATAGATAAAATAGTGATGGTTACTATAATTGACAAGAAACAAATATGCTCTAAAAAGGCACTATTCCTTAAAATGTCCAACATTAATTTTTTTCTTTACTGTTCCTTGACTCAGTAAAATTGGTAATGGCTACATGTAAACATACTGTCCCTCCCTACATTGTACTCTTTAGAATTCTTTTTAGCAAATGTCAGAAATATCTTCCTCTACTGTATATGCCTAGGTAATGTTAGGACACACCTAAGAGAGCAGGTGAGAAGGAAAGTGTATTATGAATGATCAGCCTTGGGCTTGAATGCTTCTTGTGCCAGCTACTTGATGAATGAGCTTGGGGATGTCATTCTTTCCTTACTGATTTTATTCATCTATGCAATTTGGAAAAATTTTCTTTACAAGGTTCATTGTTAGGATTGGCCATACTCTAATATCATGGCACAATTTGGCACATAATATAGAGTGAATAAATGATGGGCATAATTAGAATTATATTTATTTTCTGAATGCTTTAATGTACAAAGGAGAATTTCAGCAGACAATGGCCTAACATGTCTGTGTTCATACTTGGAGTGATTTCATACCCTTCAGAGTTTCTTAACCAGATTGGCAGGAAGTTTGCTTATCATGAAGTGTCTTGTAATGCACTAACACAGCTTTTGTATTTGATACTTTATTTAGACAATGATGCACTTAAAGTAATAAGCAATCAGTCCAAGTTAATTATCTTAATGGGACTTTAGCCATTAAGAAGGAGTCTTTGAGAAGGGAATATGGCAGCTGTCCCATACCAGATTCTCTCCAAATGTAGGTTTGGATGTTGCAGTGAGTAGGTGAAAGTGGGGGAAAAAAATCACCCAGCTAATGAATGGTTTTGCAAGAATTGGCTTTCTATTTTCATTGCCCTAAAGTATCTTGGCAAATATAAGGCCAGTAACTTTCCTTAGGCGGATCATCTGCTAGTTTTTTAGGCTTAAAGTTTCACAGAGTTGACAAGAGGTCATCTTAGTTTTTACTTTTCATCTAATTATGGAATATTTCATGACTTCTCTGATTCTTTATCGATTGAAAAATCAGCAGACATTTATTAGTAACATATTGAACTAAATAACTGAAGGAATTAAAAAGGAAATTTGTTGGGGCCTGCGTTGTGGCATAGTGGATAAAGTTGCCTCCTGCAATGCCAGCATCACATAATGGTGTTGGTTGGTGCCCCGGATGCTCGACTTCCAATCCAGCTCACTGCTAATAGCCTGGGAAAAGAAGCAGAATATGTTCTGAGTGCTTGAGCCCCAGCCACCCATGTGGGAGACCTGGATGAATCTCCTGGCTCCTGGCTTCAGCCTGACTGAACTCAGCTGTTGTTGCCATCTGGGAAGTGAACCAGCAGATTGGAGATTGCTCTGTCTCTCGCTCTCTCTGTGTAACTCTAGCTTTCAAATGGTTAGATAAATAAGTCTTTTTTAAAAATTAGGCATTTCACTATCTGTAAGCTTTACACTTAAAAAATGTGATTATCTCCCTCTCTCTCTGTATATATATATATTATATTATTTAAAATTATCTAAAATTTAAATATATATATATTATTTAAAATTCACCTGAAACACAAAGCAGTTATATTATTTCTTGCATGCCATGTATTTAAAGGCAGGGAAGTTAAGGATCATGAAAAATGTAGGCTGAAGTTTATTGAAGAGTGCTTTATAGAGGAAGAAAGTCTTAAAATTCGAGTTGGATTTCTAAATGCGGATTAGCAGAGGAAAGTGTTCTAATAGAAAGGAACTGCAGAAAAGTTATGCTAGAATTAACTGTTCCAGTGAAAATTAGATTGAATTCAGTTTGCAGATGGTTTGAATAATGGGATAAACAGTGAATTCTATCTTTGAGGATTTTGGTTTTCAGAAATTTGAGTAAATGAAAATCATCAAGAAAATACACTAAATTGCAGTGTCTTGGGTATTGTCTCTATTTTCTTTCAGTGGTCAAAGAAGGGGCCCATAACACTCCATTTTAACTCATTTATCATCATGTCTTCTGATTCTGAATCAAGTGGTCCATTATCTATATTTTCAGTATCTCTGCTTTATGTGGAATATTACATTACACAAGAAATTAGCCTTTTCATACTAATACAGTCATAAACAACTAGCATCCCTAAAACATGACTACATGCAGGCAAAGAGTTGAGGGGCTCAGTCCAGCATACGTCACAACAATCTGGAAGTGAAGAAAACCAGTACCTGTCCTGGTTAGCAGCAGGAGGGGTGGAATGAATAGGGGCTTTAAAGAATGTGGAGTTTACAGGATTCAGGCATCTACTGGCAGTTGAAGGGCAAGAAATAGGATCTTCCAATCCCAGTACATGATCAACTCTTTGAGAGTAGGAATTGAGTCTTAGTTGATTATGTGACCCTAGTTCATCACAGTACCAGCACATAGTGTTCGTTGTATTGCTAGATAACCAGGCTGTAAAATCCACCACAAAGTCAGAAGGAATCTCTTTATCTACCACTTCTTTTCTGTTTTCTAAGTTCTAATTTTCACTTCGTTTCTGACTTACTTTCCAAAAGCTTTTTGACTTTACCAGTAGAAGTAGTCATTTCATTATTTTGTGCAGGTTGAAATAATTGTTATTTAAAATATTTAATGTCTAGCTTTTTTCTCCATAAGCACACAGTAGTGAAATTACATCAAATCAGTTATACTCACTGAATTACATGAAATTAAGTGCATTTTATAGAAATATTATCCACTGCTAGTTAGATATTGCAATTTTTTTTCTTTTATTAATTTTTCCACATAATATGTGGGAAGTATTATGTCATGAAAAATGTTTAATGTAGTCTGAAAAAAATTCAGCACTTTAAAAATATTTGTTTACAAATCAGATCCTTTCTAAATTATCCAAAAAATGTGAGTGGGTTCATATGTTCTCTCTAACTCTTTAAACATCAAAAGGGACCATCTTCAAACTCCAAATGCTTCTCCAGCTTTCCACAGGATATCACAAAACTTCCTGGCAGGGACTTTTAAACAAGTTGAGAAGTTTTATAAGATAAAAATATTTTTTCAGTTGACTTGACAACCATGTACAATGTTAGTGGAGAGTTTATTTGCCCAAGGCTCTTTGTCAAAATGAATTTAAACTGAGATTATTAAAATGTAGTTCAGTTGCACGGTGTGAGGAGAGGTGTTACTAATGTCTTACTTAGAGAATGTTTTCCACACGGTGCATGCTACTTGGTTACAGAGATTTATATAGAGAGGTATATTTCTGTTAAAACAGCAGAGGTATTTAAAGTTATTTCAAGAAAACAATGAGTCAGAAATGAAGAGTTTGGGTCCAGAAAGAGAAGCATTCTAATGGGGTGGTGTAGAGTTCTGTCTGCTTGAGCATCAGATGCTTGGGGGTAAGCCATAGCTCCACCGTTAACCCCAGTGCCCCTCGTCTGTAAAATACCAGTCCTGTATTACAAACATCGTGGGGACATTGTAAGGATTAAATGACCTCATCACTGCAAATGACTCATGTGGTGACTGGCACAGGTAAATGTCCACAGTTCATGGCTTTATTTTGAATCTGTAGAATCAGGACTAAACAATGTCTCTCATCATTCCAGATGTGTGGCTGAAAACAGAAAGGCCTGTCCCAATTTAATGATAATCTTTTCTGTTACAAGTTAAATAGCTTTAGGAAAATTTCACTAATGATAAACAAAGCTTGAATCACCCGATCTCCCTACAGCTAAAGCTCATTTCTCACATGAGAATCAGGATCCCACGAGGAAAAGGATTATCTGGATGAGAGGTTACAATCTTCCCCAATTTAGAAAATCATAGTCCTTTGGGAAAATGTCCAAATTGCTAAATCTTGGAAGCAGTCATTTTCCTTCTCTCAAATGGACACATTATTTAGGAAGTTTTGTTATTTTTGAGAAAGTCCAGTTGCCTTCAAAAATAATAGCTTTTGTGTATGGTTTGAAAGGCCACATCACCACAGATGGAAGAGTTGGGCATGTTCCATGTGGCGGGTGGCCCATGATGACCCTTCCCCGTGGTGAGTGCTGCGGCCAGGATACGTGCCCTGGGTGAGGTGGTGATCCTGTCGGGGCCGCAGCAGAAGCGTGCAGTTAGACACCGAGGCATCGTTGTCAGTTTGTGAGAATGCCATACTTATAATTTCTCAATTTAATACCTAAGCAAATTCTTGCCATTATTGTGTTCTTGGTTTTTCTGAAGTCTAGACCTTCACCAAAGAAAGGAAACACAACACATTACTTTTAATGATAAGTATCTGTATGTCTCTTTTGGATCATTTAGAATGATACCGTAGAATCTCTGTGACTTACTGCCCTGTATAAAGGATCATGATGAATCCTTACCCTGTTTGAGGCACTGTGCAGGTTCTTCATATCATCCTCAAATGGTCCTCACAGCACCTCAAGCAGGAAAAGCATAGTTAACACTGGAGGACACCAAAGCATCTTTATTTATTAATTACTATGTAACTTGGTGGGAAGATACTGAGATTAAATCTCTGACTTCAGGAGATTGTGTTGTAGCACAGCAGGTTAAATTTGCAATGCTAGCATCCAATATAGACTCTGCTTCCTGTCCTGGCTGCTCCACTTCTGATCCAGCTCCCTGCTAATGGGCTGGGAAAAGCAGGAGAGGATGGCCCAAGTGTTTCACCAACATGGGAGACAGGCATGAAGCTCCCTCCTGGCTTCAGTTTGGCACATACCTATCCATGTGGCTATCTGGGTTTTGAGGCAGCGGATGGAAGATCTCTCTTTCTCTGTCTCTCCTTCTCTCTCTGTAACCATGACTTTTAAACAAATAAGTGAATCTTAAAAAAAAAAAATTTCCAACTTTAATGTCTTTTCTACTCAACCCTTCAGTATTCTATTGGTTCATACTTATTTCATATGACCCCTTATTTTTTCTATTTATCTCTAAATTATGAAAAAAAATTCTATCTATTCTGTTACTTACTCGATTAATGTATGTTAATTCAGACTCCCTTTGAAGACATTAATTAGGATAGAAAAGAGGAATATGATTCACCAGGGAAGTTTTTTAATAGCACGAGTATAAGTGAAAAGTGATAAAATAGTGTTTTTTCAGTTTTATTTGGATCAAAATTTCATGGTCAAAGATAGCAGAAACTGTGAGAGTAGTTAATTTATTAATTTATAATACAGATGGGGGCCGGCACCGTGGCTCACTAGGCTGATCCTCCGCCTTGCGGCGCCGGCACACCGGGTTCTGGTACCGGTCGGGGCGCCGGATTCTGTCCCGGTTGCCCCTCTTCCAGGCCAGCTCTCTGCTGTGGCCAGGGAGGGCAGTGGAGGATGGCCCAAGTGCTTGGGCTCTGCACCCCATGGGAGACCAGGATAAGTACCTGGCTCCTGCCTTCGGATCAGCGCGGTGCGCCGGCCGCAGTGCGGCGGCCATTGGAGGGTGAACCAATGGCAAAGGAAGATCTTTCTCTCTGTCTCTCTCTCTCTCTCTCTCACTGTCCACTCTGCCTGTCAAAAAAAAAAAAAAAAATACAGATGGAACTTATTTATTCCTTTCATATCAATTTTTTCCTTTGAAAACATATTTAATTGTAGCAACTGTGACTCAAATTCTTTAACTTCAAAATTTGACAATCCTGAAAATTTTTGATTTGTGAAAATTTAAGGTTTTTAAATTTTACCTAGTAACTTAATAGTAATTACTTTAATGTTGTAAAATATAATGTAGAAATTGATATAAATTTTATAAATTTTTCCTTATGAAATACAATTTCATCAGTTATCTAGGCCATACAGAAATAGAAAAGGGAACACTAGGCTCTCCTCATCCATCATCTCTGAGTTAGCAGCTATAAAAGCAAACTTTCCTCTTTGTTCAGTATTTTTTTTTTTTTGACAGGCAGAGTTAGACAGTGAGACAGAGACAGAGAAAGCTCTTCCTTCCGTTGGTTCACCCCCTATAATGGCCCCTACAGCTGGCGCTGCGCTGATCCGAAGCCAGGAGCCAGGTACTTCCTCCTGGTCTCCCATGTGGGTGCAGGGCCCAAGCACTTGGGCCATCCTCCACTGCCTTCCTGGGCCACAGCAGAGAGCTGGACTGGAAGAGGAGCAACTGGGACAGAATCTGGTGCCCCAACTGGGACTGGAACCCGGGGTGCTGGCGCTGCAGGTGTAGGATTAGCCTAGTGAGCCGTGGCGCTGGCCTATTTGTTCAGTATTAATCCTCACTCACAAATAATATGTTTCATGGCTTGCTATGGAAGCTCATAGAAAATTATGTGTATGTTTTCTGAAATAGAAGTGAGTCTACAAGATGACGTAGTTAGTATTTCAGTGTGGGTTGCGGAGTATGATTGATATACTCCTGACCTTTAGCTGAAATAGTCATTGAATTCAAGAATTTGAAGAGACGGGCCCAGTGTTGAGGCACAGCAGGTGGAGCTGCTACCTGCAATACCAGCATTCCACGTCGGAGCCCTGGTGTCAGACCTGGATGTTACACTTCCAAACCAGCTCCCAGCTAATGTACATGGGAAAGCAACAGATGATGGCCCAAGTACTTGGGCCCCTGCCACCCACAAATGAGACCAACATGGAACTCCAGGCTCTGGCTTTGACCCGCTCCAGTCCTTGCAGCCATCTGGAGAGTGAACTAGAAGATGGAAGATCTCTCTACATCCCCGCCCCACTCCCCATGTGTCACTGCCTTTCAAATAAAATATCAAAAAAGCATAATTTGGAAGGCTAACCAAATGTTTAAATGTATAAGGTAGGGTAGAAAATACAGTAACAGTGCTATTCAGAGAATACTGTGGTAGGGAGACAGACATAGTGAAAGTACTGATAAGTGAGGTACCTCCTAGAAGTCTACTGTACTAATCTTGAAGTTAAGCAGAGTGATTTTAGGCAAAGAAGCTGGAGAACAGGTATGTTGGAGCAGGTGGAAACTGAAATCCATAGGTGCCCAACTTGTCATGGTTTAGTGCATAGATTTCTGGAGCAGCCACCTTGGTTCACACTTCTCCTTACCAAAACTAATGTTATAATTTATGTTATAATTGTTCTAACCCCATAGGGTTGTTTAGCTCAAACTTATTAATCCCATAACAAGTTGTACAACACATGAGAAATGCTGAATAATAATTAGTTGCAAGAGAATAAGAAGGAACAAAATGTTGGGGAACTTCAAGTCATTTGGTGTTGCTGAAGAGCAAGTGCAATAAATGAAAAAGGAGGAAGATGAAAGGGCCATGTACCAAGTTAGAGCTGGGAATTGCCATGTAGGCAATGAGAAAGAAAACAAATGGCCTAGTCAGATAGGATTTTAAATAACTCTGATTAGGGAAGCTAAATCACCATAGTAATTGCTGAGACTAGATATAGTGTAAGAATATTATATATTCTTCTTTTATATTAACAATAGAAATAGAAAAAAAGAGATGATAATTGAGATAAATATTTAGAAGGTCAAATTGGCAGGGTTTGCTTCTAACACTTAATAAACTACATAGCCTGGGTAATAGTTTGGGAGAGGAAGGAGCAAATGATGTCCTGAATATTCTTTATTTGGAAGAGTTAGTAGCTAAAGAAAACATAAAAAAGCAGGCAAGAGACAAAGAGATTAAAAAAGTAAATACGGGTTTGAAAGATAAAAAAAGGAGTGCAGTCTGTAGACCTGTTGAATTCAAGGTGCTTATGGAACATTCATTTAGAAATAAAAGTTAAAAATAGGGTTTCATCTTAAAGCAAGAAATTTCAAGAGTGATTCAAAAGGACAATAATGGCAAAAGTAGAAGGTTTCCCAGGGACAGTTTGTGCTACACGAGGTGGGAAGAAGAGGGTCTAACAAAACAAATGGGAAAGACATAGTGAAAGGTTAGTAGCTTAATAGGCTTTCAACTTTGATAAAAGATATGGTTTTAGATTTTGAAAAAAATTAATTCAGGCAAGAGTAAGAATCTAGTGCAGTTAAATAAATATTCTTTTATGTTTTATACTACTAAGCAGTAATTATATCTATAGGTCATTTGGATATACCAAAACATGTCATTTTATAGATTGATTGAAGAAATGCTTTTTTATTAAATAAAAATATTTACCTTAAATTTGGGTCACAGAATTTTAAAAATAATCTAAAATCTAATCATATTTTGAAATAAATTTCTTTAAATAATATTACTTTTCCATTATTTTGAGTATTTAACTGTTATTTAATTTTAGTTGTGGAAACTTAAAAATAACATTTTCTTAATATCAATCTTTTTTATTTTAATTATATTCTGAAACAGCATGGGCATTAACCATGACAATGACCACCCATCATGTGCTGATGGTCTTCATATCATGTCTGGTGAATGGATTAAAGGACAAAATCTTGGTGATGTCTCATGGTCCCGGTGTAGCAAAGAAGATTTGGAGAGATTTCTGAGGTACTGAGGTCATTTATGGTTGCTGCATTGGAAATGTCTGTGTGTACCTGCTGCCTCTGCCAACCAGGATAGGCAGCATGACAAAAGTGTAAAGGCCATCAAAGTGGAAATCAAGGCACCAAGTCCAATTTTGACTCTTCCATGGACTCATAGAGTGGATTGGGACACATTATTTAACCTATAGGCCTTTTAGTTTACACATTTTCACATAAAAGGATGCATAAGATGATTGGAAAGGTTGAAAAAATGTTGTAAATGTAAAAAACTGTCCCAGTATTCACTGCCTCTTTAGTGTTTCCCTAGTGAAAAACTGATCATCACCAACACAGCTATTGTTATTGTAAGAGAGCCTCTTTAACAGTGTCTCCACTTTTCCATTGAGATAGTTCTCAACTCTAAATCTTTCTCTATTAATGAGTAGGTTTCACCATTATAATAGTCTTTGATATTCTTCTTCCTTCAACAACAGTAACACTTAGATTCTGTCTGGTTGGAAAAAGAAATTAATATATTTGTTATTCTAATTTTCATTTTAAAGTCCTTGTTCTTTGTTTCTTTCTTTGGTGATAGAATGCCTAGCTGAAATAGTAGATGATATGAAAAGTAGTTACAGAGATGCTTACAGTATCAAAAAGTCTAATAAATATAAGAATTCCTAGCTAGCTAAAATCACTACAGAGATGAACTTTATTCACATTTCAGACCTTTTAATTTGATGGGCTTTATTTTCTACTGAATCTTAAGATCTAAAATATGATATGATATTACTCTAACATTATTCTAAAATACATGCAATAAATCCTATGCATGTCATGCCAGAATAGACTACAGCATTCTAGAAAGTAATATTTTGAACATGCCATCAGAATTTATAGCCCTATGAACATATTTCTAAGGACAGGTATGATTGTGTATGGCTGTCTTAACATAAAGCATGATTGTGAAAAATTTTAATGTTACTTCATAAATGGAAGTTGTATTATAATGTCGGATACAAAAATGCCCACACTATTAAATTTCTTTAAGTCTCCAAATATAGCTGTCTTCTTACCATTACACATTACTTTTGGGCAAGCTACTCTCCTGAGTCAGAGCTTCTACCTCTTACAAATACATAAAAAAATACTCACCTCACAAGATTATGTGAGCAACATGAATGCACTTTATACATCAAGAGTTCTATTAATTTGAACACTAATATTATTTATTAGGATTATCTCAAATAATTGCAAACACATATTCTCATATATGAATTATTCTATTAGCATTCAATTGAAGAGCTTATAAGAGGGAAAGTACATCTTTAATATAATGAACATGTTTTTGTTGTACTAACTAATCATGACAACTTCTTTCATTACATTCAACATTGTTCACTGTTCATCTTGTCAGGTCAAAGGCCAGTAACTGCCTGCTACAGACAAATCCCCAGAGTGTCAATTCTGTGATGGTTCCCTCCAAACTGCCAGGAATGACATACACAGCAGACGAGCAATGTCAGATTCTCTTTGGGCCATTGGCTTCCTTTTGTCAAGAAATGCAGGTAAGCAGTCATGTCCAGGTGGAATGTTCTAAGTGTTCACATTCTGTTTTTAGAAGTATTGACTGTAGAAGGAGAAGGTGGCTTTATGAGGGAGTTGATGGTTCAAAAGCAACCCAGTCCTTAAAGAGTTTTCTAGGAAAAGATTTGTACATTTTCTCCCATGAACTTTGGAAGTGATAGAAATAAGGTATGGGCATTAAACTAAAGGCATCAGCATTTAATCAAATCTAGTCTAAAATTACACTGAAGATAGGGAAGTATTACGTTGTGCCACACTTTGCTTCTATTTAGGAATCTCATACTTTCTTATTTGGTAACTGGGTGAAAATGCAGTTCAAATGATGTTCGGACATATAATTACTATCTTTCTACCCAAAAGACAAATTTTTACAAGTATTTTCATATGAACATGAGAGTTAGTTTCTAAACAAACTAGGGGAGTTGAAGCTAGCCTTGTAGCACAGCTGGTTAAGCCTCTGTGTGTGATGCTGGCATCCCATACTGGAGTGCTGCTTCAAGTCATGGCTGCTGTGCTTCGAAACCTGGTTCATGCTAATGTGCTGGTCACCCATGTAGGAGACCTGGATGAGGCTTCTGGCTACTGGCTTCAACCTAACCCAGATCTGGCTGTTTTGGCCATTTGCACAGTAAAGCATCAGATGGAAGATATCTGTGTGTGTGCTCATGTGTGTATGTGTGTGTATCTCTGCCTCTCTGCATTTTGAATAAATAAATAAATCTTTAAAAAAAAACTAAAGGGGAGAGGTATATGTCTGATGGTGAATTAAGCAGTGTATGTGTGTCTTCAAATAGTCATAATTACCTAGAGAGAGCAGTCATATTCATTCTAGAAAATCTAGAGAACCAAGAAAAATGGCCTCCTTAGGTGATGTAAGATTTTTAACTCTATTTATATTCCCTTCTTTCTTTCATTCTCTCTTCCTGTTACTCATCTTCTACCTGCCTGTATCCTCCTACTTATTCCAAACACACACATACTTTGAAATTCCTTCTTTTTTCATCTCTTAAAAAATGTAACTATTGGGTTTTTTATTATCTATTTCTCAATATGCTAGGTGTTGCCTTTTTTTTTTTTAAACTAGGCATTGTCCAAGTAAGTCCTTGAGCCCTTGCCACCCATGTAGGAAAATTGGATGGAGTTTCAGGCTCCTGGCTTTGGCCAGGCCCAGTCCTGGTTCTCTTGTGGGCATTTGGGGAGTGAACCAGCAGATGGAAGACTGATATTCTTTCTCTCTCTCTCTCTCTCTCTCTCTCTCTGTCTCTCTCTCTGTGTCTCTCTCTGTGTCTCTCTCTCTCTCTCCCCCTCCCTCCATCTCTCTGCCTTTCAAGTAGATGTAAAGAAATATTACAAAAAAAAAAAAATCCAAAATTGTGAAGAAACCTGTTGAAGTAGGAAGGAATAGAGCCAAGAGCAATTAAAATCATGAAGGTGAAATGATGACATTATCAGAAAGAGAGTGATTAGCTCTGTCAAAAGCTGAAAATGAATAGAGTCAAAAAAAGTCTGAGAATTGGTTATTGATTTTTTTATCTCAAAAACTTTGGCACACTCTTATTTGAAGCTATCTGGGAGTGACTCACTATGTACATGTCTTTGTGTGTACCTTAAATATATAAAGTAAAATAGTTACAAATGTAGAGGACTGACTGGTTCTATTTGTTAATCAGCACATGTATACCTTCACATGGGTTATGTGTACTTTCTATACTTTCCAATCTAATGTAAATTCTGTACAGAACAAATCTCCTGGAAGGCAAACTCTGTCACATTACACAAGGTCTTGATCCCTTTCACCACTATCCTCTAGCACCTAAGTAAATGCTCGGTAAGTATTTTTTGAAACAAAAATGAATTAATTGAATTGTGAGGTCATTATTTGAAATTTTCACTCGTGTAAATACTTGGTTCTCAGATCGATGTCAAGATAATATGAAGATGACTTGGGTTATCAATGCATGACTACATAAAAGCCAAGCCATGAGCAGTTACTTGTTTCCCAGCATATGCAGGTTGTGGTTGGGCATTCCTATGACCTTCCCATTTCCAAACAGTTGTATCAAGCTTCATGGCGGGAGAGTTCCCAGCAGCCCTCAACATTTATGTTTCTGGCAGAATCTTCAAAACAGGAAGGCTCTGATTCAGACAATGACAATTAACCCACAGCATCTGAATTAGATATTTCTCCTCAATAGTTATAAACAGATACTTAAACACAAGTACTGAAGACTCCAGCATTGCATAATGCTGATCTAATTAATGATATAAATTTACCCCGAGGATAACAAGTCACATCTGCAAAATATTTAAAGACACTGATGTAGCGTGTTGTGAAACATCTTGACCCCCAGCAGCAAGAGCTCACTCTGCTGTATTAATTTGCAGATTGAATGGCTCACTTCTTGGATAGCCTTGTTCCTGAGTCTAAACAGTTGATGCCTTCAGGTCATCTGGCATCTCATGGCTCAGCCAGCTCCAACTGCATCAGGTCATTGTAAAAGCTTCCTAGAATTACTCAGCCTGGCTGGGAATCCAGAGATATGGAGAGATGTTTCCCTAGAAACAGTAAGAAGTGGCCCTGTAAGCATAACTTTTTTCAAAGAAGATGGAAATGTACTAAAATCAAAGATTCTAGAAACCTTAATGTACTGCCTTTGTGTCTGAACTGGGTACATGGTGATTCCATACATGTTAAATGTGCACAAATTTTCTATTAAGACTGAGTCATATAGTGAGTTTAAAAACAGAAGGTTCCGGTTTTATACATCTCTTACTATCTACTTGATTCACACAAATAGGTAGAACTTTCTAAAACCTCTCATCTGATCCAGTGAATATTCTGGCACTGAAATGAGGTAACTGACAATTCTGGAAAAATGTGTCTCTGTAATTTGGCATTATGCAATTTCAGAGGTGACAGTAATTTGGACTTAAACAGCTTAACATACAATACTTGGAGGACACGCGCCATATTATTTAAAACTTCTCGTGAAGCAGCAGTAGTGAAGAAAGTGTGTTACTGGCAAAAGGGAAGACAACGCATAAACCTATCACAATAGTCTTGTTAGACGCTCACATATATGTACAGTGGACAAGGAAATTCAGTGGGTAAAATAGTCTTTCAGCAAATTGTGCTAGGAAAGCTTGATCAAGAATTACTTCATATGTACTCTGAAATTAGCTCCAAATTTACAAAGCTATAACACTTTAGGGAAAATATAGGACAACAATTTGTTTTATAGGACACCAGAGCATGAACCATAAAAGGAAAAAAAGAAATTGTAGTTTAAAATTTATCAAAGTAAAGTAATTTCCTTTTAAGAAAATGATTGGAGAAAGACCACAGAATAGAAGAAAACATAATAATCACGTCTGACAGAGGAGTAATTCCAGAATGTATAAATTCCTAATATTCAACAATTAAAAACCAATCAGTCCACTAAATTGGGCAAAACATCTGAACAAATTCAGAAGCTCCTTAAAAGATCCCTGACATTACTAACATTGTATCAGAAAATCTAAATCAAACCCATAAAGAGCTATGTTTGCATACCCAGTAGAATGTCTTGAATTTAAAGGAGTGAAGATAGCAAATTATTGCACATAATATAAAAGCAATTGAAATTTTTTTAACATTTCAAGGTGTTCCTCTGTCTTCTTTAAGTAATCTGTGGTTTCCTTTGCCTGTGTTTGAATAGTGTGTTTATCTCTGGTTTTCAGAAGATTGACTGTGATGTCTCTCCGTATGCATTTCTGCATGTTTAGCTCGCTGGGGGTTATTGAACTCATTTGACTTTTCATGTATGTCATTTACCAAATTTTGAAAGAATTTCTTAGTGATTATTTCTTTAAATATGTTTCTACCCCTCTTCTGTCTTCTCTCCTGAATCCAATTATGTTCATGTTAGAAGTTCTGATATCGTCCCACACATTTCTGCAGCTGTTTAGTATTTTTCACTCTCTCTCTTTCAGACACAATGATTTTCCCTTGACCTACATTCAAGTTTACTTATCATTCTCATTCTTTTATTAAACCCATTCCGTGAAGTTTTTCAAATACTTTTTCATATCGAAATGAATTTTTCCTTTTAGTTCCTTTTTATTTTTCTCTGGAGATTTTTTTCATTCATTTCAAACCAGTTCCCTTTACCTCAGAGTATAATTATAGTTCCAGTTTTAAATTTTATGAAAATTACAACATATGTGTCATCTCAGGGTTCTTAAGAAAAGGTTTCATTTTTCTGGCTCTTCATATGTTAGTGATATCTAACTGTATGCTGGAAATTGTGATGCTCTATTTTAGAGCAAGGATTAGCAAATTTAATCAGGGTTCCCATTTTCCCAAATGAAGTTTTCTCTAGAACACAGTCATCTCATTTGTTCATATATTCTCTGTGGTTCCTTCAAACTACAATGACAGTGCTGAGAAGTTGCAACAGAAACCACATAAGCCATATTTCTAAAAGGCTACTGTTGGGCACTTTACAGAAAAAGTTTGGTAACCAGTATTGAGGAAACTCTGTTCCAAAGAGTGTTTTCATAAGCAGTTAAGTTTGTTAGACTCAAACTAGAAACCATTCCATCTACTGCGGGCAGCCATTTATATCTTGGATCAGTTCACTCTTCCCTACCGGGACTATGTGCTGTGTATAGTCACCTTGTGCCACCAGCAGTCTTCAAGTTCATGGACTGGAGGAGATGAAAGAGAAAACATCCAACTTACTGAGCTGGCAGTGCCAAGTCTCTATTAAGGGCTATAATTTCTAGGATATAAGTGAGGTAGATTTCTGATATTTCCTGCCACTAAAAGTAAGGTTTATAATTAATGGTTAAAGTCCAACTGCTGTTACTTTATGTAATCAATGCTTTTTTAGGTTTTCTTAACCTTTTTTTTTTTAAATCAATCTCTTCATTCACCATTGTTTTCTAGTCCTTTCCTGTTATATCATATTCCATTTTCCTTTTCTTCAAAAAAAAATTTAGATGTATCTTTTGGGCATATCTCTGCTGGAAAATTTTTAGTTTTTTGATAACTTGGAGAGTCTTTATTTAAAGTTTGAAATAAAATTTTAACTATTTTCACGAGTTTTGATTATCAAGATTTTCTTTCACTCTCATTCTTTGCTTGATTCTTAGAATAATACATCATGTATCCATTTCTTTACATTGGTGCTTAAGTGTCATCTCTTCCATGTTACTAATCTTAAAATAAAACTGCTGGGGCCAGTGTGTGGCACAGCAGGTAAAGTCACGTCCTCTCACACCAGCATCCCACATGGGCACTGATTTAGAGTCCCTGCTGCTCCATTGCTGATCGAGCTTCCTGCCATTGGTCTGGGAAAGCAATGGAGGATGGATCAAGTGTTTGGGCCCCTGCACTCACAGGGGGGACCTAGAAAAAAGCTCCCAACTCTTGGCTTTGGCCTGGCCCACCCCTGGCTGTTGTGGCCATTTGGGGAGTGAACCAGCAGTTGGAAGATCTCTCTGTCTCTCCCTCACTCTTTGTCTGTAACTCTGCCTTTCAAATCAATGAATGCATCTTTAAAAAATAAATAAAACTTTCAACATTCCACTATTCATTTTGATTTTTTATGGATTTTCATTGATTTCCATTAGTGATAAAGAAATTCCCTTGAATGGAAAGTTTGATAAGGTTTTTAAAAATAGATATTAAATTGCACAATATACTTTGTATCCATGTATATTAAAATTATAGATTTTTAAGTTGCTGATGTGCCTGATTATATATTAATCAAATCCTTAATGTTAAACTAACCTTGTATTTATGGGACAGAAAAAAAAAAAAAACAACTTGATCATGGTGCATAGCCTGTTTTTAAGAGTTACTTGATTACTTGTGTTACATAACCTTCTTTAACAAATTTAAATCTAAGTTAATAATGACAGGCATTGTAGTAGGAAAGTTAAGCTACTGCATGGAGCTTGGGATGCCCCAGTCCCATAATAGAGTGCCTGACTGTGGTCCCAGTTACTCTGTTTAAAATCCAGTTTCTTGCTAATGCGCTTGGGCTGGCAGCAGATGGTAGCCCAAGTACTTGAGTTCCTGCCATTGACATGGGAGATCGAGATAAAGTTTCTAGCTCCTGGCTTACTCCCTCTCTCTCACTCTGCCTTTCAAATACATAACTAGTTTTTTAAAAATATTCATATATGTTAATAAATTAGGTAAATCTCTATATTTACTTTAAAAAGAAATCTCTGCCTAGTGTGAGTATCATCAAGTGTTTAGAGGTGTATCTGCTTTTTCCATTCTCTGGAGTTGCATGAGAAGAGAATTCAAGTTCATTGCAAGATTTGTTAGTTTTTGGACCAGGGATATTATTGAAAGATCTTTAGCAATCAGTTTTATCTATTCCATGGCTATAGAATCATTAATCTCTTCTGTTTCTTCTTGGGTCCATTTTAGCTAGTTGTAATTTTCTAATATTTCCCATTTCTTATAAGTTGTCAAGTTTACTGTCAAAGTTATCTACAGTGTCTTTATATTTCTATTTCAACTATATTTCAGTTTTATTAGTATTTATTAAGAACTAGGTTTTAGATTTTCTGATTTTCTTTTGAATCTTTATTTTCTTTAATTCTTTCTCTCTTCATACCCATTTTTAATAATAACAAAGTATTCTATGATTGGAAAAGAATATTTAAAAAACAGTATTCCATCACAATTACATTTGCAGTAAAATATTGTTAGTGCAATTGTATTTTGAAAAGTAATACAAAGAACAGCAAGGAGTTACATTTCCCAGGGTTAATTATTACTTCCATGTATGTGCACTTAAGATTGTTTTACTTTAATATAAATTTCAGAACATCTTAATGGAACTGTTTGGCATAAAGAAAGACATAAGTATAGGTTCCTCAGAGATAAATTTTATATGATATTCTTACATAGACAAATAACCTTCCACTTATATGTATAGTATATTCATGTAAGCATTCTTGTAAGTATTTAAAAAGCCTACTTGAGATAAACATCTAGATTCCTGTTATATACTTTTAAGGATATCTTTTTATTATAGAATCATAAAAAGGGCATATTGCATTATTTGTATTAGTCTGCTAGAAATGAGTGGTACATTTCTATTGTGGATTTCCTTGTAAAACATTTTAAATTTAAACTTGTTTTCTTAATTCACATATAAAGTTGAAGAAAAAAACAAATATTTAACTGTCGCCTGTATAACATATGGGCAATGTTTTGTTCTAACTCAATACCCCACCTGCCCCCATAGAAAGAACTTAGTATTACATAGCTATAATATCACACATTTGAAACCTACTTTCAAGGTGAAAACAATTCACACTATTTCTTCAACATTTTCTTGCTTTAACTTTTGACAGTTTGGTTTGAACTCCTGAATCTGAGTTATTTTTAAGACTGAGACTGTAATTTACTTCCCATAGAGCTGTAGATCTGTGGAGCAGAAAGGAGCCAAGAGATCTCTAGGAGAGATTTATTCTACGTGACTGTGCTTATCTTGAACAGCTGCCAAGTTTGCTTTTATGCTCTCAGTGCCTCCGGTGGGAATCAATTAGAGTACCTGCTGTTCTGAAGAGCAGACAACGGCAGAAGGTCAGAATTCAGACCACCGGCAGTGTTCACCAAGCAAGGATTACTCAAAAACTACTGTAGAAGATGTGCTGTGTTGCTGACTATGCACTGGTTAACTTAGGAACTTGACTAAAAAAATTACTGTTAGAACACATCTAAGCTTTATTAAATAGGGTAAAAAAGTCTACTTTCATGAAAAATTAGCCATTTGACCCCCTGATTATAAAGCATCTTTGTCAGAAGAGTCTTAGGGAGGTACATTTAGAAACGAAAATCCTCAAGTTAGAGTTCTGTTACTTCAAATTCAAATGTGCCCACAAATGCACAAGAGGAGCACTTGGCCCCTCTGCTTATTTTCAAGGATCTAAAATATTGCAGAAGAACAATATTTATATATATTTTCAAATAATTTCCTAGGTGAATTTTAAGAATGCACAAGTGCATATGAGTTAAGGTAAATAATACCCTAAATATAAAGGTATATATCCATGTGGAATATGTTAAAGCAGAAAAAATATATGTCACATGAAATATGTTACACTCTCACTGAGGTCTATTAAATTTTAGGAGCTTACAAACAGTTCAGAAATCTAAACTTTAAATATAAAGGAGGAAAATAATTGTTTGGGGAGTTTTGACAAATTCATCATTATAGTGGTAATATTAACTATACCCTTCTTCATGTATTTAAAAGATTTGGATCATGAGTTAACTTTAATTTTACTGTGATTTTTAGTCTGTCTTGGACATCAACACCTGAGTAACCCTCCTAAAATAGCATTTTTTGATCAACCTATGGGTTTACTGCTAAGCAGCTTCATTTGCCTACATATAAGCAGTTTCTAGTCCTGCTGGGTTCTTTCATTTCAAACTTACACCTCACTATTCCCTTCCATTATAGTACCTCCTTCAACCCCAGTTATGCATAAGGGTTATATTCCAAGACACCAGTGAGTATCTGAAACCACAGAGAGTAATGAACCCTCTGTATACCATGTCTTTTCCTATATGATCGAGTGTAATTTGTCGACTAGACAAATAAGAGGTTAATGATAACTAATAATAAAATACAGCAATTGTAATAAAAGTTATTTAAATGTTAAATGGTATCAATGGCTTATTTCTGGTGTTTCCATTTAAAATTTTCAGACTGTGGTTAGCCACAGATAACTTAAACCATGAAAAGCTAAACAAACATTAGCTGGCTGGGAGTGGGCTGGGAGGGCAGACAACATGCGCTTTCTCCCAGTACACCACTATGTCTCTCACGTTTCTCTTGCTCTACCTTTATTGAGTGTTCTCTTCCACTCTGTAGATATCTACAGGTTGCACTTGAGTCTCACTAAAGCTTAAAATACATTGGTTACTTTGAAATGTCTCTGGTAAACTCCACATTCCTGTGTAATTTGTTAGCAATATGCATGTGTCTAAATATGTCCAACCATCTTACAGAAAGAGAAAGTTTCTGAGAATTTGTCAGTTAACCTCCCCTTATTTCAACCTCTTGGTTGGTCCCAACTGTAGATGCGGCTAAGAGTTCTGACAGTCCTCCCACTTGCATTCTTTCAGATTGTTGTTTTTTTTTTTTTTTTCAGATTGTCTTATTACTACCATGTTTCGTCTGCTTTATCCTGGAATTTTTTTTTTTTTAATTCACATAGATTTTCCTCTAGAAAAAGTTTATTGTGTCTCAAAGGTCTAAAACTCGTTCATAATGAGGTACAAATGACTTATAATGATCCCCCAGGAATCTCTGTGTTGTGTTCAGGATGAAGTCTCTAAGATGGGATAACCAAGTACTGATTGTGACACAGAAGCAGAAAGTACAGCATCAGTGAAGATAGGATTTAGGGCAAGAGGCAAAGAATTGATACCACAAACACACTTATTCTTCCATCCCAATTCATATAATGGTGTAATTTTTCTATTGTGTCTAAATAATCCTGCATAGCCATATGCATTTTATTTAAAGGAACTGACAAATATTTGATTTTCTTAAACAAATATTCTAAAGTTGCAATATTCTCACCACTATAAATGAACCCTTAGCACTGAGATTTCATTGCTGTGTCTTTCATATACATTAGGTCATGTATTATCTTGATTATCCTTTTAATATTAAAAGTATCTAAGCATATTTTTCTTCATTACATGTTTGACATTGAAATAGCTTTCTTAAAATTGATTGGCTTATTCTTAACAATTAATTCTTATCAATTGACATCTTCCACTCATTAGTTATTGCACTGTTATTTTCAGCATGTTATTTGCACGGGTTTGTGGTGCAAGGTGGAAGGTGAGAAAGAATGCAAAACCAAACTAGATCCACCAATGGATGGAACTGATTGTGACCCTGGTAAGGTAAGTCATTTGTGTTGCCTAAATTTAATTAATCTTAAATGAAATGAGAAAATTGCATTTTCTCTTCCCAGTTATGCATTCATATCAACACTGATGGAATATTTCAATATAAGCAAAATGTTAGCATTTCATGTTTTTTAACTTAACTTTTATATTTTTTCAAATCTGGTTGTTTTATTAATACTAATGTGTTTTATTGTTGCTTATGACTATAGATGAATCAAGATATATGCATTACTTTAACAAAAAATAAATTGTTTTAAGTTAAAGATAAATAAAGTACATAAAAATAGCATAAATGGTAAAATTTCTCAAGGCTGATTAAAACCTTTCAGGTATAAAATATTGTCTTAAGGAAACAACTAAGTACCTATACATTTTTCTTGTCAATATAAGCATTAATAAATATTCTGATTGACATTTGGATTTTAATAAATATTTGGTTGTCTACATAGTTTCATGTGCTTCAGAAGGATATAGGAATTTATTAGTATAATTGCCAGGTCAACATAATTGCTGTTTAAAATTTATTTTTCTTTCAAGAATATGAAGTAAGTGGATCCCATGTGTACAAACATTTACACTTCATTTCATCAAGTGTAGAGGCCAGTGGCTTATATACAACATTTTGTATTTTGTGTACTATGAAAGGAAGGTAGAATAGTTATCAATTCATTAACTATAAGACCAGAAACATTACCTTTGAGGAATATGATGAATGTTTATTATATCTGAAAATATACATCATCTAAAGTATCTATATGTTACTTGAGGTGAGCTATTGGGGAGGAAATCAAGCTATCTGACGTGGTGCTTATAAAACACACCCGTTAGAAGAATCACTGGAAATCCAGCAATACTACTTCTCAAAAATTATCCTAGGAAATCCTGTACTTAGATATGTGCCCTAAGTTGCATATACACAATCTCTCCCTTTTCTCTCTTTCTCCTTCTTTCTCTCAGACACACACAGACACAGAAACACATATGCACACACACATACACACACAAACACATATGAATATGTAAGGATGCAGTTTGCAGGGATAAGAAATGAGAAAAAACAAATATTCATAAAGAGAATGATTTCAGTGTAGCTTTTAAAAAATAGGGTAGACGCTATGTGTTAACATGAAGAGATCTCTAAGACCTGGATATTATTACTAGGCATGTCAGAAAAATTGACACTTTATAATACCATTTGATTGTAAGAAAAATAGTTTGTATACAGATGTGAACATATGCATATAGTATATATTTTTAAACTCACAAAAAATGATTTGAACGTACAAACTCTAAGCTGTAGTTAGTAGTTATCTCTTGGGAGGGAGGTGGAATGGATGGGTGGGAGGAAAGCAACAGGAGGTAAGGGTCATTATTACTTCTTTCCAGACATTTTTGGATTAAGTGAAAATAGCATGAAGTCATTTATTATTTTTATGATTTCTCTCATTGAAAAAAGAAATGTAGTAATTATTTAAATCCAAACTATATTTTTTATTTAAAAAAAAAGATTTATTTATTTATTTGAGAGGGAGAGTTAACAGACAGAGGGAGAGACAGAGCTCTTCTTTCTGCTGGTTCACTCCCCAGATGGCCTCAATGGCTGGAGTTGAGTAATCCAAAGCCAGGAGCCAGGAGCTTCTTCTCAGGTCTCCTATATGGATGCAGTAACCCAGGCACTCCGGCCATCTTCCACTTCTTTCTCAGGCTCTCAGAGAGCTGGATCAGAAAGAGAGCAGCCAGGACTCAAATTGGCATCCACGTGGGATGCTGGCACCACAGGTGGAGGCTTAATCTACTACACCACAGTGTTGGTCCCCAAACTATCTAAAAAGTCTAGGTGTATGTGATAACTGGATCCCATCAATAAGAAGATTATTCCTTAGAGGGAGTTTGTGCAAAATATTAGTTGTTTATAGATATGTCAAATATTTTTCAATTTAATTTAAAAATACATACACATAACACTAAAACAGCTTGTGAATATAAGGAAAATTTCATGAAATTATGCTGAATAATTCATTGTTTGACTCATAAAAGTGCACTTAAGCAATTATTTTCATGATATACAGTGATAACCAAACATTAAGCTCAAAGTCCTTCAAATTCACAACACCCATTTATCTTAGTTCAATAGCAATCTCTCCATCTTTATAATGTGGTACCCTAAATATTTTTCAGTTATGAGTTTTTCTTTTCATATTTATGACATTAATTTGCATTTTTGAGATTTCTAAAATAAACTTATTCTTTCAGCAATCAACTGTTATTACTCATCCAAAGTCAAACGCTTTATTTCTCTATAACTGTATTAATGATTTTCTTTTAGAGGCTCTGTAATGTGTTGTGCATTGAAATAACTAATGAGTTCTCAGTTCCCCAGGCCACGTGAGCTTCTGTTCCAGCTGTTGTAGCTGCCATCAAGGAAATAACATCCCACACTGCTGTTGTGCGGTAGTGCGAACATATCTGAAATTCTTGCAGCCTTGCATTAAACACTACTGGCTCTGTCCATTGCATACCAACGAACAAAGCTGGGGGTTTTGTAATTCGTAACACTCTGGTGCTGCCAATCGAGCTGTATAAATCTAGTTTATGTAAGAGTATATATTTAAGTCTGAGAATGTGCCTATAGAATTAAATTATTTTGAAGTTAAAGATTTATATATTAGTTACAGACAGCATTTTCCAAATTAAAATAAACCTGCTTTTTCCTCTCTTTCTTGATACTTTCTCCTTTTTTTATCACTTTAAAATTTATAATACAAATACGAATGCACATTTAACAGCAATTAATGGCTTGATAAATGATTTAGTAAAAACAATCAATGTATGATTTTTTTTCTTTTCAGTATTTGTATTTTCTATGGATGGGGAGAGGAGAAACAGACGTTAAAGAACAATGTAGTAGACTGTTCTGAAATAATATAAGGACATTTCAAAAAATTGGTCCAAATGGAAACAAAAGTTAAGTTTATTTTGGTGTGAAAAGTTATAAATTATATATATGAAAGTCTTCAAAAAGTTCATAAAAAAGCACATTATGAAAACACTATGCATGGATTTCAATTTTTTGCACCAAAGTAAATTTATTGTTGAATTTCATTTTTGTCAGAGTTTTGAATTTTTCTTGAACATTTTAATTATGGACTTTCCTCAGTTGAGATTCCATACATTATCATTATCATTTATTACTAGAAGTAATGAAGAATGTAACATCCTAAGTCACAAAATGTAGAGATTTTTTGCTTTCCTTAATCTTCTTCTCTTCTCCATAGCATATGTGGAAGATCTGCTTAGAGCATAATCAGTTCCCTTTGGCATCTTCATGGACTTCTCTGTGTGTGTGTGTGTGTGTGTGTGTGTGTATATGTGTGTTTGGTAATGCACCATCCCAGAAACAGTATATATTATTTAATTCTTTAGCTTTCCCATAAATCAGACTGAGTAAGTATATACGTTTTGAGTTTTTCAGACCATGTGAAATATGTTTTGAGGCCCCCCAAAATACTAATGTTCTAGAAAACAAAACATGGTGTTGGAAAATATGGAAATGATAGAAAGCATCATTGTATATGTGAGTCAACTGAATATGGTGTATGACAACTAAGGGAAAACATTTCTCACTTTCCTCAACACTGAAACACAGCACCATCCAGAAAACATAAAAGCTGAGTCCCCCTAGTTTGACGGACTTAAACATCATGCTCTGCTTTCTCCAAATTTCATTGATTGGTGTATGCAGATTAGCTTGCATAGTTGTTTGCATTCCTCTTCATCTACCAGATGTGATCTAGTTTAAATTACTTGCAGTTAGATGTCAGTCCTTCTCACAGTATTTTAGTCCGGTATGAACTCCAGTCTAGCCTTTCAATGCCAGCTTGCTGCTTAGCAGGCAAGGAGCTAAGATATGCAATATGGGAAAAGTAAATAACCTCACGTAGTCCAAAATACTGTGACCAATTCAAGTCTGACAGCTTTCACATTTGATTTCTTGTTTCCCACAAATGGCATAGCAGTGTTAAGTCCTTAAAACCAGCAGATAATATAAAAGTTTTCACATGGTCTGTTTTCTCTCCCTTTCCCAGTGTCAGACTGCATCTCATTACAATACTTGAACTCATTTAATGGGAATCTAAGCATATGGATGTGCTTTGAGTCGTGGAAGTTTATCTCTTCTCAAGCTTAGATTTAAAACTTTTAAAATCTAAAGGAAGTCAAATTTAAATTTTGACATTATCAGAAATCATCTATAGGGATTCAGGTTTTATTGTATGAAAGTGTTAACTGGGTTAAAATAAAACTATATAGCATAATCTAAGTTTTCCTTTCTAAAAACACTAATAAAAACAAATTCTTTAAGTAAGGAGATCAATAAAAAGAATGAACATAATTTGGTTAGATTTCTAAAAACTTAATAATATTAATGTAACTATATATATGATACTTCAAAGTTCATGGAAACATATACTCTGAAAAAAGCTATGCATGGATGTAAAGATTTTTATGATAAAATAAATATCATTTAATTCCATTTTCCATGAACTTTTTGAATAACTTTGTATAATAATGTGTTGTTATTAACTTCTAGTGTAGGCTGTGCTTTATGTTTAGTGCTCCATTCAAGACCTTGCAAAAAATCTATTCAGTAAATGTGATTGTCATTCACGCAAAAAGTCTATTCAGTAAACATGACTATCATTCACATTTTAGAATTGAATAGGTTTAGCATCAGGAGCATTTCTGTAATTGCCTCAAAACCTTGCATAAGCCCACATTGTCTCGAAGTGCAGAAAGTCATTTAGGGATAGAAGAATCAGCTGAATTCCCTGACTGTACAATCACTAATCTAAATGCTCTGAACCTTTACTTATCATTCTCAACATGATCATCTGAGCTTTAAGCCTTTGGGATGTGACCATCATCCATCTGCTCTCCCTTCCCTGCCCCTTCCCCTTCCCCTTCCACTTCTCCTTTCCTTTCCTTTCCTCAGGCAGAGTTAGACAGTGAGAAAGAGAGAGAGACAGCGAGAAAGGTCTTCCTTTTTCTGTTGGTTCACCCCCCAAATGGCTGCTATGGCCGGCGCACAAATTCAGTCTGCCTGTCCTTCACATAAACTTAATTTTCAAAAGAATTCTTGCTATAATATTAATGTTTGATGTTGACAGAGGCTCAGATAAAAAAAAGCATAAAAGAAAGTGCTAAAAATTAAATCTCTTATTTTAAATTACAAAGGGTAAATCATGGACACTTCAAATCAAAGTTGCTAAATTTGCTGAAATATTTGTTTTGAATTAGTTACTAAACATTTATTTATTTCTTATATTTGTATGCATCATCCTCTTTATTCTTTTTTTTTTTAATCCCTTTTAAATTGTTTTCTGTTCCTTGCAATGGGTTAGTTTTTCTTTCCTGGCTGTGCAACCTCAGATTTTATGTCCATCACCTTCACCTTATCTCCATCGTTGTGTTGAATTCTCAGGACTATAGTTAACTTTTCTGCACTGCTTTCACGTCAAGGCTGCTGGAGCTGATGCGAGAACTGTGATAATGGGATGATGACACTAATGACAAAAAGCAAATGTCAACTTACTTTCAGTCTTTTTTGATGTTTGGGGCTCTAGTAGACCCAATTAGATTGCAATAATTGCAGTGAGTGTATAGGCCAGTGGATGATTTTCAGTTGTGCCCTGATTTGTTCACCTAAGACATAACTTTTGGAATAGTGGTGTAAGGCTGGAGAATGTACCAGCAGGACCTCAGCATCTGAACACCTGGCCGGAGAGTGGAGCATGTGGAGTCCCTGCAGCCGAACCTGCAGTTCTGGGATCAGCAGTCGAGAGCGCGAATGTCCTGGGTAAAATCAGAGTTCCTGGATTGGGGAGGGCATTGTTTCTTCCATGTTGAGATGCACAGGTTTTGCTCATAAAATGTGTTGGAAAACAAAGAAAACCCCTCAAGCTCTACTCCACTCTTAAAAACAGAAAAGTCCCTTGATTTATGTATTTTATGTGAAAGCTCCCCATTAAGCATCGGTAGGGAAACGTATGCAATATATAATTTGTCCAGATTAGTTTTCATTTGGGAAAAGAAATTCTGAAATATATTTCAAAGGCAGTTACTCATCAATTGAAAGCCCTCCAAAAAATGATCTATTGGGAAACTTTGATATACTGTGGTGGAAAAAGAAAAGTTCCCTCAGTTTATTGGAGGGGATAACTTTAAAAAAATGCTTAATGGCTAAGTATACTTGGTGTAGAAAGATTAAAATTGCCAATTTTAACATTGCTGATACATCTGAAACTTATGTGATGTTTTGGTAAAAAAAAAAAAAGAACAGAAACAGCAACCCTTCCAAATGTAAATAATGAGCGCTATCAAAGATTTCTTAACTGAGTCAAATAAATGGTGAAGTTAAATAAGCAGAGAGAGTCCTCAGAAGCTCATGGAAAATGCAGTGATGAAAATGTTGTGCATAGTTTTCAGATGTTTCTACATGAAACAAACTTATCTGTCAATTATATTTTTCTACAAGCTGTCTGAAATCTCATATTTAAAAGAGTAACTTACCATTTAACACAACAGAGAGGGGCAGGAAAATGATAGGACTTCAGAAAAGGAAGGAAGAGGAGGAAGAAAAGGTGATAAAGGCCCAGGCTAATGTAAAGCACATTACAGACAGGGCTTCTTAAAAGATCAGCATGTCCAACCACGCCACTCCTAGACATCATCCCAGGGAAGAGGGAAAAAGTCACCGTAGCTTGTCTGCTTCAACGCTTAGTGCTAAGCTCAGAGGCACATTTCTGTCACAAGCAGTTTTTAATGATTTGTAATGAAAACCTGTGACCACATCTCCTTAGTAAATCTCAGAAAGAAACTTCTTCATAGCAACGACAAGGGTTCCTATTTTGCCCCCAGTCTCTGCCCTTTAATCCTCTAGATCATTTTCATGGAAAGTTGACTTTTTTCCTCTTTTATTTTGGAAGGTAAATTGATCAAGGTTTTAAAAATATTATATTATTACCAATCACTTAATGCGTCCAAGTTTCTAAAACTAGATTTAGAGGATTATTAATAATATGATTGTTTCTAATTTTTTAAAAATGGGTAATTAAAAAATGGGTAATTAATGTCCAAAACAAAGATAAAATTGGTTATTTGCACTATCTTTTCTAGGCTAGGTTCTGAAGCAAGGGATTGTAATGGTCCCAGAAAACAATACAGAGTATGTGAGAATCCACCTTGTCCTGCAGGTCTGCCTGGATTCAGAGAGTGGCAATGTCAGGCCTATAGTGTTAGAACTTCGTACTCAAAGCATGTACTTCAGTGGCAAGCTGTCCTGGATGAAGGTATGACCGGCCAGCTCCCCACCATTTTAATTAAGTAGACTTCTGGGTTTCCAAAGTGCTTTACAATAGTTATGTTGTATTTCAGGTTGTCTTCTAGAGTTTAATTTTTTAAAATTTTTTCTACCTTTGTTGACATATAACAACCACACAACTAACAAAAGTATTTTAGAAAATATAGTAAGATCTTTTGAATATCTCTTAAAACAACTAGAAACAGGGAAAACACCAGACACTGGTGAACATGAGGAAAAACTAGATCAATCATACATTGTTGGTGGAAGGATGAAGCAGTCCAGCTGCTTTGAAGAATAGTTGGAGAGCTTTTTAAATAACTAAACAGACACTTATCATACAATATAGAAATCGTATTCCTGGATGATAAAATACTATTCGCGAGTGAAAAAGGAGGAAATCCCTGATGTATGTAACAACTTCAGGGAGCTTAGAGCATTAGTTTGTATGAAAACACCAATCTCAGAAGTCCCATGCTGTGTGATTGTATTTAAATAACATTCACAAAATGATAAAATTATGGGGATGGAAAACAAAATAATACTTCTCAGGTGGTGAGAAGGAAGGAAGGTGGGTATTACTGTAGAGGGTAGCATGGGCAGGACCTTCGTGTTGATGAAATAGCTCAATATCTTAATTGTGACAGTGATGGCACAAATCCAAAATATGACAAAATGGCATTGAACACACATACCAATACCATTTTCCTACTGTATTATAGTTACTGAGGCGTACCAGTTGGGAGAAACTAAGTAAAAGATGTGTGGGACTTCTTTGTTCCACTTTTATAACTTGCTATGGTATGTAATTATTTTATGAGAATTTTAAGAAAATTTTATGCTGCTTATTAGTTAAGAATGATAATGCTTGCCTTTGGTGAGTAGGCTGTGAGTTTGTTACTGAAAAGTGGTGATGGAGTCTTGGAATTCATTGGCCATTGTGTTGTGAGTCTTATGTTGCGAGTCTTTCATTTTTCCCCTTAGTCAAGTTGGACTGTGCTTTTCATCATTCTAATAACACTCTTGATAGGAATCTAAACACTATTGCTTCCCAATGTCAGTGCACTCATCTCTCAGTGGATGCAAGCGGTAGTGGAAACACACAGTAGGGCAGATTATTCCAGTAAATAGAGGGGAAGAGGTGAATGGAAGCCATTAGGTGATTATTCCTTGTCTTCCTGCTCTCAAACATGTAAGCCTAACTACATCTGCAGACCTCCCATCTGTTTTCCACTGTCCAGCAGAACCTTAATTCTTCCAAGTCCAGTCCCCCTACTCTGTCCTGGAAGTCAGCCCCTGCTTTCCCTTTCAAGTGTCTTACTGATCACCCTTACTTTCTATTGGATATATAATCTGCTTTAAACTGGACTATTCACATTCAGTGTTTTTAATATATTTAGGCCTCTCCCATTAAAAATCACCAGGCTTCTCTCAAGCTCAAAGCCAAGTTGAGCTGCTGGACTTAACACCTTTCTCCCCCACAGCCATTCTTCTCAGTGGGCTGCCTATATCCCAACCCTGGTGTTTCCCTACTTCAATCTGGATTTTGCCTTGACAAATCTCTGTAATGTTACTAAAGAGTCTCACTAAATTTAAGGAATACTTTCCCATCTTCTTCTTACTTGACTTTCAAAAACATTCATAAAGGTAACCCTCCTTCAGTTCTTCAAATACTCATATTCCTTGGATTCCATAACACAACACCAACGTGGCTTTCCTACCGTGTCTCTGACTTATTCTCCTTCTATCTATTCGAGATGCTACTGTTTTCACCCTACATTTTCTTCTTCTTCCTCATCTATTCTCAAGGCTTTAAATATGCAATTCATTAATTATGTCTTAAGCCACATTTTTCCTTTAAACGCCAAACTTGTATGTACAATTGTGTGCCTGATATTTCTACTTAGACAGGGTGAGTTTAAGTGGTCTGACACTCATGATCATGATCTTTCATATCAATATCCATTGGATCCTTCTCATGCCTCCTATATCACAAAGGGAACACTAACTTTTCAGTGGCACACACTTTATTACCTGGTCTGTAAGGACATTTTTGTGGTCTGCCCTCTTTAATAGCATGCCCCTTTATTTTGGGGCCCTTGTGCCAGCTGGCTTCTTAACACAATAACTTTTCTTCCTCAAGTTTCTCATCTCTTTCCCAATCTATTTACCTTGAAAGCGTCAAATGATATTTTTGGACTCAATTTTTGTCAGTTCTTCTAGGAAAAACAATCTCCCTGATCATCCAGATTAGTTACGCTCTCCTTGCAAGTTTCCCACAAGAACTCTGAAATAGCACATTTAGTGTATTCCCACTAGTATCTGTTCCTTGTGTGCCATCGGGTAAATATTAACTTTTTAATGGATATTTATTTCAAACATTTCAATATATAATCAATATTTTTGTTATAAAAACATCCAATGTGACTGTTCACCTCTAATACCTCTGGTTTTTAAGGGTAAATATGATATCTACTTTTCATTGGCTGTGAGATTTAATAATGTTAAAATAATTTATTCATAGCAAAATAAGAGACAGAAACCAAATTTCCTGCAGATCAGAGAAAACTCAGAGTTAGATATGTGTCAATTTAAAACACTGAAGCTGTTGGAATAAGCTTCTAATGCTTATACAGTGATGTTTATCATTAGAATTATCCCAAGTAGCTTTTTATGTAATCAGCAGCTTAGTAATTTTGATATTTTGCAACATGTGTCTGTCGAATCCATCAGTCTCTATGATGAATGAAATACACAACAACAATTAGCCTTCTTGTGTCAGAGCTCTGTGGAAGAAACCTTAAATATACATTCTTAATTTATTTGTAACTTGGAGACAGCTCCCACCCCATGGTTCACTTTCAAATGTCTGCAACAGCTGTGACTGCACCAGGTAGAAACTGAGAACCAGGAACATAATCCAGGTCTTACATGTGGGTGGCAGGAAGCCAATAACCGGAGTCACCGCTGGTGCCTCCTTGGGTCTGCATCAGCAGGAAGCTGGAGTTAGCAGTCTGAAATGGGCATTGAACCCAAGAATTCCAGTATAAGATCAAGTGGTTCTCTTAATTGGCATCTTATCCACTAGGCTAAATGCTTATTCCTTAAATATATAGAGTTATTTTTAAAGTCTAGGGTCTTAGTAATGTATGAAACCTTAGATTCTAAGTTGCTCTATCTGTTGTTCTTAACTAATACGTGGATGCATGGGTAGGGGAATTAAATGTAGGGGATCAATGCAGTAGTGAACATTTATTTTTAGAGAAAAATGTGCATGGCTTTAACAGTCAGGTATTTTATATACCCTAGATATGCTGAAATTTGGCTAAAATCCATGTCTAATGTGTATCTTGGAAAGGGCTGATCTTTTAAATCAATTCAGAGCCTACCTGCCAAGTACTGGCATGTTACATGGATCACTGCAGTGTCAAAGCCTTGAGGGTATACTCTAGGAAGGAAGATTGGCATCAAATATTTATGTCATCTGTAAAGTTCAACTAAGCAGAAGGTATTGACAATATGTTACGAAAGGAAGAATACAAAGATTTTCATTTGAATTCTTGCTGGGAATGTGAATGGAACTTTTTAGGTGACTAACTCCTTTCAGTGTTTTTCATATATATTGTTTGCTCCTCTCTTCATTGAAAATTCCAGAAAGAAAAGTATATATACCACTTTTAGAATGTTACAATTATAGCAGGCGTTTTTAAGTCCAAAGATATGACATAGTAAGCAGTCATTGAATAAACATAACCTACTTTGAGGTGTGAGAGCACACTGAAATGCTTTATTGCAGCTTATAATGGCATCTTAAAGGAAAATTTCAAAACCATGCATGTTAAAGGCCATGTTCCAACTCCCAAAAATTGTTCAGAGCTGTATTCAGAAGCCACATGTGAAAACTGTTTGAAATGTTCAATTCTGAAGGCTCATTTAACTGTCTGTCTTCTCTTTGCAAAGTGATACCCTGTTGCATGCCTCTGGCTGTTATTTGGTATTTATAGAATCCCATCAGCATACGTGGAACTTTACTGAAGACATAAGGGAAGATCAGTGTCAGAGACTGTAAACTATTTTCCATTCTATTTATACAAGCTTAATAAACAGCAAAGGACCTGACTGGTGTCAAGCCAATAGAGTAGTAATGTAGCATGGAAATTGCTCAGATTTGGATAATCGTACTACTGGTGTTACCAAATATTACAGCTCCTCTGTATGATGCTTAGAAATAGAAACAACACTTTGAAAATATTTTGCCGCTCTTTGACCTGCGAGGCAAATGCTTTAACTCCAACCGCCCTACCTTATTGCTCACTAAGGCATTGAAGAAGACTACCAACCTTTCAAGAATTATTCACCCGAAATAGTTGTTCTCAGTCTACCTATATTACTTATTGCCATCCTCTTTGAATAAGCAGCAAAGGCCAGTATATCAACAGATGTGCAAAATGATGGGTGTTTTCATGGGAATGTATTGCATTTTTAATCATACCAGTAAGGGACAAATCTTAGCAGACTTTCTCACGTCAGAGTATCCCTCTTCTCCTTTTGGTAATTTTGCAGCTAGAAAATGCTAAATACATAGGATTAAAAATTTCCGAGACATCAAGGAAGCCTTTATAGACAAAGTAAATATTAACTGGGACTCATAAGTAAGTACAGTTCTGGTACTGTACTTAAGATAAAGAGACAAGCATTCCAAAAAGAATAAATAAAAATAGGAATAGGTAAAATATTTTTCAGGTACAATGATTGGTTTGTGTGTGGTAGAGGTTTTATACCAGAAAGTGATAAATGGGACATTTTGAAAATAACTGTAACCATGTTTCTTAAAAAGGAGACTGATATACATTGGGTACCTGTTTTTCCCCAGGCATCTCATTTTCTACTTAAAATAACCCTCTAGTGTTAACCAATCCAAATATTATATTACCCCGTTAGCAGTGAATTATTTTTTTGTTCAGTAACCATTTTGAAAAATAAATCTTAGTATAAAAATACTGATAGGGTGACTTTTTCTCATCTCTGTCTCTCTTTTTTTTTTAATCTGTTCTGCATGTAGAAAAACCATGTGCCTTGTTTTGCTCTCCTGTGGGAAAAGAACAGCCTATACTCCTGTCAGAAAAAGTGATGGATGGCACTTCTTGTGGATATCAGGGACTGGATATCTGTGCAAATGGCAGATGCCAGGTGAGACATTCCAGAGAGAGTACTCACACGTCAAGGGGGACAGTGGGAACTTTGAGCAGTTTCACAGTATTGTAGAACGCTTTAAACTAAGAGTCCAAAAGGTCGGGGAAGAGTCCTGATTTGATTCTCCATTTTTTGGTCTATATGCTGAGGGATTTGAACTAGGTAATCTATAAAATCTATTAGTAGTTGAAAAAAACCTCAGAGTTTGATTGTCCAATGTGTATGTTACAGGTTTAAAATTGGAACGTTTTGAATATTTTATGTCAAAACATTCCAGACTAAACTTCTAGCACACCAGTTCTCCTATGGCTTTTGTCCAAGACTAAGCCATGAGGCAAATGCTATAAAGTCAATATTATTACTCATATTCAAGTATTATAAACATACTTGGCATCAGTTGATATTTAAATGTATATTCAACTTTCTTGTAACAAATGTTTTATTTACTTTCTCCCCCCTTTTTTACAAATAACTTTCATTTACATGCATTAATATGACCTTCTTCATCTATTTTTAGAAAAATATAGAATTTCTATCAAAGTGACTATGAAGGCCATAGTGGAAAAATAAAAAGCTAGAACTTGGAAGTTGCTAGTCATAATTCTGCCACTGTCTCAGGTTGGCTTCCCCTGGAAGAGTACGAAGCAGAAATTTGAATGCTAAATGTTTTCATGATCAGCATGTATGTGGGGGAAGGGAAGGAACTGGGATTGCGTAGAGGGAGAAACTGGGCTACAGTGCTGTCACAAGACCCTAGTTGGGCTTCCGGGGAACTCTTTAAGCTGTGATTGGCGTTTCAGGGTTGTCATAATTTTGGAAGAGAAAAATAGGCCTTTTATATCCAGCATCTACTAGTATTGAGATGCAAGCTGCCCCAGGAATGGGATATGACTTTAGGAAAGTAGTTGTTGTTATTAGACTAGGCTGTTTCTAATAAACTATCCAGGAGTTGGAGAGAAATAAATCCTTTAGCAATGAAAGAGGTAGCTGAATAGGACAGCACTGAATCTGTTGCAGCCATTAACTAGCCTGTGTTCTTGGGCAACACATGAATGATATGTATGTAAGCATTAACTAACCTGTGAAATGAAGTTCCTGGGCCAATGATCGAAAGCTGTGTGCTCTACACACCTTTGAGAATTTGATGAAAGGTTTATCTCCCCCCATGAACACACACATATAAACACACACTTAAAATTTTAAAAAATTACAAACTACAGAGTGATCAAACTATGATCCCATAGAGGTATATAAACTTCTTGATAGAAGCTGGGAACAACATGAAACTAAAATGCTTTCCCAGCTCCAGGATTCCATATTTTGCCAGAGTGCTATAATGTTTAAAGTATAGAATCATGTAATACCATTGGCATGAGACACAGTCCTATGATTACATATTAATTTCCTTTATTCTTTCATAGAATATGGCATGTATCTTTTCATATATGGCTAAAAGTCATTGTACATACTTTACCTACACATTTTTTTCAGTAATGTATGTTGTGCAATTAAAACTTTTAAGTTTATTTTATCATGTATTTCTATATTTCTTTATGTTGCACAAAATTATTTTCCAAACTTTATATGCCAAATATAATAGCCTCATTTGCTGTGCTTTTCACTTAACAGTATTGTGTAAGCCAGACCTTTACAGAATCCCTGGCTAGACATGGACATTACAGCAACAACAAAAGTCTGTATCAATGTTTTGTGAACCTGATGATGATAATTAAATAGGAATTATCTGAAATGGATTGTGACTTCTCATGGCATTAGAGTACTTTGTTTCTGGCTTTTTAATAAAAATGTTTCATTCAGTCTTTCAAAATAATTAAAAACATGCCTCATTTCTTTTTGTGATCCTTTTTAAATATGTAGGTTTGACTAGAGTATTTTGTTTTATCACAGAACATATAGTACTAAAGCTGAATGTAGACTTCTAAACTTGGTGAATAGAGGGCATGGAAAACAGCTTTGTGCTGGTGACTCAGTTTCGTTCTGTGAAGTTTCCGTTACTAATAAGGATGAGACAGGCTTGATCATATACTTTGCTGTGACTCTCCCATTATTGGTTTGCCAGCGTACCTAGAAGCAGTAAGATGAACTTGTCACTTCAGCTTTCTAGTTTATGTGATCATCTGCTGATGAGTGTGGACACATGAAGCTACGAATTATAGATTATAAAATATCTAAGCTTTATTTTAAAAATATGTAGTTATTGAACTGTAGTATCTATGTCTATCCTGACTGTTACATTAGGCTTATAGACCTAGTTTTAGGGTTAGCAAAAAATTGAAAAAAACTATTAAGCACCAATCTATTCAAGCATTAAACTACCATTTATTCTTCTCTTTTTGTATGCTCAGAGACAAACTGGATACTAGGAATGTAGGTGCTTTCATCATTTTGAAGCCACCTGAGCTCTATTTTCATTTTTTTCTTCATTTGTTCATGAAGTTGAAAAGGTTCAACTTTTATTCCTCCCCTTAACACAGGAATCTCAGGCTTTTCCATGGCTCCTGCTTAGTGTCCCTTTCACATCTCTGGTGACTCCTTCTTTCATCCAGGACGGTCTCATTTTTCCCTGGGGTATGCTTTGACCTGATGATAGGAGCTCTCCACCAACACACTGCTTTGTACTTCTTTACAACCAGAACCACAGGACCAAAATGGGGAAGGGATGCTGTTTTCAGCACATTTCGTGTGACTTTTGTTGTCTGCAGGTATCTCATCCTGCAGCTGGATTTTATAATCCACTTGCATCCTCCACCCCAACATCACTGATGCCAGTCACAAAGACCTTGCTTTCCTGTTTTAGTACTTGTAAACTTTCTCTAACATCATTAGAACTTTCTATAAATGGATTTTCAAACTCTCTGCCAAATCCTTCTTGATGAAGGGGAATTGTGCAATCCAAACATTGGTTTCTGACAGCATCTGCTTACTGAATTCTCCCTTTTGAGGATGTACAACTTTCAAAAATAGGATCTTATTTTTTGAATATCGATAAGAGGCAACCATTATTTCCTGTAAGAGTCAATTGACTTGACTTGATCCTAAAAGAGTCCTGTTAACAGAATTCTCTTAGCTGCATATTAAAATTGATTTTCCATCTGTTCCTGTTTCTTCATAGTAACCATGGAATGTGAGGGGCTCCTTTTTCATTGGCTTGATGCTAAAGGAGATACAAGTTTATTCATGAACTGAATTGAAAACAAATTTTTATATTTAGTTCCCAGAAATTAATATTTAATATTGGGATTTGCTTTACAACTGCATTACAAATGAAGCCATCCACATTGAAGTGCATCTGTGCTATGTTGAGAGGACTGGGTTAGATTAATATTGTTTTATATATATATACATATATATATATAAACACTCACAAGAGAAATGTGATTTCCTTTGGGATTTATGTAAATTGCATTTTTTCATTTAATACTTTTTTCCAAAATACTTTAAAATATATCACAATAGTATAAGAACAATACTGTCATCACTGTCACATTGGTTCATCTTGTTACAGATTTTATTATTTTACATAAGCTTGCTATATTAGTTTGTACCAGAGAATGTGATATTTTCTTTTTTGTCTATGAAATGTCTGCTTTGTAGAGACTGTCCTAAGTTAATATTTAAAAATAATCAATTTAATGATGCATTGTTATTCTCTTTGTACAGAGAGTTGGCTGTGATGGTTTATTAGGATCTCTTGCAAGGGAAGATCATTGTGGTGTATGCAATGGCAATGGAAAATCATGCAAAATTATTAAAGGGGATTTTAATCATACCAGAGGAGCAGGTAATTTTAATTTTTTAAAAAATTAATCATTCCTACAGTCTTTGGGGACAGAAGGTGCATTGAACTTGACTTAGAAATCATAATACTGATTCTATGATAGACATTTGCAATGGATATTGAATGTTATTTTTTTGTGATGACATACAATATATATGATATGAGCCAGAAATCCTAACAAGCCCATTTCCCAATAATGAAAACATGAAGTCATCTGTTATGTATTTAATAAGTTAGAACAACAAGGGAATAATCTAATTTGCATTGGCTAATGTTATACAATTTCTACAGACCTTATTATCCAATACAAAGGATGATGTCTAACAGAAACTAGTGGTATGTAACATCCTGAAGTAACCATTGAGAATATTAGTCTTTGAGTTTTCAGCTTTCCATATTCTTTATTTGTTTCTCAATGTTTTTACTTAATTTGAAAAGGATTAAATTTTGGAAACAGAAGGTATATAATATTGTAACTGGAGGCAGAAGATGTAGTGTTCTAATGGTATTAATGGCAGCAATCATTCTCTCTACCTTTGTTTCCTCATAAGTAGTTAGTAACAATTAGAGGATATAAATATGAAATGACAATGTGATCCACAACAAAAAGTAATCTTTTCTATATTGAGACAATGCATATAATTTATATGCAGGATATGTGTTATGAGCAGATTCTCAACCTTACTGTGAAGAAGCAAACATATCCTGTGTTTATATTACTCTGTTTCCTATCTGTGGTATCATAAATTATGACTCTTTTCATCATCATGAATAGGTTTACATTACATACTTCAATATTTTCCTGGTTTAAATTCCTTTCTTGTTCAAAAGTGATAGCAAAACACCTGAGACTAAAATAGGGATTAGTCTAAATAAAAAGATAAGTCATTTGTGTTTCTGTAATCAAGAAAACTGGGTTCATGCTCAATAAAAGAGGTTTTTAGAAAAGGAAAGTAGATACAACCTTCTAAAGATTGGACATAACCTTTTGGTAGGCCCAACCAGAATAAGAGATAAATGAGCCTTAAGATATTGAAGCTTAAGAATTACGAAGTCCGGTCGGTGCCGTGGCTCACTAGGCTAATCCTCCGCCTTGCGGCGCCGGCACACTGGGTTCTAGTCCCGGTTGGGGCACCAAATTCTGTCCCGGTTGCCCCTCTTCCAGGCCAGCTCTCTGCTGTGGCCAGGGAGTGCAGTGGAGGATAGCCCAAGTGCTTGGGCCCTGGGAGACCAGGAGAAGCACCTGGCTCCTGCTTTCGGATCAGCGCGGTGCGCCGGCCGCAGTGTGGCGGCCATTGGAGGGTGAACCAACAGCAAAAGGAAGACCTTTCTTTCTGTCTCTCACTGTCCACTCTGCCTGTCAAAAAAAAAAAAAAATTACGAAGTCCCAGGGTAAATTTTAGATCAAAATATCAGTCTCTGAAGCCATGAAAAAGCTTCAGATATGTCTCACTTGTCTAGGTCTGCCAGCACGCATTTAGAAAAGATCTACTAGTTGGCACAGCTTCCCACTACGAAAAATAATTACAATAAGCTCTTCTGCCTGATTTTGATGAGAGAAAGATTGAAGGTAGTTGAATATACTAGAGCTTTTGAAGAATATTCTTACATAATTATTTAATATGCATGGAAACAGTTCATGGAGAAAATACTGATAAACATTAAGAACTGACATCTTTATTTTATTTTTAATAATATTTCCTTTTCCTACCAAGCATATAAAATGGAAATACCATCAAAAATTCAGTGATCTTTTTTTCATTCTGACTGCAGTTATGTGAAAACATTTTTTCTCAGATGTCTCCTAACCACTCCCTTAAAGATCTACATTTGCTTATTTGTGTGTTTATTATAATCATATGTATGAACAATATTTCTAATTGGGAAAATGTCTGAGGTAGTAAAATATTAGGACTACAACTCTATGCAAGTTTCACATGGTTCACAGGGAACAGACAAGAATTCTTATCTTGGAATTCAAAGTTGCCTGTGGGGTCCTCCCTATGTGTGCCTCCAACACATCTCACACCATGGACCCTTCCTTCTTGAAGCTGCCAGAATTCTCGTGGACACTCAAACTGACCTGTTGCCCTGGCACCTCCCATTTGCAAATGCCATTCTGTCCGTTTCCTATTAGAATTCCCTGGTAGATTCCAGACATCACTTACATCTCATTTCAAATGTCACTTCTTCAGTACAGTGACCCCAGAGCCACCTCTGAATTCCCATCCTGATGACTGGTTTAGTGATATTACCATATTTGTAACTATACAGAGTAATTCTAACCACATTTTCAATTTTAGGTTCTTTTGTTTTTCCTTCCCCACTAGACTGTAAACTCAGTTATGAAAAATATCATGATATTTATTTATTTATGAGACACACACACACACACAGAGCTCCCATCTTCTGGTTCACTCTCCAGATGCTTACGACAACTGGCACTGCGTCAGGTAAAAGCTGGCAGCTAGGAACATAATCTAGGTCTTCCATACAGATAGTGGATGATAGAGACCCAGTCACTTGAGCTATCACTGCTGCTTCTCAGGGTGGGAAGCAGGGGTCAGAACCCAGAGCTGGGTATTGAGTCCAGCTATTCCAGCGTAGGGCACGAGTATATTTACCAGAGTCTTAAATGCTAAGCTAAGTGCTCATTATTCATGATTATTTTTGTTCAACATCACAGTCCCAATCACCAGCATAGTGTCAGAGTCATGAATATTTGCTAATTTAATTAATAGTAAAACATAAATTAAATAGAAGTTTTTTAAAACTCTATCTGAGTCTTAATTCTATCATGGGCTCCATCTGCTTGTAACTTTGGGGGCCTTGTATTCTCTTCACTTGAGAAAATTTTATCCCTGTAGTTTATGGACTTACTAGAATTTGTTGAAGGACTTGCACCTTATTTAGTCCAGTTGGCCATACATAATGTACATATTTGTGAGTAAAGCACGTGCAGACACATGTGCTTTTTTTTGGAATTACACAAAATGGTGGATGGTAGTGAAATGTGTAATTCAATGGTTAATTCAGTAAGCTGTGTCCTTAACATTATGATTCTAAAATCGTAGCCTCTGTTTCCAGCCCCTGCTGCAAGTGGGCCATATGATACCTTTGTTCTATGCCAAATAACTCATCATTTTCAGGAATTTGAATAATTAATCAGCAGGAGACAACTCTGGACTTAACACTGATAACTTTTTTTAAGGTTTTGACATTAGAGTTTTATCAAATTTATGGATCTACAGAGAAATACTCTGAAGAATATTAAATGTCACTTAATGTAATTAAAAAACATTATATATTCAGCCCAAGATATGTATCTTCTCTATTACTTTTCATCACTAAAGGAAATCTTGATTTTGACTTCTTCTGTACATTCTCTCCTCTGGTCCCACTTTTCATCTTATTTACTACAAACATTACATTCCTAACCTTTGCTGAAAAATTCTTCTGAAACACTTAATTGTATCTTGCTGGTGGCAGAGTGACATCAGAGCCTGGTACTGAGGCCCCACACTTACTTGGCCCCAACTCTAGTTTCAAAACTATATGTTGGGGGCTGGCGCTGTGATATAGCGGGTAAAGCTGCCTCCTGCAGTGCCGGCATCCCATATGGGTGCCAGTTCAAGAACCAGCAGCTCTACTTCTGATCCAGCTCTCTGCTATGGTCTGGGAAAGCAGTAGAAGATGGCCCAGGTTCTTGGGCCCCTGCATCCAAGTGGGAGACCTGGAAGAAGTTCCTGGCTCCTGGCCTCAGATCTGTGCAGCTCTGGCCATTGTGCCCATCTTGGGAAGTGAACCAGCAGATGGAAGACCTTCTCTCTCCCTTTCTTTCTTTCTCTCCCTCTCTCTGCCTCTCTGTAACTTTCCCTTTAAGTAAATAAATAAATATTAAAAAAAAAAAGTTAGGGGTCAGAACTGTGGTGTAGTAGGTTAAAGCCCTGGCCTGCAGTGCTAGCATCCCATATGGGTGCCATTTCAAGTCCTGGCTTCTCCACTTTAGATCCAGCTGCTAGTGAGCCTGGGAAAGCAGCAGAGGATGGCCCAAAACCTTGGGCCCCTGCACCCAAGTGAGAGACCATGAAGAAGCTCCTGGCTCCTGGCTTTGGATTGCAGCCATCTGGGGAGTGAACCTGTAGATGGAAGACCTCTCTCTGTAACTATGTCATTCAAATAAATAAAATAAAGAAAAAAAAAAAAAAAAACCTTATGTTAGTCTCCACCGGGGAGTGCTTGGTCTCCTTTGTCTTGGAGTAACCACTCCAGGGACCTGGTCCATGGTGACTGTCTTTGCTCCAACTGTATTTTTTTCTTTCCCACACTTAAAGAGTTCTCAGAACAAAATCTGAGCTTGCAAACTTCACTGCATTTCTTTTTTTGTTTTTTTTTAAAGATGTATTTATTTATTTGAAAGTTAGAGTTACACACAGAGGGAAGGAGAGGCAGCGAGAAAGAGAGCGAGAGCGAGAGGTCTTCCATCCACTGGTTCATTCCCCAGTTGGCTGTAATGGCCGGAGATAAGCTAGTTCGAAGCCAGGAGCCAGGAGCTGCTGCTAGGTTCTCCCATCCTTTACTGCTTTCCCAGGCCATAGCAGAGAGCTGGATCGGAAGTAGAGCAGCTGGTACTTGAACCGGCGCCCATATGGGATGCCGGCACTGCAGGCGGTGGCTTTACCTGCTATGCCACGGTGCCGGCCCCCACTGCATTTCCAACTAGGCTATCCTGTTGGGCTTTTTCTGTACTCACAATTAATAAAATACCAGTGAGGTTTTTTACATTAAAAAAAAAAGTTGTCAGTTATTAGTAATACTGTTGATGTAACATCTTTTTGAGAAACTGCTTCACTTGAAGTCATGAAGAGTTTACACATTAAATTTTATTTTACAAAGGCGTTAAAATATTAAGGCAATCATCAAAACTTAAAAAACATATCAATTAACAAAGGGTAGAGAAGGAAGTATCACTATGCTCCCAAATCTGTATAAATGAAATTTCTTTTGTTGTTGTTGTTGTTGTTGTTGACAGGCAGAGTGGATAGTGAGAGAGAGACAGAGAGAAAGGTCTTCCTTTTTGCTGTTGGTTAACCTCCAATGGCCGCCAAGGCCTGGGGGCGTGCTGTGGCCAGCGCACCACACTGATCCGAAGGCAGGAGCCAGGTGCTTCTTCTGGTCTCCCATGGGGTGCAGGGCCCAAGCACTTGGGCCATCCTCCACTGCACTCCCTGGCCACAGCAGAGAGCTGGCCTGGAAGGGGGGCAACCGGAAAAGAATCCGGCACCCCGACCGGGACTAGAACCCGGTGTGCCAGCGCCACTAGGTGGAGGATTAGCCTAGTGAGCTGCGGCTCCGGCCAAATCTGTGTAAATGAAATTTCATCCGTATACATGAAATTGTTCACCTTATATAAATAAAAATTTATTAAAGAAAATGAAGAAGCCATTTAATTAAATGGCAACATTTTCTACTGTGATACCTTAGATAAAAATACATTATTCCTATTATCTCTTAGTTTATTGAACATAATCCAATTTTGTCACAATAGTTTGGTAATAATTTCTTCTGCTAGAAGACAAGGTTTATTTTAAGAAACATTAAGGTAGCTATATTAAGTCCTCATTTGAGTTAAGAAATTCTTTTGTGCATTCTATGTTAGGTCAAATAAATTTCGAATTTTTTTCAAAGAAAAAAGAAAGATACTGTAAGAACCCAAGATTTATTTTAGGTTTTATTGACTCTTACAGGTTATGTGGAAGTGCTGGTGATACCTGCTGGAGCAAGAAGAATCAAAGTTGTGGAAGAAAAGCCAGGACACAGCTATTTAGGTAACCTGTGTTACAGACACAGAGGTGAACCAAGTACGAGCCCAACTCCTGCCCTGAGAGTTGTGTGAGGAGAGGGCGTCAGCCTGTTGCTGAGTTCATGAGGGAGTTTCTTTCCATTTCTCCCAGGGCCTGACCATGAGCAACAGCAGTTGGATGACCTATATCTATTTCGGGTATACATCTCCTCCATATGTTAGTCTATTAAAAAAGTCATTGAATGATTTGGGTCATTTTTTTTCTCAGATGAGCACACATCTATTTCATGAATATATCTATTTGATATATACACAAATATACAAATTAAGCAATCGCATATATAAATGCATATATGTTTATATAGTGATTGTTTTAGAATCTTGTGGGATTAAAAAAAAAAAGCTTCTGCAAAAAAGAGAACTTGATCTTTTCATGGAGAAGTGTTTGCTCTCTTGCCTCACTTCAGGAAAATTCACCTATGAGAATGTCCTCAAATATTTAAGTATAGGTCATAGAAAGGACAGGATCAGCTAGTTTACTATTTAAATCAACCACTGAATTTTAAATATAAGATTTGCTAGGTTGTCAAAATACACTTACTTATGTGTTAAGTTGCAATCTAATTAAATCATTAGTCTTATAGTCTTGGCATCTGAAAAAGAAAACTGTTCTCCCAGTATTTAAACACTGTGCTTGTAATATCTTTTTACAGAACATCCACAAATTTTTTTTCTTAGCAAGAATTATGTCTTAATTATTATCCTTCCTAAAATGAACTTAATATTCCAGTATGGAAGAAGCCCTTTGAATGTGGAAAACAATTCATTTTGCATAATTGTTTCAACTGTGCAATTTCAAAAATAGTCTTCATTCAGACTGAATTATTTTTTCCCCTTAACATTTGCTTTCTATATGATAGGAAAATTTAGGGGGATGGAACAATAAAGGAAATCCTCTGTCATGTAATGTACTCATCAGTTTATGAATAAATGAATAAACTATGAATAAAATGTAACCTTTTTGTTTACCTACTATGGTTTTTGAAATATATTTTCAAAGTAAGTAGAGCATCACAGATTTTCAAATTCAGATTAAGGTCCTAACATCCACCCCCGAGGACACCAGGCATTTGATGATTTCAGTGCATTGGTTTCTATGCAGATAACTGGCTTGCATAATTGGATACAATTGTCCTTTCCAAGCTGAAAAGGAGTAGAGATGTCTCCAGTAGGATTTTCTCAATTTCTATAAAATTCTAGATTGCTCTTAGTACCCTGACAAATAACTAAATAATGAATAAGTAAACCTCCTAGTTTTACAAAAGAGACACCTTCATGCTGCTCCCAATTCCTCACTCCACAGTCTCTTCATCCAAACCAGCCTTGTTTTCTGTTTCTGTCTGTAGTAACTTCCTTTTGCAAGATCAGCAAAAGCCTCTGTGTTGACAGATCCAATAATCACATGTTGCTTGACCCGTCAGCAGTATTTACAACTGGGGACCCATCCTTGCTTCATGAGACGCTTTGTCCTTTTGATGCTCCTCCCTAGTCCTTTCTTGGTTCCTCAGCATCTTCCTGTACCCCAAACTCTCCCTTTCTGTGGGACTCAGGTCTCGGCCCTGCTCTCTTCTCCGCCACAGACTTTCCCTAGGGAGTCACTTTCAGCTCAAATGTTTTACATCAGTATTTGATATAAATTATCAAATGTTTCATAACCACCTCAGAAATAAGGCAAAAATCAAAAATCCAAACCAAAAATTTAATTTCCATTCCATGCTAAAACCCTAGTTCTTCCTTTTGTTCTTCCCTTCAATAGTGAGTGTCACACCTTTGTGTCACTGTGTGATGGCTGCTGCGAGATCCTTTTCATAGCACTGGCTGCAATGTTCCCCGTTTCATTTCTGATTTTAGTAACTCAAGTCTTCTCTTTTTTCCTTTAGTCTGCTAAAAGTTTCTTAACATTGTTGATCTATTCCAAAGACCAGCTTTTGTCTTTGTGTGTTTTTCTCTATTTCTTCTATTCTCTGTTTCATTTATGTGTGCTCCAATCTTGACTAATTCCCTCTTTCTGCTAGTTTTGGATTCACATTGCACTTAATTTTCCAGTTTTTTAAATTATAAAGTTTAGTTGTTTTTAAATCCTTCTTGTTTTAAAATATGTGTATAGGTATACATTTCCCCATTGCCACTTCTTTTTTTGCATCCCATAAGTTTTGGTATGTTGAGTCTTCATTTTCATTTGTCTCAAGATATTTTCTTGGGCTGGTATTGTGGTGCAATGGATTAAGCTGCTGTCTGAGATTCCGGCATCTCATATGAGCACCAGACCCAGCTGCTCCATTTCCAATTCAGCTCCCTGTTAATGCCTGGGACAGCAGTGGAAGGTGGCTCAAATGCCTGGGTCCTTGCCACCCATGTAGGAGACCTCACTGGAGTCCCAGACTACTGACTGACCTGGCCCAGCCCTGGCCATTGCAGCCATTTGGGGAATGAACCAGAAGACAGAAGTTCTCTTTTTCTGTCCCTCTCTCTGTAACTCTTTCAATAAATATTTAAATCTTTAAACATACAAAAAAGGTATTTTCTGATTTCCTTTGTGACTTTCTTTGATCCATTGGTTAATTAAGAGGATGTGGTTAAATATCTACAAACTTGTTAATTTTCCAGCTTTCCTTCTGTTACTGATTTCTAACATCATCTCACTGCAGTTGGATGCTATGTATGCCATGCATGTTTTAGGAACATGGATATCAAGGGAGACATTATTCAGTCTATCTTAGCCACTTATGTTCTTCATTTCCTTTATGCCACTTACTATTGTCTGCTTTTCCTTATTAGTTTACACACATATTTTGTAAAAAAATTATTTATGTATGTATGTGTTTACTTGAAAGGCAAAGCAAGAGGGGGGAGAAAGAGAGAGAGAGAGAAAGAGAGAGATTCTCCATCCACTCTCTTACTCTACAAGTGTTCATAATGGCTAGGCTGAAGTCAGGAGCCTGGAGTTCCATTTGTGTCCCCCACGTGGGTAGCAGGGGTTCAGGTATCTGGACAATCATCAACTGCTTCCTCAGGTGCATTCACAGTGTCCTGAATTGGAAGCAAAGCAGCTGGAACTCAAACCACTGCTCTGATGTAGGATGCCAGCGTCAGAAATGGTGAATTAACCTGTGGCACCACAGTGTTGATCCCGGAATCTGAGGTCACAGGCAGCACACCATGCTACCTCCTTTTGTTTTTCTGTTTTCATTGTTTTCTATGCAACCCTTTGATTTTAAAGCACATGTCATTTGTGAACACAATTTCCTTGAACTTTGCCTACATTACCCCTTTTTGAACCAATGTAATCATTTATTGAATAGAATTAACTCATGAAGGAATAAATCATAATGACTACTATCTAATTCTGTCAAATCCCCTATTCTTTGCCTATTAGAGACATCAGTCATAAATTCCCGCTTTTTTTTATTAAAAGATCATTCAAAGTACAATTTGAATCATGTATCTTTCTGAAATCTCTGACCTTAACTTCCTTTTTTTTGTTTTACTTTTTTTTTTTAAAGATTTATTCATTTATTTGAAAGTCAGAGTTACAGAGAGGCAGAGAGAGAGAGAGATCTTCCATCTGCTGGTTCACTGCAATTGGAACTGCAATTGCTGCAATGGCCAGAGCTGGGCCGACACGAAGCCAGGAGCCAGGAAGTTTTTCCAGGGCTCCCACATGGGTGCAGGAGCTCAAGGACTTGGGCCATCTTCTGCTGCTTTCCCAGGCCATAGCAGAGAGCTGGATTGGAAGTGGAGCAGCCAGGACTGGAACTGGTGCCCATATGGATGCCAGCGCTACAGGCGGTGTCCTTACCCGATACTCACAGTGCTGGCCCCCCTGACCTTAACTTTAATCAGTTCTCCCTGTGCATAGCTTTAGGTCTAAGTTATAAGAGTATTTTACTTATACAAATAAACAGCATCTATGCACTAAAAAGCATACATGCTGCCTGAAGATTTAATGTTGAAAATACAAATGTTATCACATTTCTTCTAGAGCCTATTAAATTTCCTTACTTGCTTAACTGGGGAACAGTGATTATCCCAATGAATTGATAAAGAGTGCAGGAATGGAGAATAAGAAGCCAGCTGCATAAGCCAGTCTACAAGATAGGAATGGTAAAATCCCAGTGGCTTGCAGGGACATTACAGAAGTTGAGCTGATAGAACTTGTTGAAAAATGGATCTGAGTATTGATCGAGGATCAAAATTCCAGGATGATTTCTAGGTTCCTGAGAAGTTATGGTGCCATTTCATGAGCAAGGGGCATGTTTGGAGGGGAAAAGACATAACACAATATTAAAATTCTAGATTTCAAGCCTAAAGGCCTGGTAAGTGGATACATATCATAAATCACACTTCCTAAAGGCTCCTTTGGGCATAGGAAGGAAGTTGTTTGAAATCGTCATCTGAAATAGCTTTAGCAAAAAGGAAAGAAAATAGAACCTTGGCAAACTGATCATCCTTAAACAAATTAACTTGTCTACATCAAACTATATATTATTTCAGAGGAGACGTTTAATCCCTCCCCCCTTCCTTTTTATGACTGTCTTTGGACAGTACCAAGGTACTTCAACAAGTTCTTGGAAAGATGGAATTAAGGTAAATTTGCTTTGGTGCAAAAAATATAAAATCCATGCATAGTTTTTTCATAAAACACATTTCCCGTGAACTTTTTGAAGATACCTTGTATGCATGAATTTCAAAAATTTTTGCATCAAAGTAAATTTATACTTTAATTCCATTTTCTAGGAACACTTTGACATATCCTCAGATTTTTATATTCAATTATTGCTTGTTTTTTCAAATATTGTTGGCATGATTATTTTGTTAGTAATTTATCCAAAAGCCTAAAAAGGAGAGTAGTTTAAATTGGTCATATATGACATCTCTTCTTTTTAAAAAGACTTAATAATTTATTTGAAAGGCAGAGTGTCAGAGGCAGAAAGAAGGATTTTTTTTTTTAACTAGGTAGAGTTACAGACAGAGAGAGACAGAGAGAAAGATCTTCCTTCCGTTGGTTCACTCCCCAAATGGCCTCAACAGCCAGCACTGCACCGATCCAAAGCGAGGAGCCAAGTGCTTCCTCCTGTTCTCCCATGCGGGTGCAGGAGCCCAAGCAGCTGGGCCATCCTCCACTGCCCTCCCAGGCCACACCAGAGAGCTGGACTAAGAGGAGCAACCGGGACTAGAACCCGGCGCCCATATGGGATGCCGGCGCCGCAGGTGGAGGATTAACCAAGTGAGCCACAGCTGCTGGCACCACAAAGAAGGATCTTTGATCTGCTGGTTTACTCCCCAAATGGCTAAACAGCCATAGCTGGGCCAGGCCTACACAAGGAGCCAGGGACGCCATTCTGGTTTTCCCAAATGGGTGGCAGGAACCCAAGTACTTGATCCTTCTTAGGTCACCTTCTAGAAATCTGGCATCACACTTAAACACTTCCTTGTGTTCAGGACAGCAAAATCATCACAGTATTCTTTTGATTTCACTCCTAAATGCATCTTGATATTTGTTTCCACTACCTTGCTCCAAGGCAACTATTACTTTCAGTTGGGCTACTGTTATGCTATCTCCTGTCTTGCTATATGTTTATCCTAAACCAGTCCATTTTCCACATAATATTTTTGAAAATCTTTTAAAGTTACACTTCTTTGGTGTGGGGAGAACCCTCAATATACCTACAAGGGCCCTGAAATCTGACTTTCTCTTGCCTCTGCATCCTTTTCACTTCAGGATTTGCCATAACGCATTTGTTTCTGGATTACGATCGAGCTGCATTAAACTTCAGGGCCTTTCCATTTAGAACTCCCCTAGTCTTGAAGGCTCTTTCTCATCTTCTCTAATTTATCATAATGAATTTCCTCAGTAAATATCATCCTTCCCATAAGCTTTTTTTTTTGACTCCTCTCACACAAGTGTCAGCATGTAATAATTAACTAGTTATTCATAGAACTTGTTTTAATGTCTGGTTCTCTACTTAGATTATGCATTCCATGAGGCCAGACAGTATGTCTACATTGTCCACTTAGGGAGTTCCAGAACTTTGAGTATTATCTCCATTAAAGCTGATACAGGATACGTAATTCCTCAGTCAAAATTAAATGTTATATAAGGGGAAATCACTTCCAGGGAGGTATTCAGAAATGGACACTATCAATCATGTTATAATCTAACAGAAGAACTGGAAACACAAATTGACACAACCTGTATTACAATATGTTTTAAATTAGTTTTCAAAATCTTTAAAGCTTAATCTCTTCTACTCTGCCATTCCAAATCAGATAATTTATCCAAAGGGAACATTCATATATATATACATAATTAATTTACAGTATATTTATGTAAGCATTATTTACAATATAAAAAACTTAAAGCCAATAAGTTGGAGATTAGCTTAAAGAATAATTAGCAAGATTTATCAGTGTAAGTTTTAAAAACATTTTCATATAGTTTTAAACATTCAGTTAATTTTTGTGTGCATTTCTTTTGGGGAAGAAAATTAAGTTGTATGGGAAATTCTAAAAGCATATATGAAAAATTAAATCATCTGGACAAAAAATAAAACTGAATCTTTAATTTAGAATGGTAATCCATGTCATGAATTGTGATTAAACAGTAACAGAGATAAGGTCAAGAAATGGAGAGAAAAAAATTATGTAAGTGAGGTTATTTTGTAAAATCCCCCTACAAACAATTGCTGCTTCTAGGAGAGAAGCTGCAATTTATCCTCTGTTCTTGCTCATAACAAATCTTACATTGGAAATATTAAAAGGCCCTGAGTCTGTTTTTAAAACCAATATGTTACCATTGAATCATTTTGTAGTACCTGTATACCTGCTATTTTTTTCTATCAGTTAACATACTGTTGAATTAACATTCTTTAGTCACACACTTTTCTGGATAGGCATAGGAGACATAAAGCACATATAAGGTGTGGCAGAAGCCTTCCCTGTGTTTGTAGGGTCATTGGATAGATAAGATAGATATACATAGCCTTAACATAATGATGTTTTAAAGAATAAATCACTAAGACTCTCACCTCCACTCTCCAAAAATAAATAAATAAATAAAAACGGCCTATAGACATCAAATGGCCAAGGAAGCTGGGAGAGGCAAAGATAAATGCGTGCACTTGGCTGTGTGGTTGTGGGCAGCTTTTGGAAAGGAGTACTTGGAGCTGGTGCTCTCACTAAGGACACTTCCCAAGGAGGAGATGCCTCGCGGTTCACTTCAGGTTGTGTGGTACCCTGTTCATTTTAGAAATGCATGGAATTATTTTAATGGAACAATGTAATATGGACATTGAACAGTGATGCTGACTTGTTAATACTCATAATACTCTTTATAGCTCTTCGGGATGCTGGGAAACAGTCTATTAATAGTGACTGGAAGATTGAACATTCTGGAGCATTCAATTTAGCTGGAACCACCGTCCATTACATCAGACGTGGCCTCTGGGAGAAGATCTCCGCCAGAGGTCCTACTACAGCACCTTTACACCTCTTGGTATGAGGGACGAGTTGGTAACATTGCATTCTCAACTTCTCACGGCAAAGATATTCCTCCTGTGCCTGCTCCAATCTTTTCTCCCAATCTGAATTGTGGGATATGCATTTAAAATTAAGAGGTGGATTTTTAAGTTTTCAAAATGTGTTTTAAATCATGATACCTAAAAAGCAGCAATTGTTCCAAAAGGAGCAAGATGTTTTATGAAGTCATAGACTCAGTATAGAGATGGATCACCAGACAATAGGAACCATTTTTCCCTAAAAGTATACATTTACCAACCAGAGTCGATGTCTATCAACAGGGTGCAATAATATGGTAAATCATAGGGTTTCATACATTACCATTGTCTGAATCTATATAAAATGTCTTTCATCAGTTATTATTTTACCTGGAAAAAGAATTTGGTAAATGTATCTAGCAGTGCTCTCAATTATACTTTTATATTTTCTTCCTAAGTTAATGTTTGGGATGATAACTTTCTGTACAATATGTCAAAAGACTAGGTTTGAGTTAGGATAAAGTTTCGAGGGCAAGAATCAGTGCAAAGCAAACCTAGCCAGGCTGGTGGCAGGTCCACGTGCTCCATCCAGTCAGGAATGTCCGTGCTGTGGCACAGAAGACAGAGGGCTGATTACACTGCTGGGGTGAGTGTTTCATTCTAGTGGCAAAAAAAGTCTAAAATTCAAACTCTTCAATAGAGGCCACGCATAAAACTACTCTATAATATAGTTGTTTATTGGGAGTATGGTATGCCACATTATTTAAGAATAATATTTAAGAACTCAGCGTGAGAAAATCTAGGTAGTGTGCACAGTGTTGTCCAATAAATTAATTAGCTGTGAATAAAACAGCACTTCTCTATGCTCCTTCTCCTGGAAAAAGCTTAGATCCAAGTCCTTTATACCAAGTAGCTTTGGATTGTAAACAGACATGTATTCTGAGTAATTATTTTGTGTATCACTCCATAATGCTCTTGGATCCTATTATCTAATTTCACTTGGAAACTCTACTTTGCCCTGTGCCATCTGGGAGGGTATGGGTGTTGTAGGGCATGAACAATACCCAGCCCCTCTGTGACTGGATTATTTAAGATAAAGTCATCGGCCCCCGTGATTTAGTCATTGGGTTACAGAAAACACCATTACGTTTGCCTGACTTATGTAAGTGTAACCTACATTTTTTAAATGGGACTAGACCAAAGCTCCTGTCCTGAGCCTCTGCTTCAAAATCTTACAACAGTCTGTACTGGATCTCAGTGTTGGGTACAGGGGATTTTCCTGCCTCAGAATCCGTAATCTGACTGGTAATTACCGTGGTTTTTCCTGGAAGCATGAAGCATAATTAAAGTCAGTGAACTATGTCTAAAAGAAGGCATCTATGTGACCTGGATTTATTCAGTAATCCAAAGGAAACTGCACTTCTAAGATATTTTTCTTTAATGACTATTACAGACTGAAAGCTGGTACTGAATTCTGAAAAGCAATACCTTCAGCTGCCATGCGTCAGTGTGTGCCCCTAGCCTGTAACAGGGTCACACTTTCCTTTTTTGCGAAGAATACTGCCAATTTCAAATGGCTTAAGAGCTACTGGATTTGTATCCAATGATTGTATTGTATTCAAAGACAATCTAAAGTTTTATCAATGAAAAGGCAGTTTGTTAGGAAAAACAGACATGTTTTCCTGTAATTAAGTCATTATTTTTATGTGCATTTCATCAATGTGAAGCCATCTAATCATCTGTTTATGACAATACACTCCTTTTAAAACCACATTTAAATTCTCTGTCTTTAATCTCATTAGGATGAAAGTCACTTATATTTGGCAACCTGAAATATGATTATTTAAGCCCAAACCAGTGCTGTGTCATACTCAGAATTAGTACCCAGCATGTTGGGCATTAGGAACTTATAAGCTATTATTTTTATTACTAATATAGTCGTTTCATAAATTCAACACCCAAGTTCCCCAATCCACAGATTAAAATATGTTTTAGTAGTTGTTTTGATATATTGAACAAACCTTGAGAAAAAAATAATAAAGAAAATACTATATACAGAAATGTTCAGCCCCTTACCCTGGCTTATTTATATTTTTTGCAGAGTATTAATTTTTAATTATCATTACCACAGCTGTGTTGATGAAGGTTAAATACTGAACAAAGTTCCTTAACAACTGAGTGAAATCTGAAAATGCAGGCAGAGTAGTATTTTTCTGTGGATCACACGGAATCATCTGAACTGCTTCCATAAATTGTAAGAGCCACAGAAGTAATATATTTCAGGTAGTTGTTTCTGACATAGTTAACTCTAAATAGATTCATAAAGTAATGCATTACCCATTCATTCCCTAAAATATCTCTGTGGTCCATGTGTGTGTAAGTGCCCATGATGACCCAGTACTCAGCCTGGTACTGCACCGGTGGAGGACAAAATGCTCATAAGCCCTGCTTATTCCTCTTTGCAGGCATTCCCACATATCCTTTGTGGCTTATTGAGCTGTTTAAGTATATGCATATAACTGTACTGCTAATATTTACTTAAAATTTCTTTTTAATATAGGTTTACTTTCAAAGAAAACAGTCTTTACTACAAATGGAAAAGCAGTAATGTTTCCAAAAATAAAAGTTGACTGTAAGCATACATTGGAAGGCAGTTATCTGGTTGGCTTAGAACTTCTCTGCCCTCATGAAGTACAGTGATGCCAAGTCTTCTCCCTCCTCCGCTGTTAACAAAGGGACTTCCTGTCCATTTCTCTTTTTTGTATGAGTGGAAAGGCTACATTTGTATTATATTGTGGGTCACATCTTGATGTTAAGTGGGATGGATATCTCTGCCCCCACAAACCCTACTCCTCCACCAGATTCATCATCGGCATGTGTCCTGCTTTGTGAAAATGTCTGGTTCATCAAATTCAAAGAAAATGGTCTGGTATCTCTGACCTCATAAAAGGGCTTTTCTTCTTGATGTCTTTAGATCAAAGGTAAGTGTGGCAATCCAGACTTTTCAAAAGCAGGACAGTTTCAACATTTGAGAGTGATTTCACTTATCTGTTCTGCATTAAAGAAGCATGCTCACCATGCAGCAAGCGTTTGGAGGCTTTAAGATCCTTAAATGCTTCGCATTGAATTTGCTCGTTTTACCTGTCTGCCTTGATCATGTTTATACCACAGGTGCTCCTGTTTCAAGACCAGAACTACGGTCTTCATTATGAATACACTATCCCCTCAGACCCTCTGCCAGAGAACCAGAGCTCTAAAGCGCCTGAGCCCCTCTTCATGTGGACACACACAGGCTGGGAAGATTGCGATGCCACATGCGGAGGAGGTGATGCATTTTAAAATACTTATCCTTGCAAAATGGCCGTTGTGTTCTGATGAATGACTGATAATAGGACAGCTCAAAACCCCTAATCTGCAACTTCAAAATTCATAAGTGACTGAAGACCAGCACGTAAAGGTAGACACATACGTACATAGCTTGGTGGCCAACTACCTGAAATATTTTGTGGCAAATCTTCCTTGAAATGAAGAAAAGCTGTTTATAATTGTTACATATCTCTTAATATGACTACTCATTGCATTGTACTGAGTAATGTACTGATATTTACAATCCACCAGATCTCCTAGAGACCATTTGTTAGGTTTACACACACACGTGCACACAGACACACAGACACACACATATGCACTTTGTATTGCTTCTGTAAAATATCAGAAGTTCTAATTCCCAGACTACACCTGCCCATGGGAGTTTCTGACCTAGACTAAATGTAAGAATACTTTGATAGTATATCAGGCATGGAAAGCCAAGACACTCTGGAAAAAAAAAAAATGACCTAAATGAAAGATCTCTGTGAGTGAGATCCCAGCGGAAAGAATGGGCCATCAAAGACATCAAAGAAGGAAGTACCTTTCTCTGAAGGGAGGAGAGAACTTCCACTTTGATTATAGCCTTGTCTAAATAAGATCGGAGTTTGCAAACTCAAGAGGCTTCCATAGCCTTGGCAGCTCATGACAAGAGCCTCGGGTGATTCCTGACGTCATAAACAAGAGTGTCAATTGTTAAATCAACAACAGGAGTCACTGTGCACTTACTCCCCATGTAGGATCTCTGTCCTTCATGTGCTGTACTATGTGAATTAATGGTATAACTAGTACTCGAACAGTACTTTACACTTTGTGTTTCTGTGTGGGTGCAAACTGTTGAAATCTTTACTTAGTATATACTAAATTGATCTTCTGTATATAAAAATAATTGAAAATGAATCTTGATGAAGCATGAGATGGGAGAGGGAGTGGGAGATGGGATGTTTGCAGGTGGGAGGGAGGTTATGGGGGGAAAAACCTTCTATAATCCAAAAGTTGTACTTTGGAAATTTATATTTATTAAATAAAAGTTAAAAAAAATAGGATACTTTGACAGAGTAGTATTCAGCATGCTTCTTTGTCATCTGTATACTTAAGCTAAATACATAGAGCATGCAAATGTCTTCACTTTCTCATTTCTAAGAGGGTATTACTATTCTCAAATAATATAGAAGCTTTCTAAAATTTTGATCAAAGATTTTCTGTTTTTATTTTTCTATTTTATTTTTTTGCAAGGCTGAGAGAGAAAGAAAGAGAGAGCAAGCAATCTTCCATCCATAGGTTCACTACCCAAATGCTCACAACAGCAGGGGATGGGCCAGGAATCAGGCAAACAAAACCCAGTCCAGGTCTTCCATGTGATGGCAAGAACCCAAGTGCTCAAGCCATCATCTGTTGCCTTCCAGGCTGTATATTAGCAAGAAGCTAGGATCACAAGCAAGGGAGCTTAAGGCACTATAATATGGGATGTGGGTGTCCCAAGCAGTGTCTTTAACAGTTGTGCCAAATTCCTGCCCCTCTTCTTTTATTTCTGTATTAGAAGTTGAGGAAACAAAAGGGTGAAATTACTTCACCATTAAATGTAATATTAGGAACTCATTTAATCCAAATCCTTTATGTTACCAGTGAGACAGTTAAGTCCTGCAGGCTGGGTGATTGCTGTTGATCACAGAACCAGTTCGTGGTTAGGCCAGGTTAAGATGCCAGGCCATGAGACTTCACACTTCCCTTTGTATCCGTGTATATCAGCAATATATTATTTCAGTTTTTTCCCACTTAATAACAAATTTTCCACACCTCTGTACCAATAATCCCACTAAGGCTAAAATGAACCATTAAGTTACACAGAATTGTGATATATGCCCCTACTGTGTATGTCAGATGAACAGGTGTGCATGAAGCAGTCAACTGTCTTGTATTTTCTGGCAAGGAAACTATTGAAATGCCATCCTCCAGTGTTGCTGCAGCAGACATGGAGAAGGTGCACGAGGGACTGGCATGAGGGGAGTGTGTTAAGGAGGGGCGAAGACAAAACAAACATACTATTAAGTAACATGGTATCAAACTGTGATGCTCTGGATAAAAAAATAAATAAGGAGAGGAGATAAAGGCAGTGAAGATGAGAAGTAAAGTTACAGTTTTCAATATGATGGTTAGACCCCTCAGGGAAGATCACACTGACTAAAAAGACGGAAGAGGGTTTGTGCAAGCACCAACTTCAATGGTTCCTAGAGACAAAGAGTTTTTAGCAGTGGTTCAGAGACAAAAGCAGAGTTGATTGCTCACAGAAAAGCCAGAATGCCGTATGGCCTTCCCGTTTGTGGAGTGCTGTGGGACACAGATGGGGAGGTCTGGGATTGAAAAGCAACTTATTTTGGTTTATGTTTTATGAGGTTGTTTCTGTTTCTGAGTGGGGAGTGGTAAAGGGCAAAAGCAGAGATGTCAGTAAGCACATTAGTACAATAATTCGGGGGGGATCTATCATAATTGGAATACTGTGGTAGCATTGGAGGAGGGGAAGTGGTCAGGTTCTGCATCATCTGGAAAGCAGAACGAACAGATTATGTTGATGGACTAGATTTGAAGTCAGGGGCACAGGGAGATGCCAAGCATGATGTTAATGGCTTTTGTCAAGCAACTGGCAGAATAAAGTCACAGTTGACTTACCTGGGAAAAACCCTGGGATAGCAGGATGTGGAGGGACTAGAGATTCAACCTAAATTTGGGGTGCTTGTTGGTCATCTATGTGTAGTGTCAAGTAACCAATTGGGCATATAAGTCTGGCATTCCCGAGAGACTATTAGGCTAGAGATGCAGAGTATATGGGTGTTTTCTTGAAATTCTTAAAGTCACCAAAGGAGTGGGTAAAGAAAGGACAAACTCATTAGAGAACTGAGACGTTGGGTCCTTTAGTATTTAGTTTGAGAGATGAGGAACCAGAGAAGCTGATTAAAATAAGTAGCCAACAGCAACAAAGGAAAAAAAAAAAAAAAAACAAGCTTGGAAGAATACATTCCTGTAAGGCAAGTGAGATACTATCTAAGGAAGAAGAGAATAATTAATTGTCACAAAAGCTGTTAATAAATTTTAAATGATCTGGACAGAGAATTGAATATAATGTTAAAATTTACATATGTTACATTATAAATTTATTATTTATTATATTTGAAACATGGGGGTTAACAGGCCTTGTAAAAGTTATTTTTAATGAAGTGGTTGGCTCAAAAATCGAAGTGGAGTGTATTCAAGAGAAAACAGCCGAAGAATTGGAGAAAAGAACTCCTGGTAACTCGAGAAATGTTGCTGAAAGTTGAACAGAGAGACATGGCAGCAGCAAAAGGGGAATATGAGTCAGAGGAGTTTGTTATTGTTTTTAGTAGGGAAAATTATACATCGCTGTTTGCCAATGTGCATTTTCTAGAATAGAACAGGAAACTAATGATGCAGAGAAAAAAAGCAGATATGATTTTGGAGAGATATTCAGATAAATGGGATGGTGAAATTGCCTTTAGACAAAAATATAGATAGCCTATGACTAGTAAGAGCAGAAAACACAGGTATTTGGAATTTGTGGTGGTAATTTGCAGGGCAGGGAAGGGGTTGCCTTTCTGAGGGTCCAAGTATTGAAAAGTAGGTATTGAGTTCTGGTGAGAGAGGTTGGGAAGCAGTCATTTAGAGAATGAAAACGAATAGAACTTGTATGTACATTTGATGGTATGGTACCACTAATGGTCCACTTGAGGTTAATGTTCATGAATTCATATGACACCAGTCCTCCTGATGCTCTGCTACCCTCCATCTATGAACAGTATACAGATGCTTCTTGCTGGGTCTTGTTATTAGCACATGACGTGAGCTCCTCTGTCCTCCATTTCTGCCTGTTGATACCCATATACACCAAATTTCCTGTTCATCTGCTCCACCCATTCTTCACTGATGCCAGGGCCCGTCTCACTTAAAGGGTTCATATCCTCCAACCAAATAAAAAATAAAAACCCAGGGGTAGACATTTCGCTTAGCAGTTAGGATGCACACATCCTTATCATTGCATAGATTGGAGACCTCACTGTGCTCCCAATTCCAGCTTCCTGCTTATGCAGACTCTGGGAGGCAGTAATGACAGTTCAAGTAGTTGAGTCACTGGCACCCACATGGGGAAAACTAGTTGAGTTTCTGGCTCTGCCAAGCCTGGATCATTATGGGTATTTGTAGAGTGAACCAGTGAACCAGCTAATAGACTCACTCCTCTCTCCCTCTCTTTCTCTCTCTGCCTTTCTCCCCCTCCTCTCCCTCCCTCTCTCCCCCTCTAAGTAATAAAAACAAACAATAATTTTAAAAACCACAAACTGAAAGAAACTCTAAATGAATTCTGCATAGTTGCAATTGAATCTAATGGATTATATTAAAGTTCTAGTTAATAAAACGCAGGTAAGATTCCTAGTCAGGTCCACAGTCCCACTGAACAGCCTTGATTCCCATTATGGTATTGGCTATGGGAGAACGATGTGATAGAGAGACTGATTATTGGTTCATGTTGTAGCACTGAAAAGTCATCATGGAAATCTGTTTATATTTAAAGACAGGGAAATACATGCCCCATAAATTTTATTATCCTGTTACTTTTCTTTTTCTACACTTGTGATCTAACAACCACATCAGAAATAGCAGAAAATAGAACTTGTCAGCCTTCCAACTGAAAAAGCAAATTGTTTAAGGCTAATTTTTTGCCCACAAATTATATTAATTACTTTAGAGAATATGTTTCTCGAGTTTCTAAACTTTAAAGAACAGAGATTCACTATAAATTGTTTAGTTTCAGAGTCAAAAAGAATATTAGATTTCTGAAGCATGACTTCTTAATTATCAACGTGAAAAAACTGAACCACATACATCAAAGTGACTTCCCCAGGTCACATGGTCCATGAGGGGTGGAACCAGGATGAGAATCAGAACCCCTAAGGTCTAGTCTGCTTTCCTTCTCCTTCTGCTGCCTTCAAGAATGGCTGACAAGGCTTACTGTAGTTTCTTTCAATAAAGTAGAACATGTCTCTAAGAGATTATTTACATTTTTTTTATTCAAAGAGGTGTCCCATTATATTGTTTTGAATAAGAATTTAGATATGCCCTTACTTTTATTTCAGATCATAGATGTGGTAAAATAGTCCTAACTGTACACAACTCCAATGTGATTTGTGCTTGAGTAGATTCCTTCTGCTCTCTGCTCCACTGTGTTTAGTCAACAGTTTTCAATTATCTCTGAATGTATTAATAGGGCACATATTCATTTCAATGCCAAAACATTTCTGGGACTTTTATTATTTTCCTGTGCAGTTCATAAATAAGGTCTATGGACAGGATCTGTAGCATCGCATTATTGCTGAATTTATGTCATCAATTTTATAGCCAGAAAGAGCTTTGTAATCTTTCAGTGTGTTCATGAATTAAGTGAGAGTAAGTTCAAAGCACAGAACATTGGAAACAGATTCATGCAAAATTTATCTTCCACAGCAAGCAGAAATAATAATAGCATTATCTATTTCATAGGAATATATTAGGTAAGAGCAAATAAAGTATCACAGAACACTATAAAATATCAGTGCTTGTCATGTTATTTTTCTAATTCTATTGTAAGATATTGGATTGCCAGTCTTAAGTGAAGAAAAAAGTTTTAAAAAATAACTAGTGTTGCTAGTGAAATTATTATCATAATTATTTTATGTCAGTGTCTCATTTTAAAATAGTAACTCAAATAAAGAAAATGGTAACTCAAACTTAATTCCTCATGTACTTCTATTAATGTATTAATACCCGTTGTTACAAGGTATTAAAAGCCCAAGGCATAAGTTCTTTCTTTTACAGTAAATATTATCTTAAAATATCGAATGCATGGTGATGATCGCAAGTAAATTTCCCAGCAGTTTTCTATGGACACAAGCTATCATACACTTTTCATCACAGTCCAGTGATCGTACAATGGAAGACTGAGTGGATTTTGTATTTTAGCCTTGGCCAGTGAAGCTAGTCATTTTATTCTCAAACAGTTTAACAATCTATCCATGAAACCAATGTTTACTTTGCACTGGAGTTCTGAAGCATCTAATAGTATTTGGAAGAATGTTTTAAATTTAATTTGGCACCTCAAAAGTTTAGACCAGATCACTGGAAAGTTATTTTTGACATTAGAGGCCTGTTTTAAGTGATCTTGGACTTCAGAGGTATTGAAGATGTATCCTTCCATGATGTCTGTCAGTTGTGTATGAAAAGTCATTGCACTGACTACACAATGTATTGACTACACGTAGTACTGACTACACTACTTGAGAATTTATTTTGACCTACTAGATGGATTAACAAAGTAAAATCCAGTATGGGGTTCCCAAAGATTCACTAACCCCTTGTGAAACAAATGAAGGGTTAAGTTTGCTTTTAAGGAATCCTAAATAGACCCATTTGAAGAAAAAATGGTAAACCAGCACTCCAAATTCTTCACATTGATTCCAAGCCCCTCCAACTTATGACTCTCGTACTTTCCACACTGCACTGTGAGATGGTCCTCACATAGCTTTCTTTGTCTCTACCTAGATTGTAAGGAGGTATCCAAAACTTTGGTTCCAAATTGAGAATAATTTCTTAGTATATAAATGCTCAAACCTTTTAGAATCTTTTAGAAATATGTTTGATGGAAAGAACATTTTTAAGGTGCAGTTTTCTGGTCTTTCCCTTTTCAAGTATTATGAGTGCATATACCCAAATAAATGACAATAGCTGAAGAAAATGCACCAAAACATATATTCTTTCCATTTTCTTCTGCAATGTTTTACTTCAATAATATTTACTACAATCATGTATTCTACTTTCCTCAATGGAACAGAAATATAGAAATGCTTTTATATTAATGTAAACTCTTTATATACTTGATTTTTAATACCTAAATTATAATCCACGAATTAGATCTGCCATACAAAACTACTCCCCATAAATGGTCATTTTGTTTGCAAATTATTTTTTTCACCATTCAAAGAAACACTGTGTTGATCAACCTCATAGAACAGATGTGCTGAGGGCTTAAATTGCACAGCCTTATTTTAGTCATTCATTCTTTTACCAGCACTGACTGTACGTACACTATTGCTAGGTCATTCTACAATGCTTGCTTCCTGCTTTAAGAGAACTCACTGTCTATCTAGTAGGAGACAGATAATAAAAATGCCATGCAGAGCAGTAAAGGGATATAGAAAGCCTTCTAGGTAAACACATAGGTGCAAAAACACTGCAACCAATGACAATGTTTATTACAGAATGCAAAGTAAGAGGACTGGGCAGTGGGACATGACTTGCTTGCAGATGCAGGAGGAAATCCAGTGCATGAAGGATTAACACTCAAGTTAAACTTCGCCCAACTGACTGATACATCTGTATGCATGGAAAGGACAAGGTCAGATTGGATCATATACTGGATGTTGTATTATACAAAATAAATTTTTATTAAAAAATGAAGTAGACTTTGTAATACTACGGCTGATCCCTTTGGGAAGATATTTTATAGGGATATAAAACAGAATGGCCAAGAAGTAGATAACATGATGAAACTTTGGAAATTGTTCCAGTTTTTTTTACATGTATGCATAAAAAGCAGTCAGCATTTTACATAATTCTGAGTACAGCTTGAGATCCCTACTTTATATAAAAGGTTTTCTCATCCCATCAGCAACTCTACTGATTGCTGAGGTGTCAATTCTAGTGTTTATAGAGGGGCTTCCCAAAGTCAACTTGTGACTTTTTAAAAGAAAATAATATAATTATTTATTAAAAATAGATAAATGTATGCCCACCCATAGAAAATTAGGTAAGTTCCCCAGATATCTTTTACAAAAACAAGCTCATTGGTCATAAGACATACACTGATTACTCCAGAGGCTAATGATCAGTCACATGCTTTGTTCATAAAGATTTTGCTTATTCCTAGTGATGAATTTATTCGCCCATTAATTCAGGCAGGAAACTGGCTCTTTCCATTGAATGGGAGATGTGTCTCCTACCAGGTGCTGTGGCACTGCATGAGTCTACACCAAGGAACTAACAACCAGAAGGGCCTTGAGACAGACATCCAGCCACAAGAAACATCCTGAACCTGTACCTGTCCTTTCAACTTTAACTTGACCTCCTGTACCCAAATCAAGTGAAAGTAAAAAATACCCCAAAGCTATTCAAAGTAGCTCCTCTCTCTCTCGACAGCCCTTCTCTCCTTCTTCCTTGATTCCACCACCCTCTTTGTGTTACTTGAATGACACAGTGACCCCTCTGCGACCAGCCCAGTCTTACATGTTTGGCATGAAAAGCATGAAAGCCCTGAGCTTCCTAATTATCACTGCCTGACAGTCATAGCACCCCAACTAATGGGCCTTCCAATCATGATCCAGAAGGCTCATGGCTTCTTCTTAATCCCTTACGAGCATCCGACTTTAGCACCGATGGCTGGTTTCACTACTTTACAATGTCAAACAATACATTAAAAATAGATTCTAAATCTTGTGAAGATGTTTTGCTTCTTTTACTTTGAGGAAAAGTACATAGAAGACTTCTATAGAGAAAAAGAAATTAGAACATGCTTACTGTACTTTTTAGTATAAAATTAATAGGAAAGGTGTTCACAAGGAAGTATACTTATAGGGCTCATGTAGAAATGAAAACAGCATACAGATTGTCACTTTTACCTCCTATAATCAGACTTTATCAAAAAAAACAGAGAAAGTAAAAATGTCAGTTTTCTGTAAGATAGTGAAATATGTTAAGAGCCTCATGTTTTTTCTTAGAGAATATGACAATCATTTGAGAATATATATTTCTAGAATTCTTGGGATCTAGATACAATACAAGTGAAATTCTGAGATGGGCACTAGTACAACAGTTACATCCCCACTTGGGACACTGGCATTCCATATCCCAGTGCCTGATTCAAGTCCTAGTCCTCATCTTCCAATGGAGCTTCCTGCTAATATATGCCCTGGGAGGCAGCAGGTGATGGCTGAAGTACCTGGTGGGAGACCCAGATTGAGTTCCGGGCTCCTAGCTTCCCCCTAGTCCAGGCCTGGTTGTTGCCGGGATTTTAAGAGTGAATAAGCAGACTGAAAAATCTGTCTACCTTTGTGTCTATTACTCTACCTTTAAAATAAAATGAAAAATAATATTTTTTAAAAATATAAATATTAGCTAAACTCCACTTAAATTCACTTACCCATGTCTCAGTAGAAAGCACTGATGATACAACCCGATGATAAAATGCTCACGTGTGTTCATGAGCATGTTTCAATGCTTTCGTGAGGCCTATTAGAAAGAGTAGATTCCTGGGGCTGGTGTTGTGGCATAGCAGGTAAAGCCACCGCCTGCAACACCAGCATCTCATGTGGGTACCAGTTGGAGTCTTAGCTGCTCCACTTCCGATCCAGCTCCCTGCCAATGGCCTATGAAAGGCAGCAGAAAATGGCCCAAGTGCTTGGGCCCCGACAAACCTGAGGAGGACCCAGAGGAGGCTCTTGGCTCCTGGCTTCAGCAAGGCTCAGCCATGGCCATTGCAGCCATCTGGGGAGGGAACCAGCGGATGGATGATTGATCTTTCTGTCTCTATTCTCTCTCTCTCTGTAACTGTGCCTTTCAAATAAATAAATAAATATATATTTATATATATAAATATCATGGAAAATATTGCTTTCAACCCCTTAATGTTAAAAGATGGTTACAAATCCTCATATCTTTTCAACTTAGATTGCCACAATCACTTTGTATTATAAAACAGGCCTACTAAAAAAAAAAAAAATAGTTTACCTTTTAAGCCTAGGAATACATTTTGTTATGTCAATTATAAATCATATTTTCATCTATTTTTTAAATTATTTTTTAAAATTTTATTTTAGGTATACAAATTTGATATATTTCATTTATATAGACTTAGGAACACAGTGAAACTTCCAACCACTCTTCCTCCTCTTTCTTCTGCTAATCCCTCTTTTAATTTTTACAGTTATCTGTTTTCAATCTACTTTATACATATAAGATTAACCTTACACTAAGTAAAAAGTTCCACAAATAGTAAGAAGAAGAATAAACACTATTCAGGGCTGTAAACAGTCATCAAAGCTCAAAATTTCTTTAAAACATGTATGAAAACTACAGCAACCCTGTAAACATCTTCCACATTCATTGTATAAAGGCCTATAATGTTTCTTTACATGTGTATTTGTTCTTTTCAGGAGAAAGGAAGACAATGGTGTCCTGTACAAAAATCATGAGCAAAAACGTCAGCACTGTGGACAATAAGAAGTGCAAATACTTAACTAAGCCTGAGCCGCAGATTCGAAAGTGCAATGAGCAGCCATGTCAAACAAGGTAACCCCACTGTGGGAACAGGAAAGCACTGTTGGGACATGAAATTGTAGCCTTTAAGACATACAGGAGGGGACTGAAATCACAGTCTTAAAATCATTAAAGGGATATGTACCAAGACGTACACTTTTAAATAAGCAAGGGCTAAGAAAAGAAGTCTAAGATTTATGATTTTATGACTTCCACAGAGTGAAAACCGGCACTTGAGAACTGTCACTTCCTGGAAGTGGTGGGTGAGGGATGGGTATGAAGGATGGAGTCGAGGAGTAATTACAGTTGTTGGATAACCTATGGATGATCCCGTCAAAACTTTGGTTATTGGATTTAATTTAATTATTTGCTCCTGAATTCTCTGAAATGATGTTTTGGTACTTTTGGGGTGATATAAATCAATGGAGGCCTGGCCATGCCCCAGACTCCAGCAAAAGAACAAAGACACTGTGGACCTTCTGGTTCCTCACGGTAGATCCTAATTCCTCTGCTAGAGGTCACCATGCAAACTGCTTGGTTCCTGATCTCGAATCATCACACTTCTGACCTGGGTCCTAGTTATTAGATGGTGGCTGCTTGGTCCCCTCTGGTTTTTCCCCAGTGAATGCTAAGTAATAGAGCAGGCAAGAAACTCTCTAAGAGAAATGAACAATGCTGAGCAACTGGAAGTGGGGTAAAAATAAAGAAGGCCACATCCTTGCTATGGTGTAAATATGTTTTTTTTTTTCCTACCAACACTCATGTTAGGCTTGGTCCCCAGTGCAGCAATGTTGGGGGATAAGGCCTGGAGACAGTGTTTGTGTCAGGAGAATAATGCTTTCTCGTAGGAGCTGGTTAGCTATCCTGCCTTCTAGTTTACTCTGTGAGTTGATATAGTCTGAAAGCCTTACCAGAAGCTGAGCAGCTACCCATTGGCTTCCCAGCCTCAAGACCCATAAACTACAGTGAACCACTTTCCTTTGTAAGTTACCCAGTCTAAGGTATTCTGTTATAGCAACAGAAAATGAACTGAGACACTTTGTAACTGGAATGTCACACAAGGACATATACAGAAACCTGAGTTTCATATCAGAATAGTCTAATAGCAAGACTACGTCGCATGGCTGTCATCAGGTTTCTGAAAATCCACTTGCTTCCATACACTGATTAATGCTGCACTTGAGTGGGACTCAGACCCAGTATCAAAAGTCCTAAAAGCTTTTAGGGCCAGGATGTCGAAAAAAATGTAAGGCTAGATTGATTCCTCTATAATATGGGAACAGGGATATTTACGTTATCTAAGAATAACACTAGGAATTTAGTGAGGTTCATGAGTTAGGGTGTAGTTCTGAGTTCGCAGGTAGACAGAAAATTGATGGTCCGTTCACAGTAGCTTCTCCATTAGGGCCACAGTGAATTTATACAACTACTTTTTGGATATCCAAAGAAGGTGTAGCTTTCTTTTTTTTTTTACAGGGCAGCCTGTAATTAATACAGTTCTCCTCATGAACCTCATCACAAAGAGTAGGCACAATGTGGAGGGAATAGGAAGAAGGAGGAACAAAGTTATCAATTAACCATATTTGAACTTTTCTGCCTTAAACAATCTCCTGGAGGATTATTGTCATCCAGGCAAGTGCTTGGTTCTGGTTTCCCTAACCCTCTTTCCTCTCTCCTTTTGCTGGTATAGCATGCCATCCTGAGTTCATTCTATTTGTGCCTTGTTGTCAAATTCATTAAGTGCTATAGATCAGTAGATCTGGCTCATGGCATGTTAAGGAGAGCTTTAAAAAGTTTGAAAAATACTTTCTTTCTCTACAGAGTTGAAATTCCAAGGCTTCCTTCCCTGTGGAGCCAATGTATTTAAGGTACCAGAAGCTGATTATAACTTTTTTTTAACTCTGTATTCCTGCTCTAGCAGTACTACCCCCTACAAATAATGCTTCTAAGTGAAAAAGAGGGAAGAATGATATGTAAATGATGTGCAAAAGAGAAAAGTACAGTGATAAGCTTTCAGTTATGTCATGTACACTGTAACTTCCTAAAGCATTTTTATGATGCAGGCAGGGTGACCTAGAGATTCATCATTCTCCCAGTCAGATCCTAGGATCCTTTGCATCCAGTGCTGGAGAAACACATAAGCAGTGTTTTGGGCCTTAACTTTGGCAAGTCAAGATCTTCGGCCCTTATCATTAACCTCCACTCCTAAGAATTCTCTTTGTATATCCCTTTTAAAAGATATTAAAATATGACATATTTTGGGTTTAATTACTTAAATATTTTGAGACACCATTTCTTTTATGCTTTGTGTAATTTTTCCCTTCCTATCAATGAGCACAGCTTTCTCTGATAGACCAAGAATCTTGCATCAGCTGCATTGAGGACTGGAACATCTTTGTCCACCTCTAACCTGGCCTCTGAAGGAGCAGAGTGGATAGCACAGGCCATTTACTGTCCATTCACTGAGCTCAGTTGTCTTGGGGGAAAATGCCTCAACAATGACTCGGTATAGTGAGTAGTTTCAAAAGGTCAGTGTGTTTTTCGAGTGAAAAGTTTTTGCAGCTGGAGACTGGAGGGCTTCCTTCCCTTCCTTTATGTTATGAACCACCAAGAAGTGATGTCAGTGAGGTTAGCTAAAATATTGCCAAGTAACTGGACATGGGCAAGTGGGAAGGGTCATCCCAGGAAAAGCTTCCAGACTTGCTGACTCAGCACAGCCTTTCTTTCTCCTGCCTTTCCTCTTTCTCCACCTTGGGAAGAAATGTTCTAGTTTTATTGAAAAAGGCACCAAACAGCCTGATAGTACGCAATGTGTCAAATATAACAAACGTTACACCAGTAAATAGATGTGCAAGAAGGAGGCCTCTTACAGATAAGGAAATGGGATCATTACAAATTAGACTACATCTAAAATACAAAAAAAAATTTCTCATATTAGAATATATTTTACACTTATTTCTTATTTTGGAGCAGTTTTCCTAAGGGATAGAAGATCTAACTTTTTAGGATGACATGAACGATATCAAAAATTCATTTTATTTAAAAAATTTAAAAATTCAAGTACTTTTCTGTAGCATTTCCTGTGTTCCATGGTTGGAGGAAAAGGAGGCTTATGGATTTAAACGATGATTAATTCCTGGATATTCTCGTGTGGAAATATGAAATAGAAACTAAACTAAATTTGGGAGATATCTACTCACTTTAGGAAAAATCAGTAGGAAATTCTAAAGCCAAATGATAGATTTGCATCATTCCAGGTAGACTAGCAAACAAGAACCTTAAGAGAGTCAGTACAGAACTGTAAATGTTATTGTAGAATGTTGAAAACATAGAAGCATACAGTAATTTATTGTTAAATTATTTATAGATGAGAACACTAGGCCAGAAAGAGGATATGACTCTTCAAAACATGGGTCATTGCTAGGAATATATGGGCTTAGGTACTTTTGAAATAATTGAGGCTATTTTTGTAAAGACATAAATTCCATTTTCAAGAAATGTTATATGAGAAGTATCCTGGGTACAAATAAGAACAGGCATTGAGGAACCTACATATTATACAGGGACAGGAAGTCAAATTTCTTAGGTAGTCTTGCAGCCTCTCCACATCCCCAAGTCTTGGAGAATTCTACGCCAGGGTACAGCATGGTTTACTTGAAGAGGCTTTTCTAGGAGTTAAGACTTGGAGCTGGCAGTCAAGATTCTGGGCCATGAAGGAAGGTATGTTATGTATGTTATGTGCCATGAGGTGAAAATAGAGAGTATTTGGGAAGGAAACTCAGCATGTGGTTTATTTTGCAAACAAGTGGGAGATGAAGCGAATGAAACATATATGAGAATAAATCACTTTAAATATACTGATACATACAGACAGCATACATAACATAAAAATGCTTTAGGAAATTACAGTGTACATGACCTAACTGAAAGCTTATCAATGTACTTTTCTCTTTTGCACATAATTTACATATCATTCTTCCCTCCTTTTTATTTAGAAGCATTTATTTGTAGAGGGTAGTACTGTTAGAGCAGGAATACAAAGCAAAAAAAAAAAAAAAGTTCAGAAAGGTCATGGGAAGTGTACATTATAAAACAGGTATGCATAGATTCCAAAACTTATTTGTACCAAAATCAACTCATCTTTTAATTCTAATTTTTTCATAAAATATTTTACGTAAACTCATATATAAAACTCATCAGTGTTTACTGTATGTCAGACTATAGCAAAAAAAAAATTATTTTACAAATAAGAAAGCTGAAACTTAGTGCTACTCTTATTTCAAAAATGTGCACAGCCAATAGATACTAAGAACTAACCTCAGGTCTCCTGACTTTCCTGCCCTGTGCTGAAACATGACTGTGCAGACAGTTTAGTTTGTATTCCCCTAAGAGATAGCCAGGTAATGGGAAACACAGGGAGAATTTTTATTGACAGGAATCAAACAAATGCCAAATTTCATGAATCAGTTTGCTGTCATAGTTGTTGGTTCCCTCCTGAAATAAATCTCAGAGTGTATTTTAATTAACGATCCTTAGGGTAGATCCTCATTCATTAGCAATGAAAATGACATAGATCCATACACTATCCCCTTGACTGCAAGAAAAAAATATCTCCACTAAGAAACTAAAATACTTATGGATTGGCCAAATGACTGAATTGATGAAACTCAAAAATTATTGGAATCCATAAGGCCTGTAAAATGGGGTCAGATTAAGTTGCCTGGTGGGCAAGCATTGGGTGCATCCGTTAAGACACTACTGGGGGAGGGTGGGCAGCGTGGTGGTGTAGCGGGTAAAGCGGCCGCCTGCAGTGCCAGCATCCCATGTGGGTACCAGTTTGAGTCCTGGCTGCTCCACTTCTGATTTAGCTTCCTGCTATGGCCCGGGAAAGCAATAGAAGATGGCCCAAGTCTTTGGGCCCCTGCATCCATGTGGGAGACCCAGAAGAAGCTCCCGGCTGCAGGCTTCAAATCAGCCCAGCTCTGGCCATTGTGTCCATTTAGGGAGTGAACCAGCAGATAGAAGACTTCTCTGACTCTCTCTGCCTCTGCTTCTCTGTAACTCAAATAAATCTTTAAAAAATTTAAAAAGACACTTGCATCCCAAATCTTAATGTCTGGGTTTGAGTCCCATTCCATTCCCAATCCCAGCTTCCTGCTGATGCACACCACAGGAAGGAGCAATGATGACTCAAGTAGTTGAGTTCCTGCCATCCACATGGGAGACCTCGATCAGGTTCCGAGTTCCTAGCATTAGCCTGGTCCACCCTTGGCCACTGTGGGCATTTGGAGAGTGAACCAAAAAATAACAGACTGTCCCTCTCTTCCCTTCAAATAAATAAATAAATAAAAATTTGTAAAAAAATGTTCAGCCCTGGGTCTGTCACTCCAATGCCTATGGTCAAGTCTTAGCTACAGTGGCCACCTTGAAGAGATACATGTAGATGTATCTGGAAGGATATGTCCCCATCACGGAAGTCCTGTTGCCAGTGGTGTACATAATGCCTTACTAATGCTTCATCCAGATCACAGGGATCTCAATCACAGATTTGTTACTTCGCTAACGCCTATGCATCTCTCACCTCTCACTAAGTGTCTACAGCCTTGTTTCTATTTCTGACTCCACAATTTGTGAACTTCCTTCATAAGTTACTAAAGCTTTGTGCCTTGGTTTTCCTTTCTGTTAGTAAATGACCATGTTGGTGTAGCACCCACAGGGACTACTATGAAACTTGAAACACAAAGAACAGAAATAACTCCTGGATATTAACCGTTGTATACCTATAAAGAAACCTCAGTAGGGCAATATGATCAGTAAAGGGCAGCATGTAGAATGCAAAGGGCAGACTCTGATATACGAGATTCTAATAACAAGGTCAGAGATAAGAAATATGAAGCACTAGGGGTCTTAGAGAAAATGATTGATTTAGTTTAAAAAAAGTATAAAGTTACTGTGTAATTTTCTGCTAACTCTAGATCTGTCATGATATAAGGTAGATATACATCTTTTAACTTGTTTCCCATGACTGTTGCTTTACTTGTAGGTGGATGATGACGGAATGGACCCCCTGTTCACGAACTTGTGGAAAAGGGATGCAGAGCAGACAGGTGGCCTGCACCCAACAACTGAGCAATGGAACTCTGATCAGAGCCCGCGAGAGGGACTGCGCTGGGCCTAAACCTGCCTCTGCCCAGCGTTGTGAGGGCCAGGACTGCATGACTGTGTGGGAGGCAGGAGTGTGGTCTGAGGTGCAGTACACACACCGTTTCCTTATCTTTTCCTTCTCTGACTCATACCTTATACAAGCTCATGTTCTATATAGACAGTCTCTCTGCATACGTGTTGATATCTTTCTTTACTATCCATTAATTGTGTTGATAATCCTGGACATGCAGTTATTTATAAATAAGTTTGAAAATAGAAAAAGTAAAATATGTATTCTTTGCTCTGCAAATATAGTAACATAATTGAGAATATATTTAATATATGAGTGCATTTTAGAATTTTCTCTATATTTTGTATACCCTGAGAACACCCTTGAGTAGGTACACATTGAAATACAGTCTGACTCACTTATGACCCTGAATATTTAAAAGGAAAAGAAGAAATTTAACATTTAACAGTCATTTTATGTGAGTAGGGAGTGTGCTTTTACTTCATATTTAGCACATTGTGTATATTTAATCGACAAAGTAAGAAACTTAAATGTTACTGTTTGATTGATCAAGGTAATAAAATTAAATACCTTACCCAAACTCTTATCTAAGTGGTTGGGCTGGGGTTTGAACCCAGGACTAACTCATTCAATACACAATGCATCCCTGTTAGCATGGAGTGTCTAACATACAATTGTATTCTTTGCCAATCCATAGTGATGTGTTTCCTGTTATCATGATGCATATCTTTTCATAATAACAAAATAATAGTAATGCCACTCACTATTTAGATTTACTGGCTACTCTGAAGCATTTTAAGTGAGGGTGTGGATACACCCACAAGTTCACTCACATGCACATGAGAGGTCTTAAAAAGTTCATGGAAAATGCATATTTTAAGAAAAAAACAGGGAAAGATTCTAAACTTTTTTTGAATCAAAACATGCTTACTTTTTCATGCCATTTTCTACTAACCTTTTGGAGTACATCAGACATAGATGAACCCACACAGACCAAAGTCACCCATCTTTAATTTCAGAATATTAGCAGGATATAAAAAGGATAAATAGAAAAAAAAAATGAGGATAAGGTGGCTTAGACAGTGCAGTTTTTATTCTTTAATCTTTCTAAAAGCACACTACCAAATAGCACAACTGTTCTGCTTTCTTGGACTGCCTCTTGATTTTTAGTAAATTCTTACTTAATAATTATGTAAATGAATCCCATATACAAGTTTACATAAAAATAAATCCATTCAATCTGCAGAGAAGGTTAACATGAGCATCAGAGAAACAAATATACCTCCTCTCCCAGCCTAACTGTAACATTTTTGCAAACTCTTAGGTCAAAAATGTTCTACTCTAGATTCTTGGCACCAGTTGGGAGAAATTATATGTCACAATGCAGTATACCAGTCTCTTGTTTTAATAAAAAACTTGATTTTATAGATCAGGGATAGTTTCAATTGTAAAACTACAAATATTAAAATGACAAATCACAATGTGCAATCTATATTAAAGCTCAACATAGGCAAATGTAAGCTATTAATTATGTGACAGTTACTAATTTGTGCAAGATTTCCTATATTTAAAATATTATTTGTTCTGGCTCAAATTTTCATGAACATGACTGTGGCAAAAGTGTACCAGTGTGGAGAGGGCAATAACTCAGCTTCTACCTCTTAAGAGGCTCGAGCAATGATTTGAGAATCAGCATGGTAATTCCTGTGTGACATCATTGCTAACTATGTACTGCAGTTCTTTGGACTTTTGTCAAATGCAAATGTTTTGCCATATCTACTATACCTACACCTACAACAATTGCATTATTGGTCCCCTGTCTAGATAGTGATGGAAAAATAGGAATTCTTCATGTATATTTTCTAATAAGGAGAATAATTGTAAGTAAGAGAGTTATTGTGCCTAGAAAAGATTAGTGGGACAGGCCGGCGCCGCGGCTCGCTAGGCTAATCCTCCGCCTAGCGGTGCCGGCACACCGGGTTCTAGTCCCGGTCGAGGCGCCAGATTCTGTCCCGGTTGCCCCTCTTCCAGGCCAGCTCTCTGCTGTGGCCAGGGAGTGCAGTGGAGGATGGCCCAGGTGCTTGGGCCCTGCACCCCATGGGAGACCAGGAAAAGCACCTGGCTCCTGGCTCCTGCCATCGGATCAGCGCGGTGCGCCGGCCGCAGCGCACCGGCCGCGGCGGCCATTGGAGGGTGAACCAATGGCAAAGGAAGACCTTTCTCTCTGTCTCTCTCTCTCACTGTCCACTCTGCCTGTCCAAAAAAAAAAAAAGATTAGTGGGACAGACATACATGCTGCAATTTATTGTGTTATCTTTATAAGCATCAGTTATTTATGAAAGTAGCTACACTATTTTTGAATCAGTATTTTCAATCCATACAACCATTTAGAATGATGATTTCTAGGGATAAATAGTTATGTAAAGAAATTCCTCATTTTATTTTTGCTAATACTTTCTTTCCATTTTAAGAAGTGTCCTGGGAAATGACATTCATTGAAAAATTGTCATTTTTCACAGACATTTCCTTAGGCAAAAGAAAACAGTAAAGCAAAAATAAAATGAGGAATTTCTTTAAATACTGTATTTAAATTTTTGACATAAAATTTTATAATTTGCTAAATTTTTGTCATTGTCTATTACTTGTCTTTATATCTCTGTACTATTTTTACTCTTGTAATAATGGATCAGTATTCTGAAAGCATTTATCTTCAGCATTGTATAATAGGGGCCATATGTCTAGGTTTTGATGTGAGTTCTATGCCTGATATTACCATTAAACTTATCTTTTATTTTTTTACTTAGTTTTTATGTGAGTGATGAGCTTAGGAGAGCCGATTAAAGAAAATATAATTAACAGAATCAATAACAGAATCTGTATCTCCTAAGCAATTTTTGTGTTTATCTAAATCCTCTAACATTATCTTTCAGTGTTCTGTCAAGTGTGGCAAAGGTGTCCGCCATCGGACTGTGAGGTGCACCAATCCCAGAAAGAAATGTGTGGTCTCTACCAGACCCAGGGAGGCTGAGGACTGTGAGGATTATTCAAAATGCTACGTGTGGCGAATGGGTGATTGGTCTAAGGTAAGTATTATTTTGTGCATTCTCAGTGATAGTTTTCAATAATGTCATCATTGCCCCAAATACTTTAACTCTACAGTAGAGATTTGAGGAGGAATAACAAGTAGAGGAAAATATCATGGGATGTGGGACATTATATATGTGGATTAAATCCTAGCTGGCCAGCTGTGATCATGAGAACCTCTATAGAACTGTATTAAAGATTAAATGATATGAAATATATAAAGCACTTAGCACCATACTTGACACACAGAAGTGTTAAAAATATAGTAGTCATTATTGTTTTGTTGCTATTTCTTAAAGATTTATTTATTTATTTGAAAGGCAGTGCACAGAGAGATAGAGACAGAAAGCTTCCACCCACTGGTTCATTCCCCAAATGACCACAATGACCCAGGTTTGGCGAGATTGAAGCCAGAAGCCTGGAACTCCATCCAGTTCTCCCAAGTGGATGTCAGGTGTCCAAGTACTTTGGGCCATCTTCCATTACTTTCCCAAGGGCATTAGCAGGGAGCTGGATTGGACAAGGAGCAGCCAGGATTTGAACCAGTGCCCATATGGGATTCCAGGGAGTGGCCTATCCCTATGCCATGACTGTACAATAACGCCAGTCCTGTTGCTAGTTTTTGTTGATATAATTCTTTCTCAGGATGTTTTTGCATAAAACTTACCTAGTAAAGGCTCCAAATGCTATCAGAAAATTAAATTCAAACTAAAATTAACGGATGTAGAGGCAGAACAAAACAGAGGAAACACATTTCGGTAGGTTAAAGACAGTCCTTTTTCCACCAGTTTTCCTGGGTTGTATATAGTAGAGATGGGAAGGAACAGAATTCTTGGTGTCCTTTGATCAAATCAAGTGGACAAAGTTCATCTGGCAAGAAAATCAGTAAGTTTAATTTTACAATGATAGCAATGCTTACTTGAAATTTGTGTGTAATGTGGAGCCTCATACATAATGAAGCCATAGACAAAACCTAACACATTCACTGTATGATAGTGTAGAATTATTATCATGGAATCATAAAATCCTGTGACTTAGATGAGATATAAGAAATCCTCTCTCTTTGTAAAGGAAAAAAAAAGTGGTAGATGTTTGTGGCGTAGAGAGTATAGTGGCTATTCTTACATAATCTGAGGAACATTCTGAGAGAAATCTTTTCAATATATAAAACATTGTAATTTCCCCATATGAAAACCATAGCATTTAAGATGTTAAATATGTTCTTGCAATTATTTATGCCTTTTCTCCCTAACAAAATGTACACATTGACACTACATCTGAGTTTTCAGTAAACTATACTCTCCTTTCACAACCTATAACATTCCAAATTTACATTGTATCTCTTTTGTCCGTAATGTAAATCATTCCCTGGCTACAGAGTAACACCTATTAAGCCCAGTCTTTCCCACCTTTTTGGTAAAGATTCATTAATTCATTAACTCATTATTTAGTTATTTGAAAGGCAGAGTGATGGAGAAGGAGAGAGATAGGTATCTTCCAGTCTGTGTTTATATGGATGATAGCTTGGTCTTCCTAATGACCTGGATGGGAGAGTTGAGTAAGCCATAGGAAGAATGCCTTTGTGTCTTTCTTTCCATATCAGTTAAATATGGAAATTGGTCAGTGGCAGTGCTGTCAGGCTAAAAATACATCAAATGTTCATTCAGCCCTCCAGGTTTAGAATAGACAAAGTCCTAGCTGAACTGAAGAGGGTAGATAAGATCATCTATTATTCCCCTTCCATTGCAAGAGCTCATTTGTTTCCACTGGCTAGTGAAATCCTGGATGTTTTCTTTAAAAAAAAATTCTGTTCTATGAAAAAGTTTGCAAACCACTAGAACAGATGAGCTACATCTTTTCCAATTTTGATGATAAATAGGATTATTTTAAATGATAGATGTTGTTAGACCCCAGTTAAATATAAAATCCAGAAGATACCATTGTAAAAAATGCAGAAACAGGTTTTACTGTAACATTTGACACAGAACTGAAAGTTCACACATGTGGAAATGTGCCTAGCAAATCCTATTTTCTAAGTATTATAATTTTTTATTGATAAAATGTGCCTACTTTGTGGCCTCTGGCTAAAACTTAAGCAAAACCATAATTAACTGGGAAGATCATAAAGAACATCTTGAATTTCTTTGTGCTAAACCTGAAAGCAACATTTTTTTTTCAATTTTACCACAATTATATGTGTATAATTCTTAAATACACATGGGTTGAATTGCTTCAAATTAGTTTTGTTGTGTAACTGTATTGTTACCCAAGTCAACCATAGCTTCTGTTAGTAAGGGAAGAAATGGACAAGCTGTCTTCAACTATATTCCATGTCTTTTACTTTGGCTAATTAGCCTATTGGTTTCTTTGTTTGCTTACTTAAAAGATCCAGTGTTGGGTTTTTCCCCCCTCTCTTTAAGAACTTTCTTTATAGAAATATAAAACTTCTCTTTCCCTAAAGACATTTGTTCTTATTCACGACTAAGGTCTCAGCATCACAAATTCAAACAACACTGTGCACAAATTAAAACCAGTGGTTCCATGTGAATTTTATTGATTTTACCACTTCTTTTATTCTTCTGAGATATCACTTTCATGTTAAATGAAGACCATCCCAAAATAATTGCAGAGAAGAGGACTAAGACTGTGATCATTATGTTTTGGTGATTAAAGTATTTGGGTACAGAGAAAATACTAAATCGCTTATTCTTATCAGCTGTGTCTCCAGAGTAGAACAGCAACAAGATGTGTGCAGTTGGGGGTGAATTTCTGTGCTCCTCTGAGCTCAGTTAATTCTGTCAGCTTGTCACTTAAATCCTACCCATATTTTTAAACCATCAATACCTAAATGGAATCGAAATGAAGTATTAGGTTGGCTAACCATGAAAGCCTGCTTCTCCCTTGATGTATCATTCAGAAGATCAGTTAAAAGAAAAAAATAAATCCTCAAATTCAAAGCTGTTTTAGACATGGACCACAATGGGGAAAGGTAATGCCGCCCAAATGTAGGTGAAGGTAATTCCCTCCATAATTCGCCAGCCTCCATTTGGCTGGCAAAGAATACACTTATGACTCAAACTGGATTTATTTCATTTGCATCAACCTATGAGATTTCTACCACTTATGTTTTGGGTGGTTTTGTATGAATAGTTTAAGAATTGCTCTTGACTTGAGAGGGAAAAATAAATAGATTCAGGTATGCTCAAAAAGAGAAATCTATGTTATACAATTTTATTATCTCTGATTTCTGATTAGACATAATGTAGCCTTTATGGAACAGGGATGATGTTTATTTCATTGGCAAGAATAGGACACAGAATGTGGCTGCATCATTCTGGCTTTGGCTCACTGTTGACACAGTTACATGTCACGTGCTGACTCTGTGATACTGATATGGCCTTCACATCTTTCCTTGGAGAACAGAACGTGATCCACATGTTTCCTGGCAACATAAATCTGCATTCCCTCATTTAAGCTGCCCTAAGAATGGAACACTGGCTTGAAAAATAACATAGTCACTTATGTTTAATAAATTGGCATATTTTCTGTCTGAATTTGACCTTTCTGCCTTTATATGAACTTCTACAACTTCTGGTTTTCATTAAATGAAAGACAGCCGAGAAGCAAATAAAAAGAGTATTTTTTCAAGATTTTATTTATTTACATTAAAGAGTGACAGAGAGAAAGGAAAGGGGAGAGATCTTCCATCTACTGATTCACTCCCCAGATGGCTGCATTAGTTGGGGTTGGGCCAGGCCGAAGGCAGGAACCAGGACCTCCATGTAGGTCGTCTCCTTGGGTGGCAGACACCCAAGTACTGGACAATATCCTGTGTGTTTCCAAACATTAGCAGGGATCTGGATTGGAAGCAGAGGACTGGGACCTGAACTGGCCTTCTGATACAGTATATCAGTGTTGCAAACAACAGCTCAACCTGCTGCAACACAACGCCAGCCCCAATAAAAGAGTACTGTTTTATCTACCTGCTTTGCAGAATTTGATTCATTATGAAGATTTTATAGACTTAACTCTCCCCTGCAGTGTTAGCAGATAGTTTATGCTTGTCCAATTGAATTTTCATGAGAAACAAGGCACCCTGGAATGCCACATAATTATTTTTGGTTTATTTTTAGATTCAATTCATACTCCACAATTCAAACTTACTCAGTCCTTTAAAATTCTGGAAAATGAATAGTTTTGGCCACATATTAATTATGACATTATTAATAGATGTTTAGACTGGAGATTATGAGTCTTTTTTAGATGATGTAATTCAAAATAATGCTGTAAGCAGGGTAAATCATTTTGGTTGCTTTAGTTATACAGCTAGTAGGGTATATCTTTGTTTATAAGTGGTAGGTAGTATGTAATACAATGAATCATTTTTAACCTAAACTACAGAAGGAAATCACAATTATATTCAGTTGTTCAATTGAATAGAAAAGGAACTAGACAAATCAAAAATCTAAAAACTAAAGTAATTCCTCCTAATACACAGAGCAAATACATTAAAAAAAATCCAAGCTTTCTATCAGAAACTACTTGTAAGTTAATGGTAATTCTGCTTATGTTGACACTATTCTCATTGGGGAGATGTTCTAGTTTCGTGTAGTTTCAAATCTCAAAATTGTATTTTAAAATAAACATTTTCTTCATCTTCTCTGTAAACAATGTTGAGAAAGAAACAAAGCAAATAAATTGACTACTTAAAAATTCACCTTTAACCATGAAAGACCTACAAATATCTGGATTATTTCTAGTAAAAATAAAATTCTTACCACTTATATTAGTGAGACTGTTAATCTACTTGATATGGGTATTGAATTAGGATTCTGTGATAATTATGGGAAAATAAATGTTCCTGTTTTTGAGAAGTGAACACTAATTGTTGAAGAAGTACTTGTGTTAAAATAATTATTAACTGAGAACAACTCATCACACACAAGATCAAAGAAACAAGAATTTCACAAAACATTCCTTACTTACATACTTAACACAAGTCTGGAAGGCCAGCATCATAGCATAGCAGGTAAGCTGCTGCCTACAGTGCCAGCATCCCATATGGGTGCCAGTTCATGTCCCAGCTGCTCCACTTCCAATCAAGTTCCCTTCTAATGGCCTGGGAAAAGCAGCAGAAGATAGCCCAAGAACTTGGGCTCTTGCCACCCACATGGGAGACATGGATGAAGATCTTGACTCCAGGCTTCAGCCTAGCCATCTGGGGATTAAACCAGCGGATAGAAGCTTTCTCTCTCTCTCTCTCTGTCTCTCCCACCCCCACCTTCTCTCCCTGTAACTCTGCCTTTCAAATAAATAAATCTTTAATAAAAAATAAAATGAAACAAGTCTAGAAAGACAAATAAGAGTGACTACTCTCATTTTTAAGCCTACTTATATCTAGATTGGCCAAAAGCCAATATATGTAGCCTGATTTGCATGGATCACATACTCCTGATAAAACATCTTTGTGTACTTTATAGTAGATTCTTAGAGAGACAGATCATGTAAATCTGAAACTCCCAACAAATCGATGGGTTGGATAGGTTTCTTAGGGTCTTTGACCTGGCCTTAATTCTTGCCTTTTTTTTTCCCATACAGACACTTGTCATTCTTTAAAATTAGCATAGACAGTGGTGATTATGAATTATCAGACAGGTGGTAAGAACTTATGAATAATCACTGAGGACATTTCTTTCCAATAAGGAAAACTCAATAGGTCTTTGAAGGAAACTTAAAGAAATAAACCTTGATCTGATATTGAATAAAGAATATCCTGAACTAAATGACCTGGTAATATCACCTTTTTAATCATGTGCTTGCTAGAAGGATTCCCCAACCCAAATTTAAAGAAATAATTGGCAGCAATACGAAACAACAAGATGAAATATCCTAGGTACAATGTAAAAAACAGAAAATGTTCATTATCCACTGAAACCATAGAATGAAAGGAATAGACAAAATGTACACTGTTGAATGGAGAAAATATACTGTCAGTTAGATATATTAGTTTCTGAGATCAGAGGAGATGGGGTGCATTCAGGGTGGTATGGCCATAGACAGGTAAATATATTAGTAAAATTGATAAATACCAAAGCCCTGAGTGTCATCGTTTTCATGATTAATTCATATGAACTTAAAGATTCCATCGACTTGTCTTTCAAAAGTCCTATTCTGTAGAAAGCTCATTGCTTCATATATGAAAAATATCAGTGTTTGCAGTTGGACTTTTCAAATTCTTTAATACTCTACTGCACTTGGTAAACTACAAACAGGAAATTAAATACTTTTATCTTTTTAATCAAAGATCACTTTTTGCAGAGGATGTCATTAGTTTGCATTTTAGTATAATACACTTTGAGTGACCCCACATTAGATAATTCAAATTTCAAAGAGTAGTAATGTAGATTTGTTTTTATGGTTAGGAGGAGTTTGTACCTTGAAACCAAACTGAAAGTACTTTCCTCCTTCCTAAATTAAGGGATAACTGTCACTGACAGACCACAAAAGTGTTTTCCTCAACCAATAAAATACATAATCTTCAAAATGTGACATAATCTGTAATGACATCCTCATCTATAACAAGGTTAACAGCATTGTCTTGATCGCTTTATATTTTTCATGATGACTAGAGTAAGAGTTTCCTTACCCCCATAAATCCTCCTCTTTCAGATCCATCCATTCACAAGCGATGGTTTCATCATTCTTCCCTTTAGCATATATTCATCCAAGAGGATATACTGGTGATGATACCGTCAGCTACCAGATACCCTAGCAGACAAAGCTTTCCATATTACAACCTAACATACCTATGCAAAACTCATCATTTTCATTAACTCACATGTGTCGATGAAGCTCAGGCCTGAGCACTTTTTACTTCCACAATCCCCATGTCTCAGGTTATCGAATTTTCTGCCTAGAATATGTTTATTCCCACTGTTCACATCCTCAGAGGCCAGCCTGATTTCTTGAAGGGCTTCCCCCATAAATGACAGCCACAGAACTCATTGGCGCATATTGACTTTACTAATTTAAAAAAAAAGATTTATTTGAAAGTCACAGTTACACAGAGAGAGAAGGAGAGGCAGAGAAAGAGAGAGAGAGAGAGAGAGAGGTCTTCCATCCACTGGTTCACCCCCCAAAATGGCTGCAACAGCCAGAGCTGAATGGATCTGAAGCCAGGAGCCAGGAGCTTCTTCTGGGTCTCCTACACGGGTGCAGGGGCCCAAGGACTTAGGCCATCTTCTACTGCTTTCCCAGACCATGGCAGAGAGCTGGATAGGAAGTGGAGCAGCTGGGACTTGAACCAGTGCACTGCAGGCACGGCTTTACCTGCTATGCCACAGCGCCAGCCCCAACTATACTACTTTTTATCAGTTATTTGTTGTCTTCTGTTGTTGAGATTCCATTTAGAATGATTAACTCCTTTATAATTCCCCCAAATCTCTCTCAGATATCATAATATTGCACTATATATAATGAATGGTTATTGAATAAATGACTGATAAATATTTTCCTTCAGGTAAGCAAAAACATTATGATAAATCTAAGAACTGCAATTTTTTCTGTGCTATAGTCCGTTTGATTTGTGTGACTTTAATTCTGTAACAAAGATGTTTGATATATCTTACAACAAAAGAATTAGTAACTAACTTACTTATATAATTTCCTGGAATACTAACCAATATAACTTACTGTAACAATGTGACCCCCTTTAACCTTTTTCTGAATAACTCAAACGCCATAAAAATGTTATTTTTTTAAATAAATCCATCCTTATTTGAATATCATGATATTTGAGCCATAAAAGGTTTATAAAGTTGAGTTTCATGGGTGCTGGCAAGCTTCTTTTGCATCCTCTTGAATCTGATTGCTTACACAACCATCACTGGGTTAGAGAGCAGTTATCTATCCTAGAAGGGAAGCAACGCTCATTGATGAATTTTCTGTGAACTGGGAAATCTGAGGTTTATTTCAAGTTGCAGTAAGTTAAGTGTAGCTCTTTAGTGACCTGTCAGCTATTTTAAATCAAGACTTTACTTATGAAAACAATACAGATCACATAGACACACATACCTCACTTGATCACAAAAAGATCTGATCTAGTTTTGACACTGGCTTGTTGGACAATTCCTGGAAAGTCTTTTGAGAAGAAAATTTAATCATTGCCATTCCAAAATGTTCTCTCTGGTGGGAAGATGTTTCAATGGAATGACAGTGATGAAATAGAAATGTCTTCATAGGTGCACTTTTTTTCTCACTTCCAATGCCCAGTGACTCATGGGCTAAGCTCTGGCAGAATTCCAAGTATGCCAGAGGCTTTGTGTTTATTAACTAGTTCTTAATGCAGAACTTTTTTTTTTTCCGAGTGTTGTGATAACCAGTATACACTTTGATATAATTTTTTTGTTATTTTGACAATACTTTTATAACATGCACAGTTCCCTTTAAATCATTCATAAGCTGTTTGATTTTGCTGCACACATTTGATCTGCTATAACTTTATGCAAACATTTTTATTAAAAAGACACTTTAGATTGAGAAAAAATTAAACACACACACGGCGGGTGTGGGGGGAGGGAGAGAAAGAGAGAAAGACACTCTCAAATGTCTGACCTCTAGAAATGGATTCATTTCCAAAAAGCCATGTGTTAAATAAAGCAGACAAACTGCTTTAAAAAGATGCTGAAACACTGACCAAAATAAATAGCAAATCTTAAAAACAAACCCAACTTTTGTTCTTTAGTATGCTTGTTTCACACTCACTTTATTAAAAAGTCAAAAAATGGAACTGCCAAACATATACATAAATGAATAGGAATGCTGTGCTAATAATTTCCAGTAGAAGTCATAGTTTAGTTTCCTTATGAGGTCCACTCTCCACTGTGAATGCTACTTCACTCTTGTTAAACCACTTTGGAATAATCCATTTATTCCCAGAGAGAAATTACCCAAGTCAATGCTGTTAACCTTGTTACAGATTGGCACTTATCATTAGAGATTATATCAGGTTTTTAAGATTATCTATTATATTGGTTGAGGAAAAACACTTGAGCTCTGCCAGTGACAATTTTCCCTTAATTTAGGAATTCCTATTTCTTTTAGAGGCCAGCTGGAAATGAGTGAAGCATTACAGAGCCTTCTTTAGCTGTTGGCCTGGAGAATACTCATTCTCTCCAAAATATATATCTTTGGCACTGTCTAGAAGTAAGGAATCTCGGGTAATCTTTGTGCTGGCCAAGTGTGAGAATTATTATTTTTAACCCCTAAGTACACTGAATATTTTTTATGAATTCTAAAACAGGCCAGTGTGAGTTTAGTTGGATTTTTTTGTCTAACAAACTTTAAATAAATACCTTATGGTAGCACTTTTATTACTGGGTTCTCTGCCTCTTTGGTAAAGTCCTTAAGATGATCTTTTATAGGATTTTCAGCATGAAAGAGTTTTATATTCCCTGAGGATTCTGTTTAATATGCACAGATTAATAGTTCTATAAACTCACTGACAAATGTGTTGAATATATAACCTAAATCCATAAATTCACTTATATTGTAATCATTCATATAGTCCACAAAATTAAGCAATGTAAATATTCAGAATAACAAATAACCTGCTAGTACTATAACAATGCCTATGTGACATTTGTGAAAACTGGAAAAGAAAGGTAGAAACTGACATATAACCAATAAATTTAAGGTTTGGTACTTTAACATGGTGTCTCAATATCTAAAGCTTGATGTGGAATTATTGTTTTAATATTAATTATTGTCTTAATATCTTAAAAGGAGTATTTCCTTAGAAATTAATGAAAATTTAGCAAGAGTACTTTCAAATCTTCTGTGTAGCATTTGATCCATCAAAAGCTTACACTATCGTGCTAATTTAGATATAATTATACTGTTTCCAAAACACATCAGGCTAAACTTGATTATTGATATTGTTCAATATCATATTTCTTCAAGTTAAACTTAATGGAAAAATATAATTTTTATATAAATTTATATAACAATGTTAAATAAATAGATTTAATCATTATTTCAATGCATGTTTTCAAATTTATATTATTAAACAAAAATCTCAAATTGTCAGTTTCGGAAGTATTTCATTATAATGCTAAAATAGTTGCCAGGAGTAAAAGCTCCTGTCACATGTTAATGGTAGTATAATGTTTTTAAATATTTATTGCTTTCATATTCACTTTGAGAAGCATCAAGATTCCTTTATTTTCACAAGGGAAAAATCAGGAGACTCAGTGTCACAAGTCAAGCATACTACTTCATTAAAGTTGAACATAGAAAAACAGCGTAATTGTTGACTGCTTAAGAGTATAAGCCATGAAAATTAGCATGCAAGTTGATCTAGTAGATTGCAGAACCCCCAGAGCACAGAAGTAACACAAAAATCAGAATCAGTGGAAGGAATGTGTTTTCCCCCTAACTATGAAGGTGCTTAGGAAGTATTAAATCATCTCCCATTTGGAAGGGATTCTAAATTGAAATTAAGTTGTCCAGAAGTACACAGCTTACCTCTTGGACCAGAAGACATGATTAATGAATTCTCAATGATGGGAAGATAATTTAATACCTTACAAAAATAGATTCAAGTTGTACTGTGGACAAGCCTTGAAGAACCTACTGAAATCATGGTGACTTTTCCTTCATACAGGCCTTTTATGAATTTGTAAATGACTTTATTATTGCCTATGTGGTCCCTTTTCTTTGAGTTAAGCAGGTTTTACTCATTTCAGTGCATTTCAGAGCATGTTTATTCTCCTTCACTAGTAGTTAATGGAGCCTACTAAGCATCGTGGTGTTTACAGAAACTGGCAAAATAACACGTAGATTATTTTTAAAAGATGTGGATTCTTGACAGACATTAAAAATATCTTAAAAGGAGTATTTCCTTAGAAATTAATGAAAATTTAGCAAGAGTACTTTCAAATCTTCTATGTAGCATTTGACCCATCAAAAGCTTACACTATCGTGCTAATTTAGATCTAATTATACTGTTTCCAAAACACATCAGACTAAACTTGAAAATCGGTCATCTCATCAGGCACCATTATTCAGCTGCACACACTCACTGCTTTTGACTATACTGAAATTCAGACATCCACGACTGCCTCAAGATAAACGGCTTGGGGCCAGCACTGTGGCGTAGTAGGTAAGGCCACTGCCTGCAGTGCTGGCATCCCATATAGTTGCCGATTCGAGTTCTGGCTGCTCCACTTCCAATCCAACTTTCTGCTGTGGCCTGGGAAAGCAGTAGACAATGGCCCAAGTCCTTGGGCCCCTGCACCTGCATAGGAGACCTGGAAGAAGCTCCTGGCTTCAGATCTGTGCAGCTCTGGCCATTGTTGCCAGTTGGGGCGTGAGCCAGTGGATGGAAGACCTCTCTCTTTCTCTGCCTCTCCTTCTCTCTGTGTAACTCTGATTTTCAAATAAATAAATAAATCTTCAAAAAAAAATTGGCCATGGCTTGAGCATCTTCTGTGAGGTGTTAACATATTTTTCAAAGTATGAAATCAAGATCCTATCAATGCTTTAAATTAATACCATAAATAAATTGTAGTTTCTCCCTGCAGTTTAACTTTGCAGCTGTGCCTCACAACTCCCTTATCTTTAGTGATTGAAGAAAGGATATCAAACCTTGCTTTATCCAGGAGATGGACTTCACAGGCACACAGAATTCAGTTCACCCTTTGTTTTTATGGTAATATCACAATTCAGAGTTTGTTAGGAGCTTTTAATTGTGTTCTAATGTTCTACCAATATCTGTTTCCCCTACGAGAATGTAAACTACTAGAGGGCACATGGTCTTGTGTGTTTTATTTCCTCTTACATCCTGGATCCAAAATACTGTTTGGCACACTGTCAGCGTTTATTAAATATTTGTTGAATGAATGAATGAATGAAATACTTTCTTTTTTTAAATTTTTTAATTTTTTTTATTTTTTGACAGGCAGAGTGGACAGTGAGAGAGAGAGACAGAGAGAAAGGTCTTCCTTTGCCGTTGGTTCACCCTCCAATGGCCGCCGCGGCCGGCGCGCTGCGGCCTGTGCACCGCGCTGATCCGAAGGCAGTAGCCAGGTGCTTTTCCTGGTCTCCCATGGGGTGCAGGGCCCAAGTACTTGGGCCATCCTCCACTGCACTCCCTGGCCACAGCAGAGAGCTGGCCTGGAAGAGGGGCAACCAGGACAGAATCCGGCGCCCCAACCGGGACTAGAACCCGGTGTGCCGGTGCCACAAGGCGGAGGATTAGCCTAGTGAGCCGCGGTGCCGGCCATGAAATACTTTCTATATACCTCACACTTTCCACTGCAAAATTATGAAGGTCATGAGGAAGATTAAGACATTCATTGCAAAAGCATATTAGGCCGGCGCCGCGGCTCACTAGGCTAATCCTCCGCCTGCTGTGCCAGCACCCCTGGTTCTAATCCCGGTTGGGGTGCCCAATTCTGTCCTGGTTGCTCCTCTTCCAGTCCAGCTCTCTGCTGTGGCCCGGGAGTGCAGTGGAGGATGGCCCAGGTCCTTGGGCCCTGCACCTGCATGGGAGACCAGGAGGAAGCACCTGGCTCTTGGCTTCGGATCTGCGCAACGCGCTGGCCACAATGCGCTGTCCGTAGCGGCCAATTGGGGGGTGAACCAACGGAAAAAGGAAGACGTTTCTCTCTGTCTTTCTCTCTCTCTCACTGTCTAACTCGGCATGTCAAAACAAAAGCATATTAAATAATTCCTAGAATGTATAATATATTGCATATATCCATTCATTTGTATATATTGCCTAATAGATTTGTTAGTAGGTTGTTTGTAGATATAATGACTATATGTCCTAATTTACTCAAGATGGCCTCTTATATACCTTTAGTCAGGAAATAATTATTCAGTGACTTCTTTTTCCTGATTTGGATAGCAAATTTATATGATCACTCTCTGCAAAAATGAAGCATCATGTGAATTGTCATTAAGGCAAAAGAATTTATCTCATATCACATGAACTTATACTAAAAAATAAAATAGGAGGGTAAGTAGTTCATTTGGTAGGATGAAGGAAATGAAAAGATTTTTGAATATTAATATGAGAAGCATTAGTTGTCTTCTAATATCAAGTAATAGTTAAACTCTGAATTTGTATGTTTAAGATCGAACTCCAGTTCTAGAAATTCTTAGCTATAAAATTTTGGGCAATTTGCTTTCCTTACTGGAGACTTTTTTTTTTTTTTCATTTGTTTAAAAGGAATAATAACAGTACCATGTGGGTTTCATGTGAGATATTAAATATAACTTTTTACACAGTGCTTTTCATATAATAAACACTAATAAGTGCTGCTAACTGTTAGTAATGTAAAGAGTAAAATCTTTCAAAAGTGGCATTGTTGGTTTCTTGTGATTCCAAAGCAGCAGAGTGACTCTGTACTGCAGCTGATCATTTAAATGTTGAACAGCTGGCTCAGAGTAGATGTAATTGCCCAGCTTCCGTAGTGTTGAGTGACCTGCCTCTATTTCATGCTGTTGTGTTTTGTTAATAAGGTTGTTGAATTCAAGACCAGATTTATATTATAAATATTCTCTGCTTTAAAAAAACGATTTATTTATTTGAAAGGCAGAGTTACAGAGAGGCAGAGGCAGAGAGAGAAATAGAAAGGTCTTCCATCCACTGGTTCACTCCCTAACTTGCCACACCAGCAAGGAGCTGGGCTAATCTGAAACCAAGAGCCAGGAGCTTCTTGTGGGTCTCCCATGTGGGTGCAGGGACCAAGCACATTAGTCGGGAGTGGGATGGAAAGTCAGGCACCCAGGACTCAAACGGCTGTCCATACAGGATGCCGGTGCCACAGCTGACAGCTTTTCCTGCTTTGCCACAGTGCTGGCCTTATGCTCTGCTACTTTTATTTCCTGC